>NC_088607.1:28286893-28589924 GCF_036013475.1 Columba livia | reverse complement strand
GTAAGTGGTGGTTGTGTCCTTCCTACAGGGGTGTCTCCTTGCTCTGCCATATTCCTCTGCGTGAACAGAGAACAGGTTGTGTGGGGTGGTTTCTACAGTCTGTAGAAAACATGGTACAGAAGGTCAAGGGATAACTTGTTTACATCTTACAAGTTTTTTTAATGGTAATGTGTTTTAATATCTGTTAACTAGACTGAAAGCTAATTTGAAGAGTTTTAAGTTGAAACACTTTGGCCAAGCACCTTAGCCGTATGAAGATGGTACATTATCTTAGCTGATGAGGCATCGGCTTTGTTCCCCTGACAAAAAAAAATAATGAGAAGTGAGAAGACAGTTGTTTCCTTCTAAACGTCTATCTGTGAAATGGTTTTGATTGCCAGTAAAAGAAAACAAGTCTTGGCTTTCAGGTGTCAGATTGTTTTTGTCAAATTAGTAGTCAAGGCCAAGGGTATTTTCAGTGGAAGTTTGGCCAGAAATTAATAGAATAAAATCAGTTTGATCTGTTTTTATTAATAGATTGTTGGGGATTCCTAGCTTTTATAGAATTGAGAAAAAATCAGCCAAAGTCCTTCCTGGAGTGTTTTAGTGTTGCAGGAAACTGCTAATAGTGTTCCATCTGTTCTTGTGATTTTATTTTTAAAGAAGATGTTACATTCTGTTTATACTGATAGGAAATTATAAAAATGTGGTGAAATTAATGCTTGTTCCAGAACATGAGCACACCAAAAAGGCAGTTCGCATTTGGTATTTGCACTGCACCATGCAAAACGGTCTTTTTCTTAAGTGAGAGTATGCTTAAAATAAGTTTATGGTTGTGTCCTAATCAAGAAGAATTGCTGACTGAATCCATATTAATAATTAAAGCTATGTGTGTTCATTCAAGAAACCCAAGTAAAATGGAAACTGAACCTGAATGAAAGGCTCTAATCTGCCTGACTTGTGAGACAGCATGGGCGTGAAATGCATGTGTTGGTGCTGCAGCTGCCCAGGGCTTCATTGCCCATTCTGACAGTGGGATTTGTGTTGTTTTTCCACTGCGGGTGGATGAGGTTTTAGGGGGAAAAGAGGGGCGAGGCTCGAGCAAAGAGCCGTGTTTGGAAATTGTCATGTTTTAGTTTGTATTAAAGTAGTGTCACCTAGAGGCTCCAACCAAGAATACAGCCGAGGGGTGCTGGACACTCTGAGCACACCCAAACCCAGAGGCGCTTGTAGGGGCAGAGCAAGGCAGGGACACACAGTGGTGCCCATGGGCAAGAACAGATCAGTAGCCATGGTTTTGGGCTGCTTTGGGTCCGTTCTGATCTTTGGCTGTGTTGAACTGCAAAGGTGTTTGGCCTGGGTAGATCTCTCACACCTCAGTCCTTGTTGGCAGGTGCTCTCCTCTCTAGGTGTCTATGGGTGACAGAAGAAGGCATGGCAGAAATGACAGTCACATTACACCAGCAATTACATGCTCGTCTGGGCCTCTGCTGAAGGAGTTATGGTAGAGTCAGTACATTTGAAGGACTATGTGGACTCTGAGTGTGTTGGCTCCAGGCAGGTGGGATCACTGTGCTTTGGGACGTTAAGCACCCTGCAAAGCTGTGAAGCTGACGGAAGGGTAAGCAATGGAAACTGGCCACTGAAAGCCCACTTGTGGTAACCTGGTGCCAGTGCTTGGAGTGAAAAGATTTTTTGAGAAAGCCGACGGCTGATGCTTTTCTACATAGCTGATAGATTTTCGATGTTTGAAACAGCGGTAGATACTTTATAAAACTAGTGTTTTAGACACCTGGCCTTCTCAAGGAGGGATGTGGAAAATCACCGGGAAGGTGTAATTCCAGTTTCTACCTTCCCCCACAACATGTCAAGTACTAATGCTCTAGGGATGTGTACTTCACTAAACCATCTGAGTCTCTCCTTCCTCAATCAATGAAGACATGTAAACAGAGTAGCAGATACACATACAATTGCATTAATAACAACATAAACATATTTAAAATTCAGCATTTTCAAATAATGCCACAAATCATGTATAATTTACAGTAATTTGCTAGTATTAATTTACTGTATGGAGCTCACTTTATTAAGCAACTTTCCTTAGAATTAACTAACAGTCTGTGTCTGACATGAAGTCTGTATTCCAAAGAGGCTGAATATCTGTCTGATGCCATTTTCCTAGTACTGGGATTAAGAGAAGCTGTTTAGACCTAAGTACTGATGTACCTCTCTGACATGAGTGTTGTGTTAGCAGTGGTTTCAGTACATTTGCCAGCAGCTAAGAAATCCTTCCTCCTTGTTCCTTGATTGCAGTTTCACTACATCATAGTTTGAGAAGTAATTTCCCTCCATCTTTTCTTCTTTGCTCTGTGGCTTCCTCTGCTGTTTGGCCTTTAATGCTGACCAGTAGTATGTATAGGTTCATTAACACTATTATAAATTTAGTCAATACTCTTTTAGTGGACTCCAGCTGAGCCCAAACTGACTCACTGCCCTCCAGGGTGTAGTGAGAGACTTAATTACCCTTGTACCGTTCAACAGGAACAACGGCGTGGGCAGCATTTCACTGTGGCCGGAGAGGTTGAAGCTTCTTCCTCTATTGGCTGCCATTTTCCAGTTTAAAGAAAGGGATTTCAGGATAATTCACAGCTCTGTATAATAACAGCGAAAAGCCACTTCTCTTTTGCAAATGAGAATTGGATTGGTCACGTTTCATTACAGTACTTACGTGGATTTTCCTTTGATGGTGGGAGTATTCCTTCGGGTTGTTTAAGGACAGAAGCGCAAGTTGAAAGAGTGAAGTGAAGGGACGAGTAATCCTTTAGCTGAGTGGCACGTGTTCCAGCATCTCCTGCTGCTTGAAACCAAAGAAGCCTTCATGCAGTGGCAGAAGGGTGGGCATCCTATCTGGCATGGCAGCAGTCGTACTCACACACGCACGTAACTGGGGATGGGCCGGAGTATCACCTGGGGAATGCAAACAGGAGAATGTCGTGTATTTCCCATTGGGGAAACCAAAGTGAAATTTGAGTGATGTCTAGCGCGGTAAGCATGTTTTAGGTTGTATAAGTTGATATTCTGCAAGGCACATCTGTCACTTTTTCAATGTTGCCGTAATTTCTGATAATTATGTTGTCTGTAATTTAAGGCTAATGCATGTGTTGGATAATGCAATAGGCATGTGGTTCAGTGTGCACAATGAATATTTCTCAACAAACCTGTACCTGGTCTTTTCGTTTCTGGCTTTCATGTGTTATCCTGTGCTAGAGGCTTTCATCATATGTCAACAGTATGGTTTCTTGAGGTATCACCCATTTTAACTGTAACACTGTAAAAATGGACTGATTTACTCTTCTTTATAATTAGATGAACTGATTGTATAGTCAGTGCAGCCTTCCACTAAACAAATGCTCTGATTCTACCTTTGGAAAGTGTGGATGAATAATATATGAAATCTCTTTGGTGCGCTGTAAAGGAGAGGAAAGGGTAAGAGAAGCATGGTTTGGAGGCAAAGAAAGTGAAGAAATGGTTGTAACTTCTTAACAGAAGGCTTAAACCATCACTAGCTCTGAGGAATGTACAAACTATACAGCATACTTGGACTAGAAGAACCTTCAGTGGCTCTGCGGTTTGATTCCTGCCTGTAATTACCCTTCTTATTTACTCAGACACTTGCAAAATATTTGCCTTGGCCCTCACATTTTGCTACCTGTCCACAGCACATCACCGAGGAATACAAGGGAATGGCTGCAGTGGATCCTTGAGCTGCTTTGTAGTCATTGAAGTATACAAACACTCACGTGTTGTAAATACCAAACAAATCACAGAGCAGACATGATCAAAATCAGACAGAGAGGGAAGTAAAGTAGGAGGCATCATTCAGAGCAGGAAAAAAAGAAGGAAGGCTTCATAGCAATCACACATTCTGGGTTAGTCATTATTTGTCTCCATGCTAGTGGAGGGGACTTGCTGAAGCATTGCATCACTTGCCAATATTAGTCGCTGAAGCTGTTGTCTGAGCCTCTGAGTGAGAAGGAAAAGATTTTTCAGCCTTCTGAGAGAAAATATTAAACCAAAATGGGCTAAGAGGACTTACCGACCGCTAGGTGATAAATATGCCCTTAATCACATATTGTTTTGTATGGATGCTGTCAACATAAATGTTACATGTCAGGCATCTTATAGAGAATTACTATTCTGCATTATTTTTCCCTAATTATTTGTATGGGGAACCTTTTATTTTTCCCTAATTTAATTAATTGGTTTTTGTTTGTTTGGTGTGTGTGTGTGTGATTCAATTGCTTAATTTAATTTGGGTATTTTGAAACAAATACATGTCAGTTCACATCCACAGTTATGTTCTAATAGAATGCTGTTGTGCTGGCACAGCGTTATGGAATTTGTCTGAAATTTCCTAGTTGTTTGTAAAATGTATTCACTGTTTTGTTTTACCTTACACAGTTGCTGTTGTTAGTTTATTGGTTACTTGGGACATAGACAGCTTTTATCACGTGTGTGCACACTTCTTTGTGCGGTGCAATTCCTGTTATAAACTGATATACACTGGGTTTTATGAGCAGGCTAAAGAGTGATCACACAGGTAGTCCTTGATTTTGGCTCCCAACACAAAACAAAAAGTGGTCTGAGCCTGGACATCTGTCTGGGGACGTGGGTGAGCCAGCCCCTGGTCACGTTGTTAGGACATGGTCAGGTTGGTGTCTCACCCTGTCTTGTACGAGTGAATTATGTGGCACTGCATGGTGCAGGTACAGTGCTCGGGGAGCCGGGGTGGGTTCTTCAGGCAAGGTGGCCCTGTGTAGAATTCCGGTGATAGCTGGCAGTCCAGGCAGAAATGCAGTTCTTCATATAAAACACAGGTCAATGGCATTTGAAAATGAAAGAATGTGTGTGTATTAAATGGTGTGTATATCTAGATAAGGAAAGATCACGTGTGTGTATGTGCATATATGCAAATAGAATTCTAATTTACAAGTTAATGGTAGAAGAACAAGTGAATTTCAAGTGGGATATATTTTATAGTTATGGGATTAATAGTTACTTTCACTGGATTTAACATATTTCATTAATTACACTGGCTGCATACTTATCCTGTGTTCATTTTGAAACCACCAATGCTTTTCATATGAAAAGAACTGTAAGAAATGTTTGCTTGTGTCTGTGGACAAAGGTAATGGAAAAAACCCGGTCCTCTTGTCCACAGATTTATCTGAAAGATGTGTTGTATATCTGCAGTTGATTTTTTAGAATGCTGATTAGCTAATACTGGTTTTGGCATGCAGCTTATCCATCGTGTAGGAGAACACTATCTGAATTTCAATTTACTTTTCAAAATGATGTTGAACTGCTATTCCTTTAAAGGCTCTTCTGCCCATTTGGGGACCCAGCACAGACAGTGGAGCTGCAGTCTGGTCTCAAAATCTAATTGAAGCAGCTGAAGCAGTGATTGTTGAAGAGCTTGAGATGGATTGCAAAAAATAAGTGCTTCTGAGCAACTTGCTTAGTGTCCTTGTTTGAAACTCTGCCCTGAGTTTATTTTTACTTTCATTGGTAACAGACTTTTATGGTAAAAGCTCTGTGTTTCAATATAGTTAAGGAATTCATTAGTTCTGTGTGGTTTAGATACGATCACGTTTCTGTTAAAGAACCTTCGTGCCTCTGAGAGCACTGGGCAAATAATGGAAGGAGGTAACATCAGGTCTTAATCCATTTGTCTCCATCAGCAATTTGCCACTGTTTAAACTTCCAGAATCTCACCCTCATAAACATTTGTTTTTGCAGTGATGGGTCTTTCCCTTACGATTCTGTTCCCTGGCAGCAAAATACCAACCAGCCCCCAGGCTCTTTATCAGTGGTCACCACAGTATGGGGTGTGACTAACACCTCTCAAAGCCAGGTAAGCTGCGTTTTTATTCTCCCTCCCCTCTACCTACAGGTTTTCATTTGTGTTTTCAAAAGGAAGAGCTTTTTGGAAAATCCTCTTGAGATAGATAACAGTGGCTGTGTTCTTTTTGTTGTATGTGCTGCATTTTTTTTCTAGTTGTGTTGTCTTTGGTGGCATCAGAAAGACGGCGTCTGAGAGCTTGAGTCAGCTGCTCCTTTATCTGCATTCAAATGTCAGGCTTGAGTTTAGGACATATTTTGCACTTTGTGGTTTCAAAACTGATGTTTTGGGGTAGTCCCAAACATGTTGGGTGTTTCAGACTGAATTTGAAGAGTTGTTCTATTAACACCAAAATTTCTAGTTAGATTCATCAAATGAGTTGTTGTTGACTTAGCCCAGGGTGTTGTTGTACTTGTGCACTGGTGAAAGCCAGGGCCGAGTATACTCCTCACACTGAGGTGCGAACAACTAGCTATAGGCTGTGGTCTCTTCAACCTCTCCTGTTAATACTGCCTTACTTTGCAAAAAATATTTCAGTGTGCATTGGAGCAATATCCTGAGTTCCAGGTGAGAGCCATACTCGCTAGGTTTTCATTGGGTTCTCTCCACTCTCACCTTTCTTCTTGTTCTGTGATATGTATTGAATTATACCATGCAAAAAGAAGCAGCTTTAACGAAGGAGACACCAGTTGTTTGCCATGGTGTGCTGTCTGAGTGGTGTGGCACAGATCAAGCTCTCAGGCTGTCTAGTCTTTTCTTACACGGTGGGTGAAGTGCTCTAAACACATCACCATCTTTAATGAGTGCCAATGGTACATAAACCTAACCTATCTCTTCTGCCTTTTTCAAGTCAAGTGACATTAGATCCCATACCAAAATTTTTGTGAATTTTTTAATGTATTTTAATTTTGGTCAGAAAATTAAGAACAGAGTTGTTACGGATTGAGCCATTTGAAAAAGAAAACAATTCAAGGTTCAGATCGTATAAATACTCACACGGCACTTACATAAGCACTGTTTGTGGCAGTATCTTTCTTCAAAAAATAAAGAGAGGAGACAGTTACAGGATCTATAGCATCATTTATTATTGTTGATTTCTTTTTAACAGCTTAAAATAAAAGGTTTCCTATCTGTGAGAGAAACAACTGAGTAAACACTTAGGTCTGTACATTGGCCAGAAAATGGAAATGTAGAAATCTTTCACACTTACAAAGGCAAAAGGAAAGGGGAAAAACAAAAGACTAGAGTTCTACCATAAGAACACTGTCATGTTATTTGAATTCTTCATGATACTTCAGAGGAATGTGCAGTAAAAAGAAAAAAGAAGTGCTTTGGTAAAAAGAAGAAAATGCTTCTTCAGAATCACTGCAAGGGAAGGATGAAACTCTGAAACGTGAAGCTTGGTTGTAGCTGTTTAGAACAGATTGAAAAGAATGACACGGTTTTCCATAAGTCTTCGTGCTCCCTGAGGGAAAGGAGTGAGCCGGGCCCACCGATTCTGATTCCCTTTCACAAATTCCCGAAGCTCATGATTTGATCTTCTGAAAAAATGGTGACCACTAAATGTCTTCCCAAGTAGGAGACAGATTTCCATGCAGGTGATCCATGAACAGCCATGCTTATGTCTCAACAGCAATTTTGGTTCAATTGAAAAAAAAAAAAAAGAAAGGCTTCAAACAAGCAAACCAAGTCCTTTTAAAAACAGAACAGAGGACTCTTTTCTAAGAAGCAATAAAAACAACCAAAAGACTTCTGTACACTTTAGCAAGACTTAGATACATGAACAGGTCAAGCCACTGAAATATATTCATTCGCAGTTTTTTATCCTTCACAGCATGCCAATGGGACTGAATATTTGCAGGTTAACTTGAACCCAACATCAAAAAGAAAAAAGAAAAAGCATGTACTTTCTCTTAATCAGGTGAATTTGTCACCTGCAAAGCATGACTCTAGCAGGTCTTTATTATAACTTTTTTCATAAGCTTGTTAGTTTGGCTTCCATCTAGTTAAAAATCTCCTGTGAAGAATAATTAAAGATCAGAAAGGCTTGTTTGTTTGGAAATGGCAAAAGGAGAAATCACCAGGAATGTGCACCTACACATCAACAGGGTATATATTGATTAGAATTCAGAGTACAGGGTGGTTATATTGTAATTTATCAATTGCAGCAATTCAGCTTGATTTGTTCCATGTAGGTTAAGGTATAGCCCCTTATTCTTGTGTTTCTACTCGCAGGTGCTGGGAAATCCAATGGCAAATGCCAACAACCCTATGAACCCAGCAGGGAACCCCATGGCTTCTGGGATGACCACCAGCAACCCCGGAATCAATTCCCCTCAGTTTGCGGGGCAGCAGCAGCAGTTCTCGGCCAAGGCCGGCTCCACTCAGCCCTACATACAGCAGGGCATGTACGGGCGGCCCAACTACCCCGGGAGCGGAGGCTTCGGCGGCAGGTGAGATTGACTTGTGCGAGGTCAAAAATGGATGTAAATAGTCAATGAAGCTTGTTTGAGTGACCTGGCAGAAGTGTCGTGGGCTTATTTTGATTACATAAAGTTTCAGTGGCTATTTTATGCTGGTTAACTGAAGCGCATGCTGCTTTTACAGCTTCAGTAATCAGCTACCCAAACTACAATGAAATTCATCATGGTAAATGGAAATGGCTTAGGTCAATCAATTAGCTCTAATAAACCCCCAAAATAAAGTTTTAATTAAGAGAGATTGTTAAACAGACCACAGGCTTAGGAATGATTAACATTTAATAAGGCCGGGATGTGAAAGGTATTGATGGTATAGTTTCTACATGCATGTGGAGGAATAAGCTGGAGTATTTGGCAAAGTAGATTCCTATGCAGTGGCATGTTTCTTCCCAAAGGCTTGCTCCACAGCAGGGATTTGAAAAGAACCGAGGGTGAAGATGTTTGTTGAGAGATGGTCAAGCTGTGTGTTTATTTTGGGGAAATAAATGCTGTATTAGTGGAATAAACAAAAACAAATAGCCTGGATTTTGTTACATTTTGACTTTCTGTGTCTATGCTTTGTAAACAAGGGTGGTAAGTGCACTTAACTGAAACCACTATTGATGGTCCCTGTGCAAAGCTTGCTGAAAAGGTTGTTAGCATAGTCAGTCTAGTGTGAAGAATATCAGCCTGGGACTCAGGGAACTCTCTTCTTTCATCTCTGCCACTGATCTACTGAGTGACCTTGAACAAGTCAGAAAGTTTCTTTAGCTTTTTATTAACATCTCTAAAATGGGCACAGTATACTGGCCCATATTTATAAAGATAGTTGATGTCTTGGAGTGGGCAAGGCATGGTTTAGCTTTATCTGTCTTATGATCAATAGGGCAGCTGGGTAGGAACTGCAAAATACATTGTGTGGGATCCATCAGCGCTGATTGCCCTGGCTCTCTGCTGGCATTTCTGCAGAGGCGCGGGGAGGAATGCTTGTACCGCGTCGGGAGCACTTGGTATAATTCACCGCTGAGGCGGATGAACGTGCGGCAGTGGAGGAAGCTCTTCTGCTGCCGTGCTCTCTGCGCTCTTGGGAGTGGAGCGTGCGGGAACTGTCAGGATTGCGGTTCAGCTTCACAGGAAGCTACAGAGCTGCAAAGCAGTTATGTGCCCCCAAACAACTGACAGTGCTGCCTGTCCCGGTGGCAGCTCTGTGACTGTTGTACCTGAGCAGTGCTTGTATCTCATGCACAAACCAATTCCCCATCCTGCTGCCTTTCATTAGGCATTTACACATGGCTCGGGAACAGTTCCAGATGAGGATCACACCAACATTCAAACCAAAACCCACCAGGCATGTCTTAATTCTCTCCCTCTTTCTTTCTTTTCTTCCCTGTTAGTTACCCTGGAGGCCCAAATACCCCGGCAGGAATGGGGATCCCCCCACACACGAGGCCGCCAGCCGATTTTACCCAGCCAGCTGCAGCGGCCGCAGCTGCTGCAGTCGCGGCTGCAGCTGCTACTGCCACAGCTACAGCTACAGCCACTGTGGCCGCCCTTCAGGAAACGCAGAATAAGGACATGAACCAGTATGGACCGGTAAGAGAGTAACCAGTATGTCTTCACACCTGCCTGATCTGACCATTACAGGGAGTTGGGCTCTCCTTCGTATGCCCCTCTTTATCAGGGTGCCTGCTCTGTTTTTTGTGCATGAGTATGGTTCTAATGCTTACGAGAAACTGCTGGAATGTTTGTGTGTAGGTATGAGTCAGTCTCCTGTGTATTTGCTGGTAAGTCTTGCCTAAGTGTATTTTGTAGTTTGCCCCTTAAAAAAACTGAATATCGCCCAAAGTTACAGCTGCATCTGATGTGATAAATTATTGCTGTTTTTACCAGTCTTGTGAACCTCTAAATTTGAGTACCTGCTGAAATGTTCCAAAATCTGGAAATAAGTGTTGTACCTCTTGGTTAGTTGTTTATTTTGTCAACTACAGTTAGCTGGTTGTTTTTTTTCCCTTCAAACAAGGAAACAACAGTAGAAAAGATATTTGCTTTTTAATAATGTTGTCTATGAGAACAGCTACGCGAGACGTGTGTTTCTGGTGATCCATAGCCTCCAGCATGTCATGACTTCATGTAATAACTTTTTCTTAAAATAAACAAGGGTTTGATCAATTCAGGTTTTTTCCTCCTTAGCTTTTTTACCTCTCTGAGCTTTGAAGTGTATGGACCCATATGCCAGGTGGTGTAAAGAAGCACAACGTCTTAGAAATTGAAGTGTTGTGCTCTGTTTACACAGCCGGCATCCTGACCTGTTACCTTACAGTAATAGACTAGCTGATTTAAACGATTTAGTTGCTTACCTTAGACTTATGTCTATCTCTCAAATGCCTTCTACAACTCCAATTGAATTTTTATTATAAATAACATCACCGCCCATCAAATGTTGGACAACATAGACAGAAAATGCGACATTAATCCTCCCCTTCTTCCCTTCCCCAAAAGCATGTTCATCTCCCACCTCCCATTTTAAATGCATGTCGCATTTTATTCTTTTTTTTTTTTTTTTTCTTCTTCGTTGAAGGTTTGTTCCTCTTTCCAGATGGGTCCAACCCAGGCTTACAACAACCAGTTTATGAACCAGCCTGGTCCTCGTGGCCCTGCTTCTATGCCAGGCAACATGAACCCAGCAAGCATGGGAGCAGGAATGACGCCTTCCAGCATGAGTGGGCCACCCATGGGCATGAACCAGCCCCGGCCACCTGGGATGAGTCCCTTCAGCACCCACGGGCAGAGGATGCCTCAGCAAGCCTACCCAGGCCCACGCCCCCAGTCCTTGCCCATACAGGGCATAAAGAGACCGTACCCAGGAGAGGTAATGAAATAAATCGTATTTTGCACACACTGTGACTTGGACTGAAAGTTGCAACATGCTGGGTAATGTGTGGTGTGCGTTGCAGCGCAATAGATACGTCAATGTTACAGCCTTGGTAGGAATACTGTTGTTAGAATACGAGGGGCAGCAGCTCTTCCTTTTTAGCTTCTAAAGTATTCAGGTTGGCCCTTGCTATGTAGGTGAGGATGACAGTCATTAAAACCAAGAAAGGCCCAAAACCGACTGAACCCTCAAAATATCACTTTGAGATTCTCATGCTAGACGGTGAACTCATAGACCTTAAACAGACTTCCTTCACAGGGGTGGATTTATTTAGCATGACAATTTAAAAGAGATGTTGGGCGTGAAGTATTTCATTTGAGCCCAATACATATGTGATCTGCGTTTTCTTGGATGGTTGTATTGTTCTAAAGAAATACAGGGCATACGTTGTATAAACACCAATAGTAATAACGTTTATTTTAGCTTTCCAGACTTCTTGAGGCTTGATTTTCATAGGCACTGAGATGAATATAAATCATGTTGAACTCAAATCCCTCTGTGTCAGCATTTATTTAATATAAGTTTATTTGGAGTGTGGTATTTCTGTCTAAGTTCCCATGCTGTTATATGAGATCTGAGTGGCTTTGTAGACAAAATTATATTGCCATTGACTTGTATGATGACCTTGGGCAAAACACTTAGGGTCAAATTTTTAAATAAATTTAAACAACCCAAGATGTACACAGGTGAGCTTTTGGATTTTGAAAAGCACCAATGCATTTTTACTCTTCAAATTGGTGTGAATCTGGCAGTAGATGCTTTTGAGAATTTCACCAACTCTCTCTCAGCATCTATATGCACCTAAATGTCTTTACAAATCTAACTACCGGTTACTAGCTTCAGATAAAGTTTCCTGGTAAAATTCTGTATTAAAGTAAGACTACAACAACAGCTGTAACTCCAGGTGTGGAGCTTTGAAGATTATCATATTGCCCTGACTATAACAGCGGTAGTAAGAGTTTATAGAAAACATACAGCATGCAGAAAATATAGCAAACATTTATTATTGAGCTATGTTTCATTCTTGATCTGCAAACTTTAAAAAATAAAAAATAGGAAAAAAAAAAGTTATGTGCTTTTGCAGTAATTGCTTCTCTGAGAAGGCTTTTCACTCTGTAAATACTGCCACTTACTCTACAATTAAGTTACGAAAACACAGAATGTGGCTTGTTCAGATAATTTTTATCTTCAGATTTCATATTTTAAGGAATAGTGTAAACCCCTTTTTGCTGCTTCAGAAGCAGGTGTTTCATTGTAAGTGAATAAGATCATGTTGCCAAGAAGTCAGTGCTGAACAATGCCCTAAATGTTATGTGCTTGCTGGTCTCAGATTCTGCAGGTCCTGTAGATGCTGTTTGCATGTTGCTTTTTGAAAGCTTAATTTGTGGAAACTTCTTATTAATCAGTTAATTTTTCAAATTGACATTTTATTACCTTTAAAGATCCAGTTTTCGTGACTTTGATTTCAGAACTGCAGCACAGGACTAGCTACCACTAGCAAGATGTTTATATTATAACTAGTAATAGCTTCTATTTAGTTGTTCGGGTATTGCTAAACGCTCTACCACAGTTGCCAGCATAGCAGTTGTGTTGAGAAGACAGACGTGGACACCACAGCTTCTATTCTCTGCCCATTCCAGGATTATATATTTTTTTTTAATGTTACTTTTTGTGCTTTCATTCTCCTCTGGATGAGGAGCCTCAGGGATGGGGCTGGTAGCACTTGCAAAACCACAGAGATTTTGTAAACATTCTGTCTGGTTGTAGTTCTGGTTTCTTCAAACATGGTGCCATTTGACAGCACTGCAGCACCAAGGGTATGTGTGTGTTAAGGTACTTGGTTATTCTTATCCCACTTTGGTTTGTGGGACTCTTACGCTTTGCAGTGTCCACCTACAGCCATGGGGACCCTGGTTTAGGCATGGGTGGAACTAAGTTGAGCGGTATTCACCTGGAGGGGTTTTTTTGTTTTCTTTGATTCCACTGTTGAATGTATCCTAATAATTCAAGATGGCTATTTGCATGAAACAGATCTTTGTCTTCCTTCTTCTCTGTCACAAAATAGCCGAATTATGGAAACCAGCAGTATGGACCAAATAGCCAGTTTCCAAACCAGCCTGGTCAGTACCCCACTCCCAACCCTCCAAGACCCCTTACGTCTCCCAACTACCCGGGACAGAGGATGCCAAGCCAGCAAAACACAGGGCAGTACCCTCCTCCTACGGTCAACATGGGGCAGTACTACAAGGTAGGAATTTTTAGATTATCTTCTTGCATTCCGGTAGACATGTATGAATGAAGTCACGTTAGTGACTTGATAGATACTGCTTTTACCTCTTTAAAGGAAAGAAAAATAACACAGTGTTTTTACTAATGTTTTGGATATCATGGGATCAAGTAAATCAGCCAAGTTGCATTGTAACTTTAGAGCAGTTCACAAAGAAAATTGAATGTTACTGCAGCTTGTTAGAGGCTTTTACAAGAAAATGTTGGTTTTGCTTTAAATGTAGCATGTGAAAAGAAGTACCTAATGAGATTCAGGTGTAATAGCTTCACCTATTCATGGCGCCCTGCAAGAATACAACTTTGGAAATATGCAATAAACAAGTTCCGCGTTGCAGTATCCCAGTTTCACATGTACAATGGTCACCATTGGATTAAGCCAGCTTGAACTTAAAAGCTGTTCTAGCTATAGAATTCACCTTTGAACTGAAGTTTGCGTGACTCTGTGACCCTCCGTGCCCTTTTCTCCTTCTGTTTCCTCTGCGCTGCTTGGCCTGGGCAAGAATTAGACTTGTTAAAATGTTGCCTAAAGCCTGGTTTATTGATACATCTTGAGCACTTAGTATTATCCAAACTGAGTTTGTACTGAAGACCTGCTGTGGTTTGACATCTTTGAGGTGTGCTCAAAAGTGATCTTTTTCACACAGGCACTCCAGCGAGTTAAAAAACTGGGGAGTACCATCCAGTGGGCTTGACCTGCTCTTAAAGCATTGGCTGTTGCAGTCTCTGGACTACACTCTGATTTGGAATGTAGGCTGAAATAATCTGAGATACATATTGATCTTGAACTAGAATTGTTCTGGTGTGATTGACACAGAAAACACCATTGGAAAAAAAATCCTTTCCTATAGAGCATCTGTTGTACGTGCAACAAAGCTGTCCGCTGCGGTGCTCAGGGTTGCATCATGGCAGCTTTTGCAGTAACTGCCAGGAAGAACACGAGGAGGAGGCAGTTCCTCAACTACCGTCCTTCCAGTGCAGTCACATGTGCTAAATTAACAGCAGAAAATCTCTGTGAAGTGTCTAAGTGACGGATTTTTTTAATACATTTTACATGTGTTTATTTTAGATGGAGTGTAAGTTTTGTTGTTTACAGGGTAGTTCCAGCGGGGAATCTGTGGTCTTTTCAATGCATCCCCTGTTTTGTATTCAAACATCAATTGTTCTGGAAACAGTTAGAAAATAAGAGACCTCATTAAGAAGGGAGATTTTCCTCGCTAGGGGAAAAAAATCCAGCTTGCCACAGACAGGACCTGAACCTTTGGATTGTATTGACTGTGGAAGCAGTATCTGTATGTGTTTAAGAAAAAAGCAAGGATGTTTGGAAATGTAAATGCTTAAGATTTCAGAATACAGCTCTCTCGGGTACTTTAGAGTATCCTAAGCTAGCAGTGCAGATTTAGATACAGAGTCAGATTTGAAGTGCTGATACTTTGGCTGCCTGTAAAGATTTTCATCTTTTGATGCTGTGTTGTATGTGCTTATGGTACATGAGCCATTACAAGAGGGTTCCGTGCAATTGCGGTTTTGTTTAACATCAGCTTCCGCCACATCATCATTATTGGTTTGTTCTGTTAACTGCAACAATTCCCTTAATTACAAGAAACAGAACCAATGGTACTTTAATACTATAGCTTCTATTTATACTTAACTGTCCTTTTGTTTTAGTTTGTCTTATTCAACGGCAAACTAAGAACAGAATCACATTGTAGGTACAA
The DNA here is from genome assembly GCF_036013475.1 of Columba livia. Taxonomy (NCBI): domain Eukaryota; kingdom Metazoa; phylum Chordata; class Aves; order Columbiformes; family Columbidae; genus Columba; species Columba livia. Next base: position 28,574,651 of record NC_088607.1, on the reverse strand, counting down.
AGAATAAAAGACGTCCCCTGACCCCCAGAGCTTTCATTCTGAGTAGATGAGTTGGACAGGCGTGGAAAAAAGGATAGATGGAAGTGAAAGAGACACAGACATTCTAATTGTGTGTCTTTGGATTTTGTTTTTCATGTAGGCTTTTGTGCACTGGGGCTATTTTGGGGGAAAGCCAAAGGGGATACAAAGGGCTGGGTGGGCTGAGGTGGTGTGGAAAAACTGAAGTGAATGGCTGGTTTGGAAAAAGAGCAGTCAGAGGAACGCGATAAGCCTCTTGGCAGCCTTGCTTGCGTCTGGTCATGGCCTGAATTAAGCTGGCTGGTCCGCTGGTTTCAGTTCCTGCTTTGCTCTCCTCGTCTCCCTCTTCCCTGAAGGCCTCATGGGATGTCTGGTGGTTTTTTGTCCTTCTGGGGGCAGAGGGCCCTCCCCACCTTGTTTGTAGTCTTTGCTGTTTGACAGCAGTACAGTTCACAAGGCTTATTATTCTTATTTTCAGACTGCAGTAACAATGTGATGTTATTTATTTTCTAGCCATCAAGGCCTGTACCTGTGGCAAATTACCCTCATTCACCTGTTCCAGGAAACCCCACGCCACCTATGACTCCAGGGAGCAATATTCCTCCATATCTGTCACCCAACCAGGATGTCAAACCACCATTCCCACCTGACATTAAACCAAATATCAATGCTTTACCACCGCCTCCAAGTGAGTAGCAAAACGCCCCCACAGTCATTTATTGTCGCTCTGTTCTCTGCCACACACCTTTCAGAGCCTGGAAACCAGCGCCGATTGCTGCTCTGGGAGAGGCTTGGATTGCGGATTTGTGACAGGTGGCATTTATGGTGTGGGCTCCCTGGTATCAGAAAAGTTCTTCCAGGTTAAACTTATAAGGGCTTTACTCCCCAAGTGTTCCTTTGATATGCTTCCTGAGGATAAAACACTTGATTTTGGGGTTGTGTTATGTCTGCCTGGTAGGCGTGTTTATTGTATGAACCTTCATTGCGGTCTATTTTGTTCAAGGGCAAAGCCATTCATTGAACATCACTGCAGAATAGAGTAAAATGTGAATATTTATAGCAGTGTCTCTGTTGTGATCCATACAGGCTTCTTAATGTTATTCAGGTGTATGCCAAAAATGGATATATGTTCCTTTCAAAGCCACTCAACGTCACAGCTACATTTGGCTGGGAACAGGGCACGAATAACAAGATCTCTCTGGCTGTATACTAGCACAAGATACTTGAGGTTTTAAAGTGACTGATGAATAATAGAAGGTATCATTTACTAGGAAACTGGGAGAACCTTTATTTTTTCTGTAAAATAACTGCTGCCGCATTAGCACTTTGCAGCTGGTGTTTGGAGTTCAGGATAGCTGAAAAAAGAAGTAGAAGGAGGTAGCCTGCAGTATTATTTGGTCAAAAACACAGCATTTAAAGACAAGTTACCACAAAACCGCATTTTATGAGATCAGATAGTAATTGAATACCAGTGTCTTTGGTCATTGGGTGGTTTCAGCTGGTGAAACTGTTGGAACTAATTGGCTAATGTTAATCCCAGTTCAAAGCAGGGGAAATAAGCATTATCACAGTTTGCAGTAATTAAGAGATTTGTTGTCAGTCTTCTGCCCATAGAGTAAGCCTGTATGCAGAACCTATCAAATGATAAAAAGGAGAATTCTTGCCGTGCCTGGTTTTAGTTTGTGTCCAGAATCACTGAGATCCTGATGTTAAGTGTGGGAGAACAGAAGACTTTGGTTTGCCATCACTGTCAGTTTGAGCCCTGCCACTTGTATTGGTTAGATGATGTAGTTACTTGTGATTTTCCTTTTTGTGTGTATGAACCTGCTAAGTTAGAGCCAATAGCAAATCACTGTGCCGTTTATTACGATTCTGTATAAATACGCACATTATTGTTGCACTGCAGATGCTAAAGGGAAAGTTCACACTTTCTCTCCCTCTTCGATCCCAGCCAACCACAATGACGAGCTGCGTCTGACGTTTCCCGTGAGGGACGGAGTTGTACTGGAGCCCTTCCGGCTGGAGCACAACCTGGCCGTCAGTAACCACGTCTTTCACTTACGGCCGACTGTTCATCAGACGCTGATGTGGAGGTAAGCTCAGCCCCGCTGCCAGCCAGTCTTGCGCTCAGCGATGGAGGAGTGGCAGGCCAGATAAACTTCATTTAGGTTCGCAATGAATTTTACTCTAAAAGTTGTGGCCTAGGTAGAAAAATGTCCTTTAAACTCACAAATACTGTCACTTCCCAGACACAACATGTTGTAAAATGCTTCCTGATCTGCGTTGCGTCTCCTTACTGATATCATACAGCGTGCAGTGTTAGAAAAATCACTGCAGTTCTTCATCCTTTCTGCTCTGGGAGGAATGGCTGTGGGACATGCACAGCCAACACAAGTACAAACTTCCATTTGGGAGACTCTGAAGTCCTAGGTGCTTTGTGGCCTGTGAAGTGGTAGTTGCAGGGGTAACTATGCGGGGCTGCTACAGTTTATGCTTAAAATAAATTATGCAGAGTATCTGATAATGAAAAATAACACACTAGTGAAGGACCTGATTTAGAAGCTGGGTAAAATAATTTTGAAAGACAAGTGCTTAAACCCTCCAAACTTTAGAAACTAACTGCCTAAATTCTTCCATTTGTGTGACTCTACAAGTAAGGCCAGGTCAGAAATGTCAGAGAATAGCTTTACACATACAAAAGCTTCTAGTTCTTCACTTACAGCGAGTACTACTTTCTAGCACAGAGGAATGGTTTTCCTCGGTGGTACTTTCCTGCCTTTTATCTGCGTAAGTGATTCCAGGTTATGTCCTGATTCCACCATCCTCATGGAAGGGCTTTAGATCAAATGAAAATCAGAGCCTTTGTTTTTTTATTTGGATGTTTTAAAATACTGCAGAATAATTTTGTCGTAGTCTTCTGTTTTTCTCTGAAAGCATCTCAGTTTTTATCCTGACTGCTGATTACACTGTTTGAGCCTGTCCCTGTGCACTGTGGAGTCTGGTTAGTTGCTCAGGATCTTTAATGAAGGTTGTTCCACGGGTATAGCAGCTGATACGGTAAAATGCAGCACCTTAAGCACATTTTCCATTATGCCTGCCTCACTTGCCGTTTTTTCCTGAGCCTGGAGCACATACCCCCTGGCCTCGATGGGAGGGGTGGTCTGTAGCTTCAGCTTTTTTCCCCTGTGAGAATCATCTTCCTGTTCACCGGAATCCACCTGAGACTTCTGTTTTCATGGTGTGGAGGGCATGAGGTGGGCAGAGAGGAGTCCTCAACCCCCTGCCCTGGGGACAGGCTGACTGAAGCTCCGTCTGGATGCGGGCTGCAGCAGCCCTTGCTGCTGCGGTGCCCCCTGCCCTGAGGCAGCCTGAGGGCTGGAAGGAAGGACGTTTGCAGGCAGACCACATCCAATAATTAACACCTAACTTTGAGGTCAGTTATTGCTTACTTGCATTTCATTATCGTGGAGTACTCACAGCAGAGGGAGTTTTGGCAGTTATTTGCCGGTTCTTATTAATAAGTAATCACTGCTGGGGATTGTGCTGGCTCATTCAGTAGATTTATAGTGCTGCACTGAGGCATGAAGCTGTTTCTTAATATCTGTTCTTTCTTTCTTCCGTAGCTCACCAAACACGTAGCCTTTATTTAAACCTATTTTAATGAACACTCATAGGTAAACTATGCTCAGGTCTGCTGTTTTGAAAAGCTTGTTAATAGTGGGGAGAAGGGATGGTCCTGTAATGAAGTCATTTCATGTTTAACGCAGGGCTGGATGGATTCCAGAAAAATGAATTAGTCACATGTGTGTATGGATTTCAGTTTTATAGAGAATGGTGGAATCGAGCCAATTCGTAACACTTCTTTGCCAGTTAAAATTCTCGGCAAAACCTCTCACATGTACACACATAACGAACAGCAATGCAACTGTTTTTCTCCCCACTGGGAACTTTTCACGGTTACGAGAAACAGAAAGGCTGAAGGCAGGGAAAATGTCGCCTTGAAGCTGGTTCAGTCTTAGCACTGCTCAGTTATTAATAGCATCCCACGGTGGAGACACTGCATGCTGAGGACATGAGGGTCTCCTGAGCTGTCACCACTCTGTGACATTCAGCAGGCCTGCTCGTTGTCCTTGGGAACACACTTAATCTGCTTGGGTTTTATTTCAGAGGTATCAAACCTTGCGTCCCTCCACGTTTGGGTGGCTGTGGTCTGTTCGCATGAGGTGAGAATCTCCAGTGGACCTTGCAGAGAGAGCTTTCCAAAAAATTGTTAATAAAATATGGGGAAAAAAAGCCTGGAAAGACTTTATATAGATGGATTCTGGTGAAAGGTTGGGTAACCTTTCATTTTTTTAAAAAAACATGTTTTTATCCAGTGCTAAATCTTGATGTTTTGAAATCCAGAAAACGCGATGTTAAGTCAAAATTGAAATCCCTGGTTTCGGATAAGGAAAATGGCAGCTAGGGTGATGATCTCCTGAATGAGCTGTTCCTCATGGATCTTACAAAGTGTCTTCCTTTAGGCAAGATGAAGAAATGAGCACCTAGATTTTCAGGCATAAAAGATAAACATTCAGCTGTCTTTTGCTGTCATGAACAGCAGATTTCTGACTTTTCAGTTCAGTTCTTCATTTTCTTTTAAATCTCTTCTTCAAATTACTCATTCCTAACATAAGGTTAACATTGATGTATGAAACTGAAGTCATAGTCTCTACCCACTTTATTTGTGATTAACTTAATCTCAGCCTTTTCTCTTTTAGAGGTGTTACAAAACTAATTTTTGAGGAGCAAAATAGTGCGTGGTAGTTATTATTGGAGAGGTGGGAGGAATTCACGCTCTGAACCAAGGTCTAAATTGAGTAGCTTTAATCCACCACTGTGTTAATCTGGAATCACAGAAACACAGGGCGTGAGACATGGGTCATTTTGTCTTAGTTGCTTTACTTGTTCTGAGGCAAGACTAGCTGTACCTGTATTTTATCTGACAAGTGTTCGTTCAGATGGTCTTTTAAATGTTCTGAGGTAGTGAAGAATCCAGACTCGAAGCACAGCCCACTGCAGAGCGTCACTTTCCTGTTCTTAACTCTTAGCACACAGAAAGGACCTACCCGCTGTTAACGTTTTTCTTTCTGCAGGATCATTCCATGGTCTAGTTCTGCAAAGTGGTTTGAGATGTTCCATTGGAAAGTCCTTAATAAGCATAAAATGTTAACAACTTTGTAGCATGCTTGCATCATTAATTCATCGTGACTTGCTTTTGTTAAGGCTTTCATGAAGAAAGTATGTTATATCCATTCCTGGCAGTAACTCTAGAAAAATAATCTGATTGATAAAAAGCATTCCTAGCATCAACCAACCTCCCCCTGCAATGTGAAGCAAAGTTAAAGGAAGATTTATTGGTTGTTGTACAGGTCTGACTTGGAATTACAGTTCAAGTGCTATCACCACGAAGACAGACAAATGAACACAAACTGGCCAGCGTCAGTCCAGGTCAGCGTTAATGCAACCCCACTTACCATCGAGCGTGGTGACAACAAGACATCTCATAAACCTCTGCACCTAAAGCACGTCTGCCAGCCAGGAAGAAACACGATTCAAATTACAGTCACAGCATGTTGTTGTGTAAGTATGCTGAGCTCGCGGCTGCAGCTGCTGATGCTGAGTTTGCTGTTTAGCACAGTTTGCAAATGTTGCCTTAGCGGAAAGAGCCTTACTCTTGGTTTTTTCCATACATTTTTCTGATAAGCTGCTTGTTTGATGGTGTTGACACAGTCAGAGTGCTAATATGGAAATATTTGCTGCTGAATTATTGCAGAATGTAGTGGTGTCCTTCCGATGTCTCTGAAAAGGCTCGTGGTCTAGGGCAGGAAGGGAGTTTGGTGTCCTACCTGTTTCACTTGTGCCTCTGTAACAAGGTGGCTAAAGTCTATTCATGTAGATTATTGTGATACAGACTGTTGTCCGGTACTAATTTCACTTAGGATATTAAACCGTGTTTGGTTTGACCTGAGAACATCAACACAACATCAACACTGGTGGTGGTGATGATTTTTCAAGTAGCTTTTCAGATGAAAAGCTCATATTCCATGATACAACTTTCCGCTTTCTCCTTTCCCATGGTTTGTAAAGGTTCAGGGACAAGTACCGTATTTTTAATGCAGACTGTTGCACACGTACAGTCTGAGCTTTTGACTCTTCCGCTGTCACTGACAAGAAAGCAAGCTGCTACCTCTACCAAGGTCACAGTGTGAGACACTTTGACAAGAAGCCATCCACTCATTTTGCTTTACTTCACACTGATGTTTCTTCACATAATGTCATTTATCTGGTGGCTAAGAGCAGGGGCAGCATCCCAAGAATCCACAATGAGTTCTGTGTTGGGGAAGAAGATTCAGTTGGTTCCAGAAACATCAGTAGCAAATCATTTTTGCAACTCACAACATAGTCTGAGGGCAAGCAGGTAGGCTAGACTGTGTCAAAGAATCCAGGGTTTTAAAAATAAACCCTGATGTCAGAGATGAATGCATCAGCCCTATGTGTTCTGAATATTAAGGAGGGAGAAAATGCAGAATATCTTTGCTTTTTGAAAGCACTTGTATACGTTATGCTCCTGGAGCATGGAACAACGCACTGTGCAGTGTGCCGTGTCCCCGAGGGAGCGCATGTGTGCAGCAGAGCAGAACAGCTTTTGTATTTTAGCATCAGGCTCTTACGGGAGCCACGTGTGCGAGGGAAGGAGGCAGCTCTGTTCCGCAGTGTATTTACCCTGTGCCTTTGCTTCTCTTGGTAACAAAATGTGTTTTCTTTCAGTCACACTTGTTCGTGTTGCAGTTGGTACATCGGCCATCAGTTCGCTCCGTACTTCAAGGTCTACTAAAGAAACGTCTCCTCCCAGCAGAACATTGTATCACTAAGAGTGAGTTTTCATTTTGTGCCGGGATGACTTTCCAGAATGCCTGTGTTGAGTTGTGATAAGCTATTTCTACCTAACGTTGACTTGCTTATTGCGAACTTTAAGCTGCGCTTGTTAGGAATTTCCAGAATATCCTGTGCATAGATTAAATCTTGGGTATTCTCAAAAGTTTGAGGGCTATTTGGGGGGGGGGGGGGGGGGTAAGAAAGTATCAAGGACACAAGCTTAGTTCCCAACAAGGACTCTCCCATTCCAGGAGAAAATCCCTGTGGCTTTTCCCTCATGTTTGTTTTTGACTTAAAGTCCTGTGTAGAAAGATTATCCTTTATTTATTTTGGGCTGCTAAGTGCTCATATGGCAATTTATTTGGTTGAGAGTGTAGCTGATATGCACGTGTGTGATGGTTTGTCTGTTCAGGAGCGTGTTCTAAGTTGCACAGAATACACTGATGTGGATAAATTGTCCATTAAATTGACCTTTAAAGGTTGAAGTGTCAGTCTTTCAGATGTCTATGTTAGCATTTACAGTACACTTGCGTTTTCTCACACATACACGTACCTTCTTCATAAACAGTCAAGAGGAACTTCAGTAGCGTAGCAGCTTCCTCTGGCAACGCGACACTAAATGGGGAAGATGGAGTAGAGCAAACTGCGATTAAAGTGTCTCTGAAGTGTCCGATCACATTCCGGCGGATTCAGCTCCCAGCAAGGGGTCACGATTGCAAGCACGTACAAGTGAGTAGACACCGGTGACCTCGCAGTATTTTGCAGTACCTTTAGCTTGGTTATCGTATGAGAGAACCTAATGAAATGGGATTTCTCTGTATCTTTGAATCTAAATAGTTAACTATATGTTTACATTTAATATAGAGGGAGAAAGTAAGCTATTTGTTCTAGTATTCAGTGCTAGTAGTCTTGTTTTCGTGGCAGTTTCACTTTTGTCCCACTGATTCAGTTAATACAGTATTTTCCTTTTATTTACTTTTTTGTTTTGTTTTGTTTGTTTGTTTTTTGTTTGTTTGTTTTGTTTTGGTTTTGTTTCTTCTTTGTTTCTTTCTGATACCTAGTGCTTTGATCTGGAATCTTACTTGCAACTGAACTGTGAAAGAGGAACCTGGAGGTGTCCGGTATGCAAGTAAGTGCAACCACACTACATGAAATGCAGTTGTTGACCAAGTTTACATTATATTTAAGGTCATAGAGGGGAGAAAAAGGAAGTGCTAGGAAATAAGATGTATATATTACATTCACCTAATATCATAAAGTCCAGTGAGAATTCTTGCAATATTTCATAAATTGAGGGAACACCATAGATGATTAGAAATTTAAAAACAGGTAAGGTATTTTCTCACAAAATACGCAATCTGCGAGCTCTCATTACAGGCTATCTGTGGGTTGTGTAGAGTTCAAAAAAAGCTCATCTATTTATTGTTAGGCAGATATCTACATAAATGAATGGACTGGGAGTTTTAATTCCCCTGGATCGTGAAGTATAAACAACTACCAGACAACAACATGCCATGGCAAAATAATGGATAGTCTATTCTAGAGTTATTTTTGTATCATTTTAGTGTTACTGAACTTCAAATACAAAAATGGTGCAAAAGTAATTGCGGTTTTGGATCGTGAATTTTAAATCGTTCTAACTAATCTCAAACACATCTTTATTAATCAAAATAGGAGCCGTTAAAATCAACACATTTTTGCCAACAAGAAGTAAGTTTGTTTATTCCTGTAGCGTAAAAATCTGTGCTTTGGGGTTCGATGAACTCTTGCAAAGCATTTTCTGCATCCTGCATTTTCCCTGCAAAAAGTTGTCAAGATGCTTGAAGTAGTGATAATCAGTTGGCGAGAGATCAGGTGAATGTGACGGGTGAGGCAAAACTTCATAGTCCAGTTCTTTCACTTTTGAAGTGTTGGTTGTGACACATGAGGTCGGGCAATGTCGTGGAGAAGAATTGGGCCATTTCTGGTGACCAATGGCAGCTGCAGGCATTGCAGTTTTTGGTGAATCTCATCAGTTTGCTGAGCTGACTTCTCAGATGGAATGGTTTTGCAGGAATTCAGAAAGCTGGAGCGGATCAGAGTGGCAGCAGACCACGAAACAGTGACCTTGACCTTTTTTTGGTGCAAGTTTGGCTTTGGGAAGTGCTTAGGAGGTTCTTCTCAGTCCATCCGCTGGGCTGGTTGTCGCTGGTTCTCATATAAAATCCACTTTTCGTTGCACATCGCAATCTGATCGAGAAATGGTTCATTGTTGTGTAGAAGAAGAGAAGGTGACACTTCAAAACGATGATTTCTTTGATTTTCAGTCAGCTCATGAGGCACCCACTTATCGAGCTTTTTCACCTTTTCAATTTGCTTCAAATGCCGGACGACTGTAGGATGGTCGACGTTGAGTTCTTTGTCAACTTCTTGTGCAGCTGTAAGATGATCAGCTTTGATGATTGCTCTCAGTTGGTCGTTGTCAACTTGCGATGGCAGCCACTACACTCCTCATCTTCAAGGCTCTTGTCTCCTTTGCGAAACTTCTTGACCCACTGCTGCACTGTCTTCATTAGCAGTTCCTGGGCCAGGTGTATTGTTGATGTTGCAAGTTGTCTCTGCTGCTTTACGGCCCATTTTGAATGCAAAATAAGAAAACCGCTTGAATTTGCTTTTTGTCTAACGTAATTTCCGTAGTCTAAAGTAAATATAAAATAAACAGCAAGTAATAAGCTATTAGCAAAAAAAAATCAGAAAGCCAGAAAAGCACATTGAAATTATGTATAACATAACCACTTTTATTTAAGAACATATTCCAATATCAAACGGCAAATTTCAACAGTGCAAAAACTGCAATTCCTTTTGTGCCAACCTATGTGAGCGTACTGCAGTGTTCAACATGCAGCTGAACATGAAGTGCAGATGCCAAATAACTGTCTAGGCACTGTCACATAGATGCACAGTTAGTGGCAGTGTTCAAGGAGGGGGAGAAGTTTGGAGACTTTAACATTTCCCAGTAATTAGGTAGGAAATGAAGTTGGTTCCTCCAAGGTCAATGTCAATATCAAGTTCAAATTAAAGTGTGAGCAGAAGGCAGGAAGAATTCTAGTCCAGAATGAGGCTGATTTTAAAAAAGGTAGAAGATTTCTGAGGAGCAGAGTTTTGGAGTGATTGCTTAAGGGAAAAGACAGGTACTTTGCCATACTTTCCACCTTATATTTTGACCAGAGAGCTAGTATACAGCAGAGGAAATAGGAAAAAAAAGCTTTGAAGTAGTTGCAGAATGCCCAGCAAGAATCACAGAACATCTGCAGGCCAGGTCGGTGTCTGTGACTTACTGTGCTCAGTCCACAGGGTTACAAGCTTCTCCTCAGCTGAGGAGCCAGGGCTGCTCAGCATAAGCAGCTGTAGCAGCTGGTGCTTTCTCTCTGCAAGTCTCCAGTTCAATGCCTGGTGTGCCAGCTGGTGTTCAGTATAGGCAGGAGTGGAGATTGTCCATTCTGCCTGCCTCTGTGGACACTGCAGGACTGAGACAAGCTTGTTTGGATTACTGTCCGTGATGGATACGTATCCTAAAGTGCAAGTGCTTTCTCTGAATACTAAGTTAGGCTAAAGATATCACAAGAATTGGATGTTTTGCTTCTTTATGTATGCATTCATACATCTAAGCCTAAATTTTTGTCCTGTTTCTTTCTGAGTACCTACGTTCAGATCTGAGTGTCTACATAACTAAGTAATTTACATTTTTGTTTATTTCTGTCCCTGACTGTGCTGATCTTAAGTAAAATAGCTATAGGACTTAGTTACTTTGAAGCCATATTGCTGTGTAGCTCAAAGAAACCCCATCCAGTTTGAAAAAAAGTAGTGCTAAGTGCTAGCTGATGTTGACAGGTGGGATCTGCCATGTTTGAAAAGCCTTTAAATTCACAATATATTTCATGAAAAAAATATTTAAAGGATATGGACAGCGTGTGGACACACAAAAGTGGATGTATGTTTATCTTCTATTTGATGTAGAATACTATTACCTTGGTAATGCAGATGTAGAACTAAAACTGCTTGCCGCAAATCATTCCTAAATTATGTGTAAATTGGTGGATTCCAGTCTGCAGGTTTCTTCACTAACCCGTCCAGCTTCCATCCCGCTTCTACACATGTGTAGCAATTTTCTAACATAAGGTCATGGTTTGTTTTTTTTTCCTTTTTAGTAAAACTGCTCTGCTGGAGGGCTTGGAGGTTGACCAGTATATGTGGGGTATTCTGAATGCTATACAAAAGTAAGTGAACTTATTAATTTCTTATATCCAAGACTAAGCAACTAGGAGATATGTTATTGAGTATTGAGATAGTCATGCCAAAGTAGGTCTTGGCAATTGAACTTGAATGTTCTATTTCATGGCTCCTTGGTGGAGCTGGTGATACAGTGAATCGGGTCTTGTTTGAGTTATCTCTCAAAGGCCTCACCAGTGAAGCAGGGGAAGGAGTGAGAATGGAGGCTGAAATGCTTTCTTGTATTTACAAATAGTCCCTCAGATACACATATGGTAGACCGCACAGATATGTTTGGGTTTCATTGTCTGGATAAACACAGAACTGTCCTCTCACAGTTGCCTTTTTTAAACGTTGCTTTTGGCACATACTTGAGAAGTGAAAGATCTTGAGGTTGTATTATAGTAGAGCATTTCAGAACACTTGTTACCACGCAGATTCTTATGGAAACTTCATCAGAATTGATTAAAAAAAACACGGATAGCTAATGTGCTAAAATTTTCACGTTATTTTACAGCTCAGAGTTTGAAGAAGTTACCATTGATCCAACTTGCAGTTGGAGGCCGGTCCCTATAAAGTCAGATATTCACATCAAAGATGACCCAGATGGCATTCCCTCAAAAAGATTTAAGACCATGAGTCCAAGCCAGATGATCATGCCAAATGTGATGGAGATGATTGCAGCGTTGGGTCCTGGCCCATCACCTTACCCATCCCTACCCCCTCCTCCAGGAGGCAACAACTCCACTGAATATGGTAACCAAGGTTAGTTTTACAAATTCATGCACCCGGGTGGTCACTCTAGAAGTCGGTGGTTCAGTCAGCTTTGTGATTCGGGTATGTCAGTGCATCTTCTCAGGGAGATGCACAAGGAAGGCAAATTACACAGCTGCAATTCAGAAATTCTGCATCAGTCTTTTCGTTTAAGATTCATCTATTTAGTGCAAAATGTATTTTAATAAACTGGTGCTTGTCACATTTATTGCCTTGTATCCCGCCCTGATTCAACAAAGATTGTGTGTTACCTTACATATTTATGCCCTGCCACAATATACATCTTTCCTCCTTTTTACTGTCTATTTTTCTTCTGTTCCACTCTCATTCAAGTGAAGGCTCCTAATGCTACAGAAGTTACAAACTAGAGAACCTTACCCATTAACCCTACCCCATGGGCCACTAAATTGAATTTGTGGCCAGGTGGGTGACCTTTGCTAGGCCACCCAGAAAGCGGATGACTTTTAAAGAGCTTTTTACTGCTTTGCAAACACCTTTGCTTTAGAAAGTTACTTTCGAGTTCCTCCACGCATGTACTGCCAGATTGACAAATGGGGAACTAAATACAGGCAGTGGAGATAGGTTTTCAAATGACTGGTATATTGTGAATAACTCGATTATGGTGACAATTCTGAAAATATGAAACCAGAGACTGTTGCTTTTGCAAGTAATAGGATATGACTCAGTTCAGCTCTGGGAAAAGACCAACTGTTCACACCATCAAAATCCCCAAATTGATTACCGGGTGATATATGTGCTTTTTGCAGGCATTTGAAAAAAACTATACATTTCATGCAGAAGATGGTTAATTTGCTCCAGTGACTGCAAAACTGATGACAGACAATAAAACTTTTTAGGTTTCCAAACAGATGAATGATTACTATAACAAAGCCAAGAGCACTGAATCACAAATTTTTCATTCATTTAGCAGGAGTGAAGTGCAGTCACAGCTTGAGAACAGAGCCATCTATTCTTCATCATCTTTCTAGCTCGCAATCAGGAACGGACAGGGTAGTCACGCCAAGTGGGGTTTAGGGTTTGTGTAACGATTGCTGCCTGGACTGTTATTTCCCCGCCTTCCTCTGTGGATCCTGCAGCAGGGGTAGTCATTGCTTTTTGGAGCCCTGACTCATCACTGGCAGGTGAAACCCACGCTCTCCTGTTTCCCCTGCTATAGGCATATCAGTGCCCAGCACCAGATTGTCCTCAATGCCTTTATGGGCCTGTCCCTCGGCGTGTGGCACAGCTCTTGCCCCAGAGAAGGGCATAGTGCTGCGTGGCTGTAACTCCCTGGCCGTGCATCTTCATTCTCCATCAATATGCACCCTGAAACTTGGTGTTTAGAATTGGGTAATGTCCTCTGATTAACAGTACTCTAGACCAGAGTAGTAGTAGTAGTACTCCTGTGGTTTATGTTTGTTTATTTGGGTTTGACAGGAAGCATACTGAAGTTTAATTTGCAAATATAATAAGTACTCAGCAATACAAGACCTTATTCCAGCTCCTTGCTATTAAATCTTTCCGGAAAAGCAAGGCAAGACCAGCTATATTCTGTGAGACTCATCCAGTCTGCAGATTAACAAAATGAGAATTAGTGAGGCTCTGCAGTATTTACATGATAGATCAAAGTCCTGACTTATTTGAGAAACACTCTTACATGGCTAATGCCTTCTATTCCTCTGAGATTAAACTTCTGCTCGTGAAGCTCTGCTAAAGACCAAATGATGCAGCTACTTCAGTTTGTCAAACTCCCTTCTTGACTTGAACATTTAAAGCTGCTGTACTTCAGCTGATGACCTGCAGGCTCTCCCTGCAAGCTCAAAGCTGTTTTGTTATTTCAGAGCTCTGTATCATCCAGTTCAGTTGCTTATATGAAATAGCTGGGTGGCTTTAGTTCAGTTTTTGCTGTTTGTAGCAAGTGAGACACCAGAGCGGGTATCTCAGTCGGAAATGTTAACAGAGGGATCTGGACAGAAAAGAATTATGGAGAGTAAAATCCCTGTATTGGGATACGTGCTTGCTTTAGAATTCAAGTGAGGATCACTGGGCTGAGGTGAGATGGATCAAATCATACCGATGATGGCCATACAGTATTTGTTCTGCAGATCAGCAAGGGACTCCAGGCTTCTTGTTAGATGGGAGATGTATGGGGGTAAATCCAGATCATTTATTCTGAATTGGTGTGAAATTTCGATAACATAGTTTCAGGCTGAAATTAGGTAGATTTAATAAATTCTCTAGTTTTTCCATTACAAGCATGCATATGCACATGCTGAAACACAGGCTAAAGGCAGCCAGTTTGTAACTCTGAAAATGAGAAGAATAGATGCGAGAGGGGAAAATGGATGTTGTATTTGCAGACAATCAAGCGAATTCTACTGGGTTTTGTGGCAGCAAGCAGAATTACATCACAAACCCTGATTAGATGTGAGGGCCTCTTCTGCGCTATTTTAATGGAAGCTGCCTGTTTATACTGGAGAAGAAGAGGTAAAATAGATGCTGTGCTATGAACTGGTACTGTGGCATCTTCCTGGTACAGTTCTGTCAGTTAGCTTCATCAGAAACTCAAGCAATGCTGCAGTCTTGCTTGAGTATGTACAAGTGTAGACATAAATAACACGTCTGTCGTACAAATCGTTTTGGATTTGGGCAGTCAGTCTCAGTTGGACTGAGATGCTTCCAGATGCAAATATTCCATGGAATCTACTATACCTTTCAGTTCTCGACTTGGTTATGTGGTGACTTTGACAGTGGTTTTTCAAACTGTTGGCAGTTTTCAATTAGTTACAACGTGTACGTGAGTTATTAAAGCAGCCAGTATTTGGAAGATGGGTGCATCTTTTTCCTCCGTACCCCTCCAGCTCAGCCCAGCAGTGGGCAGCAGAGCGTTGTCACGTTCGGTGTTGCGGTGTCCCTGTGCTGGGCAGGGAGGATGCCGTGCTGCACGGCTTTTGCACCGTACTCTGAGAGATCAATGTTGGGAAACAAATAGTTTATTTCATATCACATCTGTTTCTCTTTTAGGCAACAGTTACCAAGGTCATGGCAATTTCGACTTCCCGCATGGGAATCCTGGTGGCACGTCTATGAATGACTTCATGCATGGGCCACAGCTGTCACATCCCCCAGACATGCCGAGCAGCATGGCAGCTCTCGACAAACCTCTCAGCCACCCCATGCAGGAATCTGTAAGTAATGGTGCTGCAGACGTAGATTTTTCCTTTGTCGGGGTAAGGAGCTCTCACCCAGCTAACAGCCTTGCCTTGTGAACTGCTTTTACTTTTTGTGGAGTCCTCACTTTGGAAGTTTGTGAAATAGAGTAGTCCTGAGAAATGCCAAAAATTCCATTTTTAGTTTCTAACCTTTTTGAGTTTTTGGAGAAGCATTTATGAGCTTTTTGAATTGTCATTTTAAGTTTGTTTATCTGAAAGAGACAACCTGGCTTGATGTGCTGTGTTAATCATTGTGCTTTGCTCTGACACCTGAAAAAAAACTAGGCTTCATTCCCTAGGCCGGCAGGATCTGTGAATATCCATCTTCAGCAGACAGCTTGTTACAGCAAGACATCGACTGACTTCAAAGCAGGGACAATATCTTCCCTGGCTTTGTCCCTGAGGGCAAAATTTGCATCAAAGTGTTTTGAGGGGGAATTCTACCCAAGTAGCATGAAAGGCACTTTTAAGCTGTTGGGAATAGGACAAGCCTGTAGATTTCAAGGAGAGATGCAACCACTGGTCTGAGAGTGTATCAGTGTAAGAGACTGAAAAATGGAGGTCCTTCAGGTCTCAAATGGAGTGGCAAAACTGCGCGTTGGAAAAACATCTTGGTCAGAACGCCAAGTTTCATATATGGAACTTTATATATCTCCAGAAAATGCAGTACTGTGACAGCTAGGTGATAGAAAAGCTACCAGCAGCATTTAGCTCTTAGGCATGGCTAGTCATCTGTTTTAATTCTGGGGGGTGTGTGTTTATATATCCTTTTATGTTCATTTAAGTTACAGGGCAGGGGCTGTTACCTCACAGGAAGGATGTTTAACTTGACAAGTCATCTGTGCCATGTCTTTAGTGAATACTAGAAAGTACAATTTCAGAATGTAATGAGGAAATGTGGTAGCAGATGCTCGGCAAAAGCCTACTTGGTGTCTCCTCTAGCTGGCAGTGGATTTTGCAGGGAGGATGGTGAGAAATGGGAAGAGTGTGGAGAGACAGTTCTTAGTATAGCTTGGAGAGAGCCCAAGTAACAAGACTGTCTGCAAAGGGAGAGTCCAGAAACCATAACGACTCTACCACTTTACAGGCTAATAAAGGACAGAACAAACATGCTGTAAACTTAATTTTATGTTGGCAAATTCTACATACACAGCTTAAAGAGCAGCCTGAATTATCTGCATCAGAACCTACCATACAGTATTAGAATATAGTAGTGAGGGGAAATGCTACCAGCCTGGTCCACTTACAGCTGCTTTCCTTTGAATCCAGCCACACGGAATTATTCTTTGCCTCCTGTTACCTGACACCTACCTCTTGAGTTTATCAGTTAGCTGCTATACCTTTGCTATAGTAGTTGCCCCAGTGAAATTTCTGGAGTGGTAAGATATGAATGTTTGAAGATGAAAGTGAAGGATTTGTGGTTTTCTGAAGATGAGACAACGAGACTGCTTGAAGACGATAGCCAGGGTGCAAGTTGCTCAAGGCCGTGCATGTTGCAGAGCTGTAAGAGGGCATTTGGGCAAATGTTAATTGATTTTTGGTTCTGTGGGCCAGGCTGTAGCAAATCTGGTTATGATAGCTGGCGAATGAAGTAAACCTTTGCCTCACTTCTCCCTCGTCTGTCATGGTATGCAAGCTATACTGTTTGGGAATGGCAAGCGGCACTAAAGCAGGCTTCACCTAGTTTATTTCAATGGCTGATTTTCTCTAATGAGGATCAGTTTTCAGGTCTGTTGGCACAAAGGAGTTAGATTGATCTTGTTAGTGCTCCCACACAGCTTTTTCAGTATTATAAAGTCTCTTCTCTTTCTCCGTCTTTTCTTCTCTCTCACAAATGAACTGTTTGTCTGTACCAGACACTCAGGAAAGGCAGCTTTAAAATTACTGCTTTTAGAGAAATGCATGCCATTAACACATTCCAAAATTGTGTAGCTGAATGTCTTTGGACAGACATCTCTGTACGAAAATAACTATAGATCACATTGCATAGTTGAACTGAAGTTGTAAGATGTTTCCTGTGCTCTTGTCTGGCTTTCTGTCTTTCCTTTTTACACATTTAAGGTGTGTTTTGTTTACATGTACTCTTCGCTTCGACTGTTTGGTGCTTACAAGGTGAGTCAGGATCAGATGTTTGGTCCTTTCGGACCCAACCTCTCTCTCTAACTGGAGCTGAATGCTGCTGAGGAAGTTCCTGATTTTCCTATTATGAAGATTTACGGGGTGTTTCAAAAAGATGGACCCAGTTGCAGAGATTCAGTGATCTCAAATTTGGTCCATCTTTTTGAAACACCCTGTATATAGTGGTAGGTGGAGAAAGTTGATCCCTCCAAGGCATACTCCATAGGTTGCTCCAGGAAATGCAGACGTGTTTGCCCAGTATATGTAGGGCTGGGTAACCAGTGCTGGATCAACAGAACTACCTTCTCTCAACACTGCTGTTCCACTCCTCTGGAAGACAAAAATCAAGACCTGAAAGGTGGCTAAAAGTAATACCTCTTTCCTGGTGTAAAGTGTTGTGAGAATTGTAGAACAGATGCTTGTACGTCAGTGCATGACTGCTACAAAATAGCTGCCACAATCGCATTGTGTTTGTTCTCACAACACGTAAATAAGTTTCAGACAAAGGTGAATTCAGAGTTAGCTCTAGCTTAGTCCTTATTGCAGGCAGTGTAAGGAGTAGTACATGACTGAGCAATGGATGATTATGCCATAGTTCCACATACACAGTGAAGCGATACAAGCTGGTGCCACTGTGAAAAGCCACTGCTCACGTTTCTATTTTCACTTTTCTTCTGTCTCACACCAGCACATGTGTTATTACAGCCATGAAGTGATCTGGATCTGGGTACTGATGTGATGGAAAACTAATTCAGGGTGGGAGGAAAAGAACTTTAGCTTTGACCCATGTTACGTCCCCAGTTGAAGTTCACTATATGTCTGCAAGAATGTTCCTGAGGCTTTGGATGGGAAAAGTGCCCAGGAACTGCAGCAGGGCAAGATGGCATCCTTCAGTGGTGCTGCCAGCTAGCCCAGCAAATCAGTTGGTAAAACTATGACCCCGAAAATGGAGAGAGAGATAAACCATAATCATAACCTGCTGATCTTTTTTCCCACTGTCAGTTTTCTCCTGAGATGAAAGGAATATTGTTCTGCAGCTGTGAGGCCCCGTTGCTCTGCAGCTGTACATCTCGGCACTCCTAGAGGTCACTGTTGGGCTCGTAAAGAGTTGTGCTTTGTGCTATTAAGCTGAAGCTGTCATTGTGTCTGCTGTAAGCTTTTGTTTTATAGACTGTGAACGTTTTAAGAGCGCCAAAGTTTACACTCCCCAAACCAGCTCTGGATTACATTGCTATGTAAGCAAGGGGAACTTTGTCAGACCCCGTGTTCATAGCGTGGGTTAGCGTTTTTAAAATACAGTGATGGGAGATGCAGACACAAGCTGAACATACACAAAGTGTATTGCTTAGACTGTTTTTGCACCATGGTGACCTTATCATCAATTAGATGAGTGCAAACAGAAAAATATTTAAGTCCTGAGCATTTTGTTTTCTCACTTGTAGGCTGGTGGGGGGAGCCTGTGGCCTGAGTCAGGTGGATGTTGAACCTGTGATGGCTGTTTAAGGTGATGGTAGCCCTCAGTCATACAATGAACAATTATTCTCTATCCGGTAGATGTCTCAGGGCCCAAGATACTGCCTTATCAATTAAATATTTATATATATAAAATGATTGCATATATGAACACAAGGTGGAATTTCTTACCTGTTTGTTTTGAAGTAGGTCTCAGAACATATGAATACCTCTTGGTTTAAATAATTATTGATATAAACGTAGCAGTATGACTCTTGCTTTGTGCTTTCAGGGATAAATTTAAGAGGCTATTTGAGATAATCCTGTTTTGCTTTGTTTTTCTGGAAATTGCTCTCACACTTTAGCAACACTATCTTAAATTGCTTTTTACTTTCTGTTATTATTAAGCTTGATTTCCACATTTTCTGTTGCATGTGTCCTGAATGGATGAAGAGGGAAACAATCCTATTTATAGTATAGACATCTACTTTCGCTTGGACTTCTGCAAAGTTTTTAGGCTGCAGGTTCATTTACATTGAGGTGTGGTCTGTGGGCAGATTTTGTACAAGTTTACCCCTAAAGTACCAACAATAATGTTCCAGGATACTTTTCAGGTAGTCAAACTGTGACCCTGAAGGAGAGAAAAGTGTGTATCAGTACTTTTTAACAGTTACTTTAAACTATTATATGGGAAAGAGGCCCAAATGTGGTGTGGCAGATAGAATCCTGCTCATTTCCACTGTCCTTCATACTACCAAAGTATTGAAAAGCACCTCCGGGTAGCTGAGTACGAGTGTCCCAGTGGATCAGTATTCAGGTTTCAGTTTTCATAACAGTGGTGAAATGTATTTTTTTTTAAACGCTTGTTTCTGTATTTTTCTTTTAATTTTGTGGGAACATTTTAATTAAGTCTTGTAATAACCTCCCTTTTGCTTTCCAAAACTGAAGACTAGGTTAAAATAACCTTGCGGTTTACTGTGCTATGAAAGGGTCAATGCTGACATAGCATTTTGCTGGTTTCTGTTGGCTTGGCTGGATAAATTTCATGCTGTTGTTGTATGTATCTGTTCCTTGATTTCAGCTCCCCGTTGTGGCAATATGTAGCATTCCTCAAAAAATGCTTACATTTTTTGCTTCTCCATATACCAAATTAACATGAGACTTCTGATTCTGAAGCATTCAGGCACTTCTTTCTCATGGCACCAAGGTCAAGCCCCAGAGAATCCACTAGCGTTAAATGTGACATGCAGCGGAACGAAGAGTTGGGCTTGTGCGTTTTTGTTGCTTCTCTGTCATGTGAGAAAGACTTATCCTCCATTCTTCCATAATAGGGTTTGGAAGATGCATGTGGTTTGGTAGTTTATTCCTCACAGAAAACATAAAAAATACTAAGCTTCTGCTAGAGAACTTATCTGTAGCATGAATACAAAACAGAAGTGTGATCATTAGCTTACTTTAAGGTAATGCATTTTCCTTTGCAGTTGGCAGGTGTGCAGCACCTCCAGCAGCTCTGGAGCTCACGAGCTGAGCCGACTTGGGTTTTGTCAACCATCAGAACCCATGAACATCAGCAAGGAAAAGCTTCAGCCCTTAAAAAACGGTTGTTGCGTTCTGCAAAGAAAAGGAGGGGATGAGTGGGGAAGGGCTGGTGTCTGCACAATCTTTGCTGAACCACAAACAGGTAGCG
Organism: Columba livia; assembly: GCF_036013475.1. Classification (NCBI taxonomy): domain Eukaryota; kingdom Metazoa; phylum Chordata; class Aves; order Columbiformes; family Columbidae; genus Columba; species Columba livia. The sequence goes on along the minus strand of NC_088607.1, from coordinate 28,554,224 downwards.
ATGTCAGGAAGCTGCCCAGTAAGGGAGCTGAGCAGAAGTGATCCATTTTCTCGGTTAATCGGTTTCATGGCATAGGGATCGCTATTCAACGAATTCTCCATTCATTCGTGGAGTTCTTAAGGGCAAAAGCACCTGCCTTGCTAATGCTGGGCAGCACCAGAGCCTCCTTCCCTCCTCTTTGGGGTTCATTATTTTGCATCTTCAGGTGCAGTCCCCCACATCACAGGGAAGCAAACCAACAGCACAAATCCAACGTGTTCTTCTCACCCTTGCAGATAACCTTCAAAAAGCCGAAACACTCCCTCCAGCATTGGGATATGGAGTTTTCTTTTCCAATTGCGCTTTTTTAAATTTCTTTTGTGTGTGTGTGTATTGGTTTTTGTTGTTGTCGTTGCGTGTGTCTTTTTGTTTAAGTTATTTTGTTTTGTAACATGTGGTTTCAGAGTCAGGCACCGCGAGCACTGTACCTTGTGGCCTCACTTTCTTTTCCTGCTTTTTTCCTCCTCCGCAGATCCCTCATCCCGGCAGCACTGATCAGTCCCATACTTCCATGCAGCAAGGTTTGCACGTCCCTCACCCCAGCAGCCAGTCAGGGCAGCCATTACATCACAGCGGGCCTCCTACCCAGCAGTCCCGGCAGCCGCCCCCGGCCGCTTCTAGCAACCATCCACACAGTGACCTGACCTTTAATCCCTCCTCAGCCTTAGAGGGTCAGGCTGGTGGACAGGGAGCACCCGACATGCCGGAGCCCTCGCTGGATGTAAGTCTTGTGTCATACTATCATCTGCCTGCCGTGGCGTCTGCTTCGCATTGCGGGGGGAGGGCGGGGGGGGCGGGGGACGGGGACGCTTCCACAGCACATGCCATCCTCTCATGCTTTGGTACATGACAGGGCGCTCCTGGCTTGCTGGGGGAATGGTTCTGGTTTGAGCAGCTGCGTGGTGTGCGAGATGTGGCCTCTTCCTAGCACCGAGGCAGGCGTTTCTTCAGACGGCCGTTCGGGCACCGGGCTGGGAGCCATCTCCTGCCTTCCCCGTGTCGGCGGGTCCCCCGGGTGCTCCTCCTGAGCCTGAAGCCATCGCAGTGCCTGAGCACAAGGAAGGACGCGGCTGTGTGTGGTTCTGGTCTGTGCTGGCCCACCCCGTGGCACTGTCTCTGCTCCCTGCAGCCAAAATCAGGCTGTGTCCATCCATCAGCAGCACAAGTCCTTCGCCCCGCTACGCCACGTAGGAAAATAGAACAATAAGGGCGTCTTCTGTCTCCTTAGCCACTATGGGGGGCAGCTCACAACTAAACAAAGATAAACCTAGCTTTAAGGCCAAAAGTAATCTTCCGTCTCTTACTATCCATTCAGTGGAGTTGGAAGTGACTTATCTGAGGAATCGCTCTGGTTAACCACCTACCTCCCGATATTTAAATTCCTTAGCGCTAGGATTGGATTTTCGTTTGAGTCGTACGTTCCCATGCGTGTAGCTTCTGTCTGTTCCAAAGTCTGCTGCTGCACAGTGTAGTTTCCTGAGAGAAATGTTCACCTCTGTGCCTTGGATTTGTATCTGTATTTACTGTTGCCGTATCCGTACGTCGTCCCCGTCACACGTAAGCACCGTACGGGCAGGCAGCCTGGTAGGGGGCAGCGTTAAGGGAGGGATGGATGCTCCTGTTGCAGGAACAGTGCTCCGTGGAGTAACTTCTCTCTGCGGCAGGCTGCTGCTGTTTCACACAACACGGTCACGTGCACATCCTTTGGGAACAATAGTTCGTGTGGCAATTAGAGGTCTGAACCCTTAAGGACCCTGGATGAGAAATATTAATGGGTTAAATTAAAATGTGATTTTTTCCTTCGAATACTTCAGCAACATGAAGTGTGCCGTTATGGTTCAGGCACCCATTCCTCAGTGAAAGGCGAAGTAGAACAACCTGTACATTTATCACAGTAGTGTGGTTATCACTGATGGAGGCATGCTGAATTCTTAATGGGAGACTGAAATTGTCTTAGCTAAATGAGAAGGCAAGTGCTGTACAGTGTGAGGAATATAGTTCTTTGAAATGTCTGTGAGCTCAATCATGATCGAGTGGATTATTTTAATGGATTTAATTTTTGATGTCTGTGTTGTGGAACCAGGCTGAACGAAGTCCTGTACAGCAAACCAGATGGGACTCTTTACCATGGGCAACTTGGTCCTCTCTCTGCTGACACAGTCACATTAATTCTTTAGGACTTCAGTGTGATGCAGTCTAAGGTTTAACCTGGGTTAAAGGGTATAGGTATAGGTATAGATACAGGTGACCTATGCTTTTACCTCAGACAGCAGAGACACGAGACTCAAATGACTGCTTAGACCTCTCCAGTGTTTGCTTCAGGAGCACAGGGTGCGCTTCTCCGAGTTCTCACCCACCCCTGGGTGTCTGAGCTCTGCTCCAGCCCAGCACATCCCTCCTGAGGTCTGTGGCTTCACCCGGCTGTGCTGCCTGGCCCCTCCGGCCAAGGCAAGCCAAGGTCACCCTCAAAACTTACACACACTGAGCACGTTGTTTAAAACTTCCACCTTTCCAGGAAAAAAAAAATATATATCCCCCATATACAAGAATGAGTCTCAGAGGCACGACGTTAAATTTTTAAGAATTGAGATGTAAAATCCGAGGGCAAATTAAACTGTTTTATCCTTTGTACACATTTGGTGGGACTGCAGTTTTCTTTTGGGCTTCTATGCTAGCTATTCAAAAAAATTATGATAGCAGGTGAAATGCATTTAAAAGCCTTATGTCTTTAGCCTAGTACTATGATAATAGCATTTTTACCATGAATAAAAGGAGGTGGTATTTTAAGAAAAGCGTTCCTGCTGGGAAATTCTGTTTATGTCAACTTGACATTGCATTTTTTCAAAATGCTTAGGAAGTAATAAACTTCTTTTTGCATTTCATATTTATGTTATTGAAAAATGTGTTGATCCATATAACATTAGAAGATGAAGCTGCATTTGCACAGGAGTAATAGAAGCATATAAATATGACATTTGCATGCTAGATGTGATGTAGTCAAGCTTTTAGTTTTATAGTATTTGAAAACATAGAACAACTTAAAATGAATTTCTTGTACCTACTATTACCTTAGTTAAAGCAGTCCATATTTTTCTGTCTTTGCTTTAACACAACACTGAATATAAAGGGAGTTTTTTTACAAACTCTTCCCTGTAGTTTTTGCGGGTTTTATATATGACATGTTTACTTTTGACTAGGACGTGGCAAGATGCAGAATAAAGCAGAAGACGTTGCCTTCTACACAGCCCAGGAGTTATGATTTGCTTGTTACCTGTCAGGTCAAAAAGGATCTGAGCGATGGTTCAAAAAATTAAATTTTCTATTTGAAACACAGCATTAATAAAAATGTAAATAAAAACCCCACAACTATTCCTTTTGATACTTTAAAACATTGTGGAGATTAGTGCATCTTCTCTTGGAGAGGGTGTTATTGTTATGCCCCTGGCTGTTTAAAATGTCTGGAACTGCATGTAATGCTTGATCTCCTTTAAAGCTCAAAAATGTGTTGCTCAAACTGCAGATTTCAGGTTTTTATTCAGTGTTTTATACGAAGCTAACATACGTAAGGAGCATTTATGGAGAAGTTTTTGTCAGTTTCCCTGGCCAGGAAATATATTTTGTTTATTGATGAACTTTGTGATGGGAAGGTGGACTGAGAAACCCTGATTGAGACGGTGATGTGATTCACAGGTGAAAACTGAGTCACATAGATATTCACAAACAAGCGGATACTGTACCATCTTTGGGTGTTAGGTTTGTGTCATTGCCTTCTGGTTTATTTGGATATATACATACGAAATCCAGTTTCCAGGAATGTGTGGTATTTAATCCCTTTTTTTTTCTCAATTGTGTTTCTGTTATCTGTAATTTTCCTTTTATCTTTATATTTTATAGCTGCTTCCAGAACTCACAAATCCAGATGAGCTACTTTCGTACCTGGATCCTCCTGATTTGCCAAGCAATAGCAATGATGACCTTCTGTCTCTCTTTGAGAACAACTGAAACCATATGTATTCCCCCATCCCTTTCACTTGTTCACACGTGTGTGGCTGCACAGCGAGGAATCTTAACACTCCTTTTCCACAAGAGAAGAAAAAACTCACAACTTGATCCAGTGGTGCACTCCCTGCTTTCTTCATCTCAGAACTGCTTTTGTCAGCTTCAAAGACTGCGAAAGTGACGGGAGAAACAATACAGAAACTTAACTAAATGCAGTAATCTCTGAGTCTGCCGTGCTACACGTGACAAAGCAGCAGAGACAGTTGTGCAGCTCTTGGAAACCCCATTTGTTGTTCATCCTCTAGAGAGAGAGTTCTGTGATAAACATAGTGTGAAGTATCTTGGCAAAACCATATCTTGGCAAGGGAAGAAAAGGCAACAAAATGGAACTGTCTCTAATTGACGCGTCTCAGAGTGTCCTTCCAATGTGTGTTCTTCCATTTATTTGAAACTGTATTTCCCTCCGCCCCACCTGCCCTCTGCCCCTCTCCGACCACAGGTTTGTGTTGGAGTGATTGTCCTGGCCACACACAAAAAGAAAAACAAAAACACATACAAAGCTCAAGAAAAGCACAAATCCTACAGTCAAGTGGCAAAGATAGGGAAGACACACAGGCCCGTCAGAAGGAGCCAGCAGTTTAGCTAACGCGACTTCAGTGGCGGAGTCCTGAGAATCTCCAGGCTGCAGCCGTGGGTGTCGGTATTTCTGCCAGCGCAGGAATCGGAATCGCCTCTTTGCAGAGGATCCCTCTGGCCAAACACACAGATTGGAAGCACCCAGGAAAAATAAAAACAAAAATGTTTCTGATGTTTAGGGGTTTTTTTGTGGTTTTGGTTTCAAATCAGTACCCTTGGTGGCTGCATTAACATCCAGCTGTTGAGATTGCTGTAACAGATCTTTTACCATGTATGCCATACGGAATGGAAAAGAGAGGGAGGGGGGATGCAAACCAAACTGTTCCTGATTATTACCCACAGCCTTCGGTGCCCGAGCGTTTGTGTCGCTGTCTGTACTGCACAATACATAGTCAGACAAGCTGGGTTGAAGGCAGCCAGGAAATCATTGCAGGATGGGAGGAGCGTAGCATCACTATCTGCATAATTGTTTTTAATAATCAGCTTGAGAAGGGGCATTGACATTGGACAGACATCTTACAGCTTCTTTTTTGCTTTGCGTTCTGTTTTCGTGACTGTTACAGATAATTCAGCCTTTTTGTTTTCTCTTCCTTCAGTTTCTTTTTATTTTAACTGCTGGGATGAGCTTTTTCTCCCGAAGGACTTGGGCGTGGGGAGAATAAGTAACTGTTGGTAGATTCCTACTGCCCCCGAGAGACCCTGCTGCCACAATCACTGTCTTGCCCCGTGATCTGTGCTTCTCGTGTGGTTGCTGCTCCTGCATGAGCTTCCTGTTGCTTCTGTGCCCATTTCTGTGCTCTTCGTCTCTCTCTTTCTCTCTCTAATAAATGATGTACAGTAGCTGTGTAAGAAGTGCATGTGTGCCAACTTTGCCCTTGTGGTGCAACATTTCAGCTTTTGCCCACTGTACAGTTATTGGTTTTGTTCCTTTTTGTTACTAAAGCAAAGGTTGACCTTACTCCTTTTCCTCGTCACAGATCCAATTGCGTGCCCGCCGTTTGCTCACCACAACACATTTTAAACTGAAGTGCCAGGCGAAATTCTGTTTCTTCCTGTCGGTTTGACTAGATAGCTTCCTAGCCCTCTGTGTTTAGTTTGCAGTGCTGTAAATGGCATGCTCTGTGCTTACGACTCGGGATTTGCTTTCCTCACCAAAGTCATATTTGTAAATTCTTTGCGGTTTTTGTTTTATTTTGCTCTTTTTGTTAACGTTTCCCACTACTGCTGTACATGCGTCGTGATATATATATGCTAGTCAGCAGCACCTTGCTGTAGATATTAAAGGAAATGGCAGTTTAGTTCTTTTATTTTCCAGTAGGAGTATTGAATCTGTCAAACATATTATGTAGAGATGGTCCCACACTTATATTTTTCCTGTTTCGAGTTTTTTTAAGAAAGGCGCTGTTCATTATGCAAAATCAATTATTTTAAGAATTGCTATTGTAAATATCTTTGTGAATATTTTAGTATTGTCTTTGATAATATTCAACATTTTCATGATCTGGTTATACTTTTGCTGGTGTTTTTAAATACCTTGTCTGAAGAAAAATATGGGTCCTTTTTTAAAAAAAGAAAATTGAGGGTTCTTTAACAGAATAAGGGAGTTGCTTGTTTTTGTTTTGTTTTTAATTCCCCCCCCCATTTTCTTTTGATAAATTAGCCCAGATTTCATATCCATTGATGTGATGAATGAATTGATACACCGGGCAGTACCTGGACAATCGGGGCCCAGCTTCATTGTGGAAACATAATTATAAAAGATTGCCTAGGGCAAAAAAACCCCAAGTAACCAACCGATGTTCCCTGATTGTGGGCGACTGTGGGCTGGTGGTGGCAGAGATGTGGTTTGTTTGCCCGGGGGAGCCGAGCAGCTGGGAGCAGCTCTGAACGGGTGACGATGCACCAAGGCAAGCAGCGGGTCTGAGGGACCGCACTGATGTCACTGCTCCGGTCCCTGAAAAAGGGGCACGGTACCGAGGGATGTCGGTGGGTGGGGGAGGGAAACAGTTACAGTTTTTTATTCTGCTTAGAAGTGTCTTTTTTTTAATTATTATTATTATTGTTATGTGGGCTTGACAACCTGTAGAAGTACTCTGCAGAATATTAAAGATACCTTGGTGTAACACATGGTCATGGTGTGGTGCTGCTATCACACAATTCCTCAGAAAGACCGTTCTTCAGTTACAGATGTGTTTTGTAGCCGTTTTACTGTAGTAGATTCCCCCTGTATTTTTGCTGCATTGTTTATGTAGGTATTGAAATCATTTGCAGGGCTGGCTAATGATAATCTGACTTTATGCCCTTAGAGTTTGGGTTTTTTGTTGCAGGGGGGAGGGCAGGGAGTTTCTTAAGCCATAGGTTTGGGAATAAAGATTTCTCACTGTTAGCTGGAACTGGTTGCTCAAACTTTTTTAATGGATTCTATTTAATATTCACAAGCAACTAAGTCACCTGAAATTATTTTTCTCTTAAACACAACATCATATTTTAAACCAGCTGTGTTAAGGATTGACCTTTTGCTAACTGGTAGTATTTAAAAAGTACCTGTTGGAAAGGATGAAGGGAAAAAAACCCCACATAAATGTTAGCAGTATGTTTGGAGCAGTGTTTGCATCTGCTGTGTAAAATAATAGAGAATTAAAGTGGACGGCTGACATTTTTAAGCTTACAGAAACATTTGGTTTCAAGGCAGAACTTAAAGAGAGAAAACACAATTTTTACCCATCACCCAAATATTAGACATTTGAGACAGTTTAAAAACTTATCTGTCAGCTAAAATCAGGTACTGTGTAGTGGAGTCAGTATGAAAAAGCTTCTAAATGAAAATCTAGTTATTATTTTTATCTGTTCACTGCCGTATTAAAGTTTAGAAAAAGAAACAAACTAGCAAATAGGGTAATCACAGTCATTTCTTTTAAAGCTTAATTATTATATGAAATTCCAGTAGTATTTTTCTTCTTCTTTTTTTTGTTTGTTTGCTTTTTAATTGTTTCCCTATGGAAGTTCATCTGGGAAAGAACCCACAGAGATCTACAGTTCTGCTGCCAAGACATTACTATAGGACTGACAGAGACACGCCAATGTCTGCAGCGGAGACTCAAGGGACAGCTGTACATATGTAAATGACAAATAGAGACATGTTAACAGAAATGCATTCATTTTCCTTGGAATGTGCATTGTTTTTATTTCGCAGGAAAAAAAAGCTTGAAGCTCCATCTTATGTGGAAAATGAATCCTGTTTGTTAGCGTTTGTGGAGTCTCAGCATTTGTTTCACTTTCACTTCTGTAATATACTCTGATCCTTTGTTTTGTTTTATCTACATGTAATATTTAGCTTACGTGTACTAGTCTATCACCTGTGTATTTTTAGGGTGCTACAGAAATAATGAAGAAAAATACGGGGATTAAAAAAAAAAAAAAGAAAAAAAATTGTAACCAAATTCATACTTTGTACAATTTTTGATATCACGATCAGAGGAGAATTAAAGAAAAAAAAGTACAATCTGAAGTAACATGCAAAAATGGCCATTGTCTTTGTTTGTACATTGTATGTACAGTACAATGCAATCATTTCATACTAAACTGGTCAGAAAAAATAATTGTGATTTTTAGTCTTGCAAAACTGTATGTAGTTAGATGATGTGACAACCTAATATTTATCTAATAAATATGTATTCAGATGAAACCTGTATATTAGGTGTTCATGTGGTTATTTTGTATTTAAAGATCAAATTATTTGACTATTGCTAGACATTTATATACTCTGTTGTAACACTGAAGTATTCTCATTTGCTCATGTTAATTTTTTTTTTTTCCTAAATAAATTTGCAAAATTAAGGTCTGGCTAATTGGCAGCTGCTTTGTAAATTGTTAGTTTCTTTCTGAAACAACCAACTTGCCTTTTGCTCTCCCTGGCCGGATACAAGAAAGTCCGTGAGAAAGTACCGGTGACGAGCAGTTCAGAACGCAGGGTACCGTGTATCACCCGAACAAGTGGCAAGGTATTTGAAATGACACCTTTGCGCGATGTGACAGAAAAGGAGGGCTTGTCTCTGGTGCTGACACATGTTCTGCAATACAGGATTACTGTCTAATCCAACACAGTAGATGGTTACCTTTGTTTTAAATTCTCACAAGAATTTAAAACTTTTCATTCAAATTGGAGCCTGTCATTCAGGTGGAAGTAGTGACTTTGGAAGATGACTAAAATGAGGTATTTTTTTTAATGCATCCCCGTCTTAAAGTTGAAGCACTTGGTTTCAAAATGTAGTCTTTGAGCTACAAAGTCTGCTTAATTATCTGCAAGCAGATGGAATTGTTACACAAGGAATACACACGGAGTCATATCAACAACAGCCGCAGCATGCAGAGGTCCTGTCCTGGTGGAGTTCTACACCCGTACTAAGCCACAGATGCCAGGCACTTCGCATCTTAGAACCTGCTGTAACAGAGAAAGCATCTGTATTTGTGGCATTTGTGGAAGCATTTAGTCTAAACTCACCTTTGAAACACACCCAAATACAGAGAACAACTGAGCCGTTTCACAATATGAGTAGCTATACAAGTAGGTAATTGATACATATCAACTAATCCACAGCTCCACAAGGACACAAGTTCTTATTGTTGATTGAGCTGCACACAAGTATATATACAGATATATACATAAATCTAGACTAGAGATTTATTTTCTCAAAATTGGGAAAAGTTGGTTATTTCTGATGCTCAGCTTCCTCCTACTTAGCTGGCACTACCCATTACAATGGGCTTTTAGGATAAGATAACAAAACGGAGTTACAGTGCACTCAGTAGTGAAACAGTAAAAAGCATGTATCCATTCCAGCCAATAATTAACTAATATTTTTCTTTTGGTGTTTTGTTTTCCTGCAAGCTCCCAAGAAGTGTCAATGAGATGTACAAACCTGCTTTGGCACTGTACAGATGGATAAAAGCACGAAGAGCTTGATTTGTCTTTAAGCGCTGTGCTTTTCCAAGCTCACTTTGAAGCCCGAGGAGGCTCCGCTGATTCCGCAAGTGGAGTGTCTGCCAGATGTGACCTGAGGACCCCAGGACAGGTATGATGACTCTTCCCTCCTATCTCCTTAAATTCCAAGTCTGTACAAATCTTCCTGTATTGTGAACTTCCAGTCATGAACAATTACCTTTCTTTTTTACACTTTGAATTATTACCAGAATGTCAGCTTATTGCACTTTTCCATTTTCTGTGTCACTGAAATCCTGCCGACCCTATGTAGGGTATTACTCGTAATGTCTGTCATTGTGCCCATGCACTGTTCACGTTTGTTCTCTCCAAAAGGAACACAGGATTTTTGTTGTATCAGACAGACCTCCAGAATCTTATGCTGAAGTATCTTTTCTCCATCGGTTTATAGAACTTTCTAGGGGAACGTAAAAGTAGTCAACAGGGAACCTAATCAGTGATGAAATCACAGTGAGCAGATGTTAGCGCACAGCTTGGTACAGATGGACTTACTGCTTTGTTTGCTATGTAGTTTACCTGCATTTCCAGAAACTCCTTGCCAAAATCGTAATAGTTGGTTTTCTGCTATTTAAGTCTGTCCTTCTGTTAAAAACCTCTTTTCTAAGTGTGTGGCCTAGAAGAGATGAAGCTCTTTCCCTGGTTTATTGAATATGTCTGCTCGGTCCGTCCAGTATCTTCCCAGTTACTGAACTCACTCTGTTTCCTGATGGATCCAGTCACACACGGTAGTTAGCTTCTCTGGAAACACTAGTATCTACCACTTATAAATACTTTGGTTTCTCTATATTTGTGGCTTTATTAGACATTCTGAGAGTTTTGGGATTACTGATTCTGTTTTTTCCTAGGTCAGAGTTTTGAACAATTACATTTTTAATTGAATCTTACAATCTAGACTTTCCTGTTAGTCCATAGTTATTTCATGATGGGGAGGGTGTTTGTTTGTTATTTTGTGGTTTGGGGTTTATTGTTGTTGTTGGGGTTTGTTGTTGAATTATTCTGGAACATTTAGTTTTCTTTTGTTACCTTGTTCACATATAAAGACATAAATTATGGTGAACATAGAGACTGATAATAAATTTTATCTAGTCAAACACTAGAAATTATTTTTTTATTCAATTTATTTACTTTTTATTCTTTTTTTTTTTTAATATTCAGATTGTTGTTGGGGTTATATTTTTTTTTTCTTCATTTGTTTTGTAAAAACTGTTGAAATATCCCACATTTACTTAATGAAATGCTGGAGTTTAAGTCTTATTGGGGTTTTAATGCATATTTCAATTGATTCAAATTTTAACCAGTAATTCTTATGTTCCAAATTTATAATCAGTGCTCATTTTTTCCTCGTTCATTGCTTCTGTATTTCTCAGAAGGTACATTGTGTACATTTGTAAGACATGAAAAATCAGTGAATTTTGGACTTACCTGTGAATCCCATCTGATGAGCTGTCCTGGTTAGTGACTGGTGAAAATACCCAGTTGATAAAGAATGCAGAATGTGTTGCTTCATAAGACATGATATTGGGCTAGTAGTTTTCCTTTCTACATCAGGAATGATGGCCTTTCTGGGAAGAAGCGTGACTTTCATATTGCCGCTACCAAACTGATGGCAAAATGCGCGGGAGCAGCACTGACACACAACCAGAAGGAGCCCTGGACTCCAGACTCCTTGGGATACTCACAGAAGTTCTTACCCTGGGCTTTTCAGTATTTCACCAAACGTTTCATTGTACAAAAATGATGGTTTTCACTTGTAAATGTGACACATGCTAATTTGCATCTGACATCTTGTTAGTCCTGTTGGTGGGACGTTGTGTATTCAGATGACTGTCACATGCAATTATGTCACATAAGTATGTCATAACGTCCCATGCTAGCTAATGCAGCAATGCTGCTGTACGCTAATGGCAAGTAACCTTTTCTGTAGTGAAACTGCAAAAAGGCAGAAAGGAATCTGAGAGACTTTTTATTCTGAGGTTGGTTCCAGCAGAATTATTGCTTAGAAAAACTGGTGGAATTATTTTAGTCTTGTTACATCTGTGAAGCTTTTCATTTCTGGGTGATTCTTGTTTACACTGATGCTATCAGCCCATGTTTAGCTTTCAACTCCTGTTGCGAAGCTGTACGACTAAAGAATACGTCTCACAACTCTGATTATTGTTAAAATTAGCTGAGTGCAGACAGCGTAATTCATCTAGTACAAGGTACAGAGGAACGTGTTACCTGAAAGAGTCATTGTTCAGATTTACACGCAGGGCAAATTCAAGGAGAACCCACGGCTTTACGAGGCAGCTGATTAAAGCAGAGCTCTTGAGAAAGAGAATAACAGTCATGAAGATAAAACGATGTAAGGAAATTGTGTAGAAAGCTGCTAAATATTGGTGAGGGGAAAAGATCAGAAAAGCAATCAAATGAAACCAAAGAACCAGGAGAAAATAATTCAAAAAAGTCAAGTACTATAGCTGGGAAAGAGAATGAAAAACATACAGCTGGCAATCTGGAGTGCTGTGTGGGACTGGGGTCCCCCACGGCCCTGTGCCTCTGAACACTGCAGCCATTTCCCACCTGAGTTGCAAGTAAATTAACTTCCAAAATGCACTTCAACCTAGAATGTTGTATTACCACTGTCAGTCTTAAACTGCCAAAGGTGTGATGTTCTTCCCCTTTCTTCCACCTGGCTGCATTTTCTAGTGTTCCTGACAGTGATTGTAGGAGGCGTTGGCACTCTGGTTTTGCTTTCATCAGTTACATATTTGTTATATCACAGAATCGAGAGCTGGTGGCTGGAGTCGCACAGCGAGAGCACAGACGAGGCGCTGTGGGCGCTGGCGGTGGGGAGAGCTCTGGGGTCGGTGTCCGTGCGAGCGGGCGCTGGGACAGCCCCTCGGGGCGGCGCGGGGACGATGCTGGGCTGCCCGCTGCTCCCCAGGACCCTGCTGCTCAGGGTCTCCTGTGATGAGTAAGTCCTGGGCAATTCTGTTTTCAGTAAGAGCATCCCAAGCACCAGACTCATATTGCTTGTACAAGATGAAGTAGCATGACTAATCAATTCTATAGTATTTCTCATACTACTACTGTATTACTCGTTCTTCAGACCAGAGAGGATACTTCACAGGTAAATAAACTGAACCGATGCCTATAAATTTCACATTCTGTTATAATAGAAATTTCTATGGTTTAGAACACAGAAGAGCTCCCATATTTCCATATTTTATACCGTGTCTCCCTGCTCACCTACAGACAAATCGCCTATCTAGGCATCCTGAAACTGCCAATCCCCTCATTTTTCTTCTAGCCTAAAATCATACCTTTTAAGTGTCCTATATGCCTATATGTCGTGACCTATCTGTAAATGTTCATGGACCAGCTGTAGTGGTGTATGGATGATCTTCTGGGAAGTCATAGGCAGCTGCTTGGTGCCCTGGGCACAACGTAAAGGCCCTGTGTAATCTGACATACTAGCAGTGAGTTTCCATACATTATTCAGGGAGATTGAGTAATGAATTCCGAGCAAGCCGTGTCACTCAGAAATTCTGAAACGAAAATGCTAATCACAGCTGTAAAGAGCATGAGTGGATTGAGGTTCTTCTTGTATGACTATTTGTAGGTAATTAGTATGAAGTCATGTGGGGAAACTCCTCCTTTATGTACAGCGTGTGCTGGAAAGAAGTTTCGTGTTTTGAGCTGGGTTACTACAAGTTCCTAAGAGGAAACCTTGATTGGAGGAAATATTTATTAGCGTTTTTTTCTTTTTATCTGTAAATGTACCTGTGTGGCTACCCTGTGCCCTTGAAGCTCTTGTATGATTTAATTTCGCACTGCAATCACACTCCCCCACTCTAGTCCCCATTCATAAATAAATGCGTATCACAGAATGGTTGGGGTTGGAACGGACCTCTGGAGATCATCCAGTCCAACCCACCTGCTAAAGCAGGTTCATGTAGAGCAGATTGCACAGGAATGTGTCCAGGCAGGTTTTGAGTATCTCCGGAGACGGAGACTCCAGAACCTCTCTGGGCAGCCTGTTCCAGTGCTCTGGTATTCTCAAAGAAGTTTCTCCTCATATTCAGATGGAACCTCCTGTGCTTCAGCCCCGTGCCCATTGCCCCTCATCCTGTCATTGGGCACCACTGAAAGGAGTCTGGTCCCATCCTCCTGACACCCACTGTTGAGATATTTATAAACATTGATGAGATCCCCTCCTAGCCTTCTCTTCTACAGGCTGAACAGACGCAGCTCTCTCAGTCTCTCTTCATAAGAAAGGTGCTCCAGACCCCTCGTCATCTTCGTGGCCCACTGCTGGACTCCCTCCAGTAATTCCTTGTCCTTCTTAAACTGGGGAGCCCAGAACTGGACGCAGTGCTCCAGGTGGTGCCTCACCAGGGCAGAGTAGAGGAGGAGGATAACCTCACTAGAGCTGCTGGTCACACTCTTCTTACTGCACCCCAGGATACTGCTGGATTTCTTGGCCACAAGGGCACATTGTCAACTCATGGTCAACCTGTTGTCAACCAGAACTGCCAAGTCCTGCTCTGCAGTGCTGCTTTCACAGATACAGATTACAGAAATCCTTCCCAGCTCTCAACTCACCTTCTAGCTTAGCCAAAACCTTGATGGAAAAATTACGCTGAGTGTATTCAAGTGCAGCACAACACAGGGTCTGCAGTGGAGGGTGGGAGTGCCCACTGCAAATTCCTGCTCTCCCCACTTAAAATCAAGCTAAGCCCAAATATGATCTCTCCCTCTCCTAACAGTCCAGATTAGCAAAGTCCTTGAGATAACCAGGTCTCAGGTGTGCAAGGGTTCTTAAAATCAATGTTAAAATCAATACCATGGAAATTCCCTGTATTACAGTATCAAGTGATGTTCATGTGAAATCCGCTCAATAGTAGATTGCTGCAGTCTGTATTTGAGTTTTTCATTGCGTGGGCTACACACACACGCCCGGGAAGAACACATCAAAGTGTGCCACAAAGATCAGTTGTGTGTAGTTGCATTCATGCATTTGGTAGCTTGCAAAATGTGATCTTGCCAAAGCTGCCAAGAGCAATCGACAAGCAGCAATCCAAGCTGGAATACTACAATTAACCTACATACCCATGTCACAAACAGGTAGGCGTGCAGTCGGACAGTTGAAGTCAGGAACATGTATCACCTTTATACCGGTGCATTCTCCGTCTGCCAGGAGGTAACACCATTTCAAGCCCCTTAGAATCAAAATCCCCAAATTTAGGTCAAATTTCAAGCATTTATTCCTTCTGTTTCTTTAGAAGAGTCACTTAACCACTGTTGTTGTTTCCTCTCCATCGTTGCACAATGGTGGTAATATTTACTCAGTTGCCTCACAGTCTTGTTTATGAAGACTTCTAAGTTGTAAGCAATATATCAATATGAAATTCTGTTATTGTATCACTTAAGGTTCTTTTTCCTATGCAGGGATTTCTCTGCTAGGGCCTTAGAAAAGTTCTTTAATAGGTGTGTTTCTAAAAATACCTATTGAGAAACTTCTATCGAAAGAGTCCTCCTTGTTTATCCATATGTAACTTCAATACTGTCTTTGAGACTGAGAGAAAGATGAAATCCATAGGGCGGGTACCAGCCTCCCTGACGGCTCTGCTGAAGCATCCATCTTGACTTTTGTCTGTGCCGCCCCATTCTGTTGCCTGTCTGGTGTAGTGCAGGGCTGCGATGTGTGCTCGTTTTCCAGCCAAATGTACTTATTTCCTAACCAGATGTTGCAGAATTTCAATGATAAACTTACCTTCAGACAGAGGTGTTCAAAGTTCCTCTAAAATCACTTCAATTTGCTGAGCTAGGTCTAAGCCTCCTTCACTAGTGATCTAGGGTGGGCTTTGACAGAGTTTTTGTAGCATTTTTTTTGTCCTTGGATAGTGACCTCTGTAACTCAAATTCCCAAACATGCTGTCTGCGTGAGTTCCAATACATCTGACTGTGCAGGAGTAGACCATAACCAGTGATTTAGTAGCTTTATTGCTTTAAGTCTAGAGATGATAATTCAGTCCATATTCCCAAATAAAAAGTCACCACTGTGAAAGAGAGTGAGTTGTTTTGCTTCTCACCAAGGCCTGCAAATCAGGAAAACTACTGAGGATGCCTGTGGACTCTTAGCAAAACAGTTCAAAGATGTTCTGCTGGCGTTTCCCAAGTGTGACACAGGATGGTGTTCTCTTTTGCTCATCTTTTGTCTTGTTTATTAAATAACAAATCCTTCAGGGCCAGAACTGTCTGTTGTTATAGGAATGTACAAAACACCCAAGTGCTAATTTTGATTTAGGATTCTAGTGGCTACTGCAATTAAAACAACATTAAAAAGAGTGAGAGATGTTTTTCTTATGGTCACTAGAGGATAACCAGACTGATGATTAGATCAAGTGAAATTACCATTTCCCAAAAATGGACTTGAAGCTCCAAGGATATGACAAGGTAACTAGAAAACGCATACTGACGTAGCTACTATTGAAAATAAAATAAATCAGCTTTAGATTATCAGTAAAGGAATAGAAAACACTGGCATAGCACTGTGTGTACAAAGTCATTGTTTACCCCTGTGTTGGATACTGTGCAAAGATCCTCTCATCTCAGAAAATCCATAGAAGTGGAGCCAACGCAGAGAAGGGCATGAAGGATGGGTCCCTCTGGAATGCGTGCCTGAAAAATTGTGTTCATATGGGATTTCTCAGTTGTCTGTAATTGGATGTTGTAGTTCTGCCCAAACCTTATGGTCAGGGCAGTGCCCTGACTGACAGCTTTCTGAAAATTCAATAAATGTCCTTGATGAAGTCACTTTTAGCTGCCTGACACCACAGAACTTAGGCAGGATTGAAAGTGTACTTTTGCTCATGTATGGGATGTTGTGTGATTCCATCACACTGTACTACATGGTTGCATTACTCTAACCTTCAATGGAATAACTTAATTTGTAGTACAAGGAATGATAAAATTACAGGTGCATAACTACTAGAATCACCCTCGGTTTTGTTATTGGTTGTGGGGGGTGGTTTTGGTTTTTCTTGTGTGTGTGGTATGGTTTGGTTTGTTTTTTTAAATAATCACTTCAGGAGCTATTTTCCCATCTTAAAGGGCTAAATTTTTAACAAGGGTAGCCAGGAGTACTACAGATGAATGCTATTTCGTTTTGGTGATTTACTGCCTTAAAATAATCTATATAAAATCACGCATCATTTTTAGAAGTGTTTTAATAGAAATCCTATCTCAACCTGGGAACCTGCCAGAGCACAGCAAGCAGACAGAATGTCGTACATGTGCAGAGTTCATTTTGCAGAGACTCGGTGGTCCAGTTGTGTCCCATTCGCTGCAAGATTTATCTTGAATGAAAAGCATCAGGTGTCCCGGATGTCCTTTGCTTCAGGTGTGATGGGGCAGAACACAGCAGGTGTAGCACCCTTGCATGAGCTTGTTCGTGGAAAACTGAACTTTTCGTGTTAGTTTTCAATGGAGAAAAAAAAGTTTCTGATACCAGTGGACTTGCATTGGTGATACGACTGGTGTTTGAAGAAGTGCTGATACAACTGTGGAAGGCTGTGGTTCACCTAGCAGTGTGGAACCGCACCATTATTTGGATGAAATTCAATGTGTGCAGATTGTACAATATCCCAACAGGGCTAGTTTTTTAGAGAGAACACGTACTGGCTTATGAGAGGAGTTGTTATGCTGCTGCCATGCCGATGGAAGAGCTTGCTTTGACCCCACAGACCCCACCAAACCAAAGACATTTTGTGGCATTAAGAACCTGAAAAACTTTTTAAAGTTCTTGTATACAGAACCGGTGTGGCAACTGGAGCGGATTTCAAGATAATATCTGAATATGACTAAATATGCGCTAAGTATTTTGATCTAAGCTGCTAATTTTGGAGATCTGAGATGTTAAATGTTGTTACTTTCATGTTAAGGATGATCAGGCAGGTTTCCAAGCTGTGAAACCACAGCATGGGCGCTGCTGGGGTTGTGACGCGGGGGTGACAGCGCACGTAGGGGCTCGGGCGCACCTCTCTTTCCTCAGGCGTTAGCGGTGTTGTTCCCTGGGTGCTGCCGGTGAGTCGGGCTGCAGGGCCGGCCCGTCGCTCCCGTCTCCCCGCTGCACCCCGTTAATTACCACACGTGTGATGGTGGCAGCCTGGCCTTTCCTGCCTGAGGCCTGCGGGATGACACCAAAGGCGTTGCATGGAATTACAAAATTTTAGAGACTTCCTGTCACTGTTGATCCCTGGGTTATGGGTCTAGGAGGAAATGTGAAATACAAACAAACCCACAAAAAACAAGAACAACAGCAACAAGCAAACAAAAACAACAACAACCAAACCAAACTCCAAAACAACAGCCCCCTACAACCCGTGGTGAATGGTGGGTGGTGAGGGGTGGCACGGGCCATGCTGGGCAGCTGTGAGGGCAGCCGGAGCCCGCAGCGTCCCGCTGCTGGGGGCAGCACCGGCCTCCCGCAGCGCCGCCCCTGCGCCCCGCCGCCATCTTGCCGTGCGCGCCGCCCCCAGCGGGCGCTGCGCCGCGGGCGGAGCGCTTAAAAGGCGGCAGCGGCGGCCCGACCGCGTGTGTCCGACTGCCGGCGTGTTCCCCGCTCCCCCGCGGCATGCTGGCGCTCAGCGCCGCCCGCCGCTTGCTTCGCCCGCCCGGGGACCTGCTCTTGCCGACGGGGCTCGCCTGCATGTGGGCGGCCGGTGCCCGCGGTTGCTCGGCGGCCGGCGGCGGCTCGCAGAACCCGGTGGTGTACTTGGACGTGGGCGCC
Organism: Columba livia; assembly: GCF_036013475.1. NCBI lineage: Eukaryota > Metazoa > Chordata > Aves > Columbiformes > Columbidae > Columba > Columba livia. Next base: position 28,535,775 of record NC_088607.1, on the reverse strand, counting down.
GACAACCAGCCGCTGGGACGCGTTGTGCTGGAGGTAAGGGCGCCCGGGGTGCCGCGGGGACGGGGGCTGCCGGCAGCTCACCTGGCGCCGGGGTACGGTGGGCGGGGAACCGAGGGCGGCGGGACAGCCGGGCATGGCGGGCGGTGAGCGGCAAGGTCAGCGCAGGCCCGCGGGGGGCGGCCGGGGCACCGGGAGGGCACCTGGAGGTGGAGCTGGAGGCCGGGCCGTGCCGTGTCCGCAGCGGCAGAGACCTTGGAACTGCGCTGTGAGGCTGAAACGCTGAACAGGAGCGGGGTCGCTGCTGAAGGTGCCGCGGGGAGCGGTCACGGGGGTCCCAGGTGCAGGGCCGGGCCCCGCCTGGCTCCACGGTCTGCAGCCACTCTGCCAGCTTCCACCTGTTTTTGTTTGCTTGCTTGTTTGTTTGTTTTTATTTCTTTCCTGGGTGCGTATTGTTGGTTGTTTTTCCCTTTCCTGAGGTGTGCTGTCTCCTTGAGCGGCCCGCTTCGTGTGCCTGGAGGGGTCTGCACGGCTCTGAACGGGCAGCCCGCAGCTGGCTCCGCACTCAGACATTTAAAGAAAGCCTGAATAGGAAAACTGTGGCATGCTCCTCCGCTCTTATAAAAAGCACTAGAAGAATCGAGTCTTATCGGTGGCATACACCACGTATCCTTAGGGCCGGGCACACGCCTCTGATAAATGCGTTGTGTATGGGAAGGAGTGAGGGCTGTGTTCCCAAACCCAGCCCTGCAGAGGGAATGCTGCTCTTCCCAGTTACTCCCCACTGAGGAAATTCAGCGTGGCCTTCTGCCACCTCCAGCACCCACGTTAGGTCTGTATCAATAGATCTTTAAAAATGTAGTTCGTAAGGGTTGTCTCTAAAAGGATTTCCCTAGAGAGTAGAGCATAATTCGATTTTCTTCATTGAAAGCGTCAGCATGTGAATTATTTGGCTGTTACAAGCTCTCGTGTTCTCAGGAGGTGGTGTTTCAGGGAGTCATAGATAAAACATTGCTGTGCAAGTTCCATATTCATCAGTGAAATTTAGTAAATAACTGGATGTATTTTAAAAATAGCATTAATGTTTCTATATTTCTTATGGCAGTATTTCATTTCCATGTCAGAGATTTTTAGTGTGCTGACTTTACAGAAAATCTGAATGCACTGCAGCAATCACCTTGAGACTTTGGCTAAGTTGTGGTTAGATTCAGCTGCACATTCTGGCCATCCGAGGAGAGCGCCCTAAGAAAGGAACGTTAAATTCTTGCCATAGCCATACTGTTTCTTGGTGTCTCGTGCTGGTTATGGCCAGGATGTGCGAATAGATAAAACTTTGGACTGACCTGGTATGGCCGCTTTTATGTCACTTTTCCCAGGCAATTATAATATCCTACAATTTCAAGATTAGTAGAAAGATGCATACTAGTCAAAGTCAGAAGTGCTTGTTGGTAACAAATGTGTATGTAACATCATGGGTTGATTTTGATACACAGTTTCTGTTCCTTTTCCTTTGCCTTTTCTGCAAATTTCAACAGAGGGCTGTGTGGGTTTTGATCTCTCTAGTTGTATCCAAACTGGCTTTGATCCCTGGGGTCTATCGTAAAACTTCTTCTAAGTTGTCACTAAATTATTGTGTTGATCAATGAAGTTATTAGACGCTGTTCAAGTAACTCTTCATTAACTGGTCATAAGTTACCTTGAGGGGATATTTTTAATTACTAGCCAAATGCTGAGGAAGTCTTAAGGTGTTACTGGAATTTTGGATGTCTCATGGTTTCAGATAGCTCATCACCTTGGGAAGAGAGTTCAGTTGTACCAGCCCCCATGTGGAAGCTTTTCTATGTATGTATGAAAAAGCTGACTTACTAATTTATTTATTTGTTTGTTTGTTTTTCTGAAACAGCTGAAAGCTGACGTGGTTCCGAAGACAGCAGGTAAGGCAGCATCTCCAGAATTTCATGTTTAAATATTTGCTTAGGTTGTGATTTACAGGAACAATAATATTCTTTTACCTTTTGGAAACAACTTCCATGTTCCATCCCCGTTTGCTAAACAGAGAAATACTATAGAAACTTTGTCAGAACAGTGCTAGTGAGAAGTTACAATTTGTTGTTGTTGCAAATGGTTTCATTTTTAATTTACCCCAAAACAGTACAGTCTACAGTTGGGCTCAGTGGTGAATATTTGTGTTTAAAAACATATTAGTTTGCATTAAAATCAAACCCCAAAGCAAATGGGAAAAGGTAAACCAAAGGGATGGTGTCTGTTAGAGTTTCCAAAGAGCATATAGGGTTTTGTTTTCCTGGTCACTAGCTAATTAGCGCACCCATGTTACAAAGCCTTCGTGTTTCATCGCGTGCTCTCTTCCTCATCTGCTTATTTTGTGGTTCTGAAAAACTTGTGCTTTTCTTTCAGTTCCTGGTAGATGAATATCCTTAAAAAAACCCACATCATCTTCACAATTACTGTAGAGAACAAAGGCATGAAAGTCAGGAAATGAAACCTTTGACTCCAGAGTGGTGGGTTGGTGTAAGGCGAGTAGTTAGAGTAAGATGTAACAGCAAAATGAAAGGGAGACAAGATGGAAAAAGATTGTTTGTACCCTGTTCTGAGGATAAGCAAGCTTTGTTTCCTTAGCTTTATAACAGAGGTTTTCTTATAGGATGGGAACAACTAATCAATCAATAATACCTTAAAGAAGGTATAAAATTTTCGAAGTTACTCAACATAGTTACTTTACTTGTGTTTGATGATATTATGTATCATGTGACAACATAGTACTTTATGCTTTGTTTTCACAGAAAACTTCAGAGCTCTTTGTACTGGTGAAAAAGGATTTGGGTATAAAGGATCCACTTTTCACAGAGTGATTCCTTCTTTTATGTGCCAGGTGAAGTTTCTTCTTTCTTTTTTTTTTTTGTTTTGTTTGGTGTGTTTTTTTTCTTTTTGCTATTAAATTTATCTGTATGTCATTTGTATAATTTTAGAACAAATTAGACTATAGTGGTAATATTTTAAGTAGCGCTGTTCTAACCTTTGCTAGCTACAGAATAAAGAAGTGACAGTGTGACTTGCATTTCTGATCTTTTTGCTTTGGCTGTTGCAATAGCACATCTTTTGTACAAATAAATGTAAATTAGGTGTAGAAAGTCTTAAAACCTGGCTTAAGACTTTCTGCTTTTATATAGCAGTGTCCTTTGGTGTGGGGCATATTTGGCAAAAATGCACTTGTTAGGAAAAGCATTTGTGGGTAGAATGACAATCAACCTTGTGTTCAAAGTGAGCTAAGAAAACAACATGTCCATTCTTTATTCCTAGTAGAATAATCTGTTCATAATGGAGAATGTGTTTAAAAAAAAAATCTGAACATCTCCCTAATATGAAGGAGAGGAGGGAATCAAAAGGGCTGCTTGGGATTGATTTTTGGGATCACACACCTAAAATGGATTTTGTTTTCGTTTAAAGGACGGATCTTTCAGAATTCTGAATTAAAGTCGATGCATGCTAGGAATTTTTTCTTAAATGGCAGGAACAACAACAAAAAGAGAAAAAGCCTTTTTGAAAGCCTTTTTTTTCCCCCTACTTTGCTTGGCAGATGAGCAGGATTTCAGCTGCTGTAGGGCACTGGATTGTATGATTCCTGGTGGTGTTTCTTCCCTTAAAGGAAGCCACATTTCAACAGCAGTGCATTGTAGAATGACTCCATAAAAATTTGAGATCAAGGTTATAGTAAGCATGCTTTGTTTATTAACTGATGGCTGTGATGGTCCCCCCTCCTCACTTTTTTTTTAAAAGCTAATATACAGCTGTCAGAACAAGAGGCCCTAATCTTGACAAAGATAGGATTTGAGAGAGAGGGGACATGTGTGCTGTAAAGGACCTGTTTTCTTGCCTTTGAAATGCAAACTAAGGTTTTGTGATACTGACGAAGTGATGAAGTTTAAGTCTTGTTGAGGTCAGAAATATGTAAGTATAAGAAACACAGAAATCCTGCCCTCAGTTCTGCCACTAATTTGTGAAGTTCTGTGTAAGTCTGTTCTTGCCTCCCTGCTTTGTCCCCACAAGTGACCCCAAAATGAAGATACTGTGTGGCTGACGCTGTGGTACAGTGAGGTGATGAATTGATGTTTAGGAATTACTTGGAAGTCATTGCTGAAGTGGAAATACTGACGTAGGTTTCAAATATTTTGAAGTGAGAAGAAACAGCAGAGGCCTTTCCACTTGTCAAGGTGGAGTGTTAACATGATTCAGGCGGTTGGTATAACCTAATTAAAGCTCATCACACCAGGCCTTGGCAATTCAGCTGCCTCCCCGTGGCTGGCAGTGTGCAGAGCACACTCTGGGACTGTGTAGGAGGAGATGTAACACACCTGTGGCAGATTGCTCAAGGTGAGGATGGGAAGGTGACTGTCACATGATGGACTGCTGAGGTGTGAGTGCTTTGCCCGCGTGGGTGGTGTCGCTCCTGGGAGAGGAGATGGCAGGTTGCTCAAAGCAGTGTTTAGTAACCACCTTTGCAAATTGCTGTGGCTGGTTTGTTTTTGGGGTTTGTGTGCCTAACCTTAAGACCAGGTGGTCACATCTATCCCAGCAAGCAGCAGGTAGCTGAGGGAAGTTTAAAATAGCTCAACTGTAGCACTTAAACAACAAAACCTGGAAACAGCAAATAGTAGTGATGGAGATCTGACCAGTGCTTATACCTGTTGAAAGAAAGAAAAGCAGAGAGAAAGTTAGTTTGTTCTGAGGGCTTGCCTGTGGTAGTGAATCTGTGATTTTGTTTCAAGGCCTTTGAGGTGTCTCTTAAAATTACTGCCATTTGTTGCAGCATATTTGGGAGCAAGGCTGGTAACACAGAAAGGTGGTTGTTGGAGTTCTTGTCAGCTGGAGAGTATCTGCAGTATCTGGAGCGGAAGTTTACCTTGGTTGTGTCTTTATCTGGTTACATGGTTTGAAATACTCATGTGACCATACTCATTCTTAACCTGAAGAAAATCTGCTGATTTTATTACTTTCAAATTAGAGCAAGTGAGTATATTTTTATAGGATCACTTCTGATGTAAAATTGTGCTTGTGTCCAGTAAAGTTAACAGCAATTTCTGTTTCAGGGTGGTGACTTTACAAATCATAATGGAACTGGTGGAAAATCCATTTATGGCAGTAGGTTTCCAGATGAAAATTTCATACTTAAGCATGAAGGACCTGGTAAGTAAACATGTTCTTTCTACCTTCTGATGACTGTAAACTCTAATGAAGCATTGTTTATGAAGATGTATTTAAAAAAACCCCAAGGTTTTTTAGATGTGTGGGGCACTTTGATGTTTCTGTGACTACTAAGTTTAACAATACATTGTCTCTGGCATGTGCTTGTTTGTGTAAACTGCTGTACAAATGTAAGTCAGCCAGGAATGGGTGACATTGCCACCCTTGCTCTTACTATAAAAGGGACTCTACAAAGTAAGGCGTGGGGTTTTTGTATTTTACTTACAAATTCTGCAAAGTGAAATTACTGCTTTTATTTTCCTCTTTAATAAGTCATAGACTTTATTTTTTACTTACATGATTGCTGCACAAGTGAAACAAAGCAGTCTGGAATGTTTGTATTTACTAGGTAACGAAGGCACATCCTTTTAAGCTCAAATCCAGAAAAAGTAAAGGAAAAGCCATAGATAAGAACATCTGATTGAATTCTGTAGCCTCTCCTTTTTGGATTGTTACTTCCTCGTCACAGGAAGGTACTGCTGCTGTTGAAGCACAGTAGCGGTTAGCTGATGTTAATTACATTTAGGCTGTGTACAACTAATTACATTACTAGCATTCTTGCTGTGGAAAGAAGGGAGGCTGGGCTGGAGGGAATAGTCAAAGACAAGAAGTTGACATTAAAAGTCATTTGGAGACAGAGACTGTCACATCTTCTGTCTGTCCCTATTTAGTCTAAATGTGCAGAGGACAATTGTCTTGCTCACTGCATGCTTGTTAGACCAATTTAATCAGCTGCTACTGTTGTTCCAGGTGTTCTTTCAATGGCCAATGCAGGACCCAATACAAATGGATCTCAGTTCTTCATTTGCACTGCAAAAACTGACTGGTAGGTTCCCAGCCCTGCACATCAACCCAGTGAACTGATGCCCAGATGCAGAGGGGTTGGGGTTTTGTTAGGGGTTTTTTTTGTTTGTTTGTGGGTTGATGGTGCTTTGTTTGTTTTGTTGTGTTGTGGTTTAGTTTGGGTTTTATTTGTCCAAATTGCTTGACTCACAATGGAAAATAAGTTGTTTTATGCTTCTTGAAGCAGGAAGGGCTCTGAGGGTAACAAGGCTGCTGTCACTCGGAATGCTTTTAAGTTTCAGAGTTAAAAGTATTTGATGTCTCTTGTACAGTTGTGCCTTTACCATAGAGCTGATCTGCAGGAGAGAGCTATGAAGATCTGCTAACATCCCTTCAAAAAGCTTGGTTTGGTTCAGTCTTTATATTGTTTTAAGTAAAACTGCCTTTATTTATTTTACAGGCTAGATGGAAAACATGTTGTTTTTGGGCACGTAAAAGAAGGAATGGATGTTGTGAAAAAAATCGAGAGCTTTGGTTCCAAGAGCGGAAAGCCTTCCAAAAAGATTGTCATTACTGACTGTGGCCAGCTGTCCTAGCCTTTTGTCCTGCCATTCATGACAACTTCAATGCTGTGAAAAATGAATCATAAAAAAACCCCAAAAGTTTCTGATCCCATGAGTAGCACCTGTGGAACTATTTTCTATTTAACTTGGTCCAACTTTTATACTTACTTTGAATGATATTGATTAAAGGCATAAAACAATAACTGAAGCATGTTTTAACTGAGCTACCTTCGTAGTCACACTGTCACACAGGTTTGGTAGAGTCCCGTTGTGTTTAGAAAGAAGTAGTACGGACACCCAGCGCGTGTCTGACTGCACTGTTGATACTGTTCCTACTATTTGGATGTTTCAGGTGTTAGAACTGATGGTGGAGTTGACAAGTAAGTTGTTCTATAGTTGGGAGTTAGTTATAAATTGAGAAATACCATGTTTCTTTGGTGCTAACAAATGCCTATTCTGTTGTCTCATCATTTTGAAAAAATGCTACTAACTGCTGCTCTCAATGCTGTCTGCAACAATACTGTCAAACAATTTCCTTCTGTGTCTCCATTTAAGTCTATCCAATAGAACTAATGTGTGGTTATGGTTTTTTTTAATTAAATTAATTCTGTTTTAATCATTTTGGGTAGTCTCAGACCACTGTTTAAAACTGAACTCTACCACACCTGCTTCAATGTTGTAATTTGACTTTTGGGATAAGGAAATTGCTGTAGGTTGAGTGATGCTACTGCTAGAGCTCTGCCTGGGCAATAGGAACACCAATTAGAACAAAGATCATGGGACTCTTTTACTATGCAACTGTGAACTTACTTGAAGTGCAGTTCTGCTCTGAGAGCTGGTTCTGTGAGAAATACAGCACAGTTCTGAATAGATAACATATTTTTGCACTTTGAGAATATAATCAGAGTATAGTGAGTTTGCTTGAGTGAGAAACCATTGCTTGTTGGTCCTGTGAAGTCAGCCCACTTTGGGTATTACTTGGATTATGATTTCTTCTCGTGCATCATCAACAGTAGTCAAAATTGGTCACTACAGAATCACAAGGCCTAATTGATGGAGCAAAATCATTATTGCTGTGGTTGATGCACAAGGAAAGAATTCACCTGATCAGATAAACATGTTTCATTTGTATAAACTGGTATGTTTTATGTGGCGTGCTTGAGCAATAACAGAAGTTGGAACCTCACAACATCATTTTTTGAATCACTAGGGCTATGAAGTATTCATGCTTTTGGGGAAAAAAACCACTTGACTGATTTTGTGCAATAATCTCATCACTGAAATCTCTTTACTCTCTTCAAATGTGAATTATTTGCTTCCATTGCATTCTGATAATTTTTGCACTGAATTTTTTCTACTGAGCTGCAGTCTTGTGTGTGTGTACAAGGTAGTATTCAGAGTGTAATTTTGCATATAATGGAATTGAAAAGCTTTCCACTACAGCCACTTCATTTTTGTAGTATTTTTGAAATATTAATTTGCGCTCCTTTGGCTTGTTTCAGTTTGATACAATAATGAGGGATTTTTGTGTTCTTGTAATTTGTATATGAAAGATAATTAAATACAGTTCTGCCACAAAAAAAAAAAATGTCTGTTTCTTTCTTGAAAGCAGGATTGTGAAGAGCTGAAACCTGTTGTGTTTACTTGGGCCATTCTATTCTGCCCACTTTGCGATGGTTTCAGGAGCCGTGCTTTCACCAGAGATCCGGGCTGCTGGTGCCATGCTCTGCCTCTTGCTAGTGAATCTGCAATATCTGGTATATGGATAGCAATTCAGGTTTTGAAACTGTTCTCTTGTTCAGTTTATTCTGTCAGTTTGCAGAGATGATGAGGAATACTTAAAATTACTGAGTGTAAATTTACTGAGCGTGCATAAACCACTGCATTTTCTCAGAACTATATGTTAAACCTTAAATGATAGTATTATCCATGTTACAACTTTTTTTTTTTCTTTTTTAAACCTATGGCTGTAGATCTTACAGGCTCATTTATGGTCTGACTTCCAAAACGTAAAAGCCAAAGTTTCCCATCAAGGCTTGCAGTCTTGCCTAGAGAATAAATACTGGGACATGCAGAATCACTGTGAGCAGTAGCGCTGGTTGCAGTGTCTCAATGGGGCTGGCTTTGGTTTCCCGATCCCAGTCCTCTGCACACCTTTCTCTGCCAGAAGAAAGTCTTTGCTGCCTGGGTACTTGGAGTAGCTTGAGTCTTAATGTTTTGACAAACTAAGCAGGTAGATATCTTCAAGTTTTCTTCTGTAAAATACCTTCCTCTAAATGGATTTGTCTGTGGTTCTGTTCTTCCAGTTTTTTGTTTGTTTGTTTGTTTGTTTTCTTTTTACATTCCCCCTTCCCTTTATTTAAAAAGAAAAGGCACAGAGCTCTATTTCACTATGTGACTTGCACCCCACAGCATTGCGAGAGTGTTCCCATGCTGAAAATGCACAACTGCGGCTTGTACTGAGCACACCCAAGGTAATTTTAAGAGCTGGTTGAGGCACCACAGGACACCACAGCAAGGGTGGCGGGACCTCTGCACTTGGGGTGGCTGCCCTAGCCCTCTGCAGTCCTGTGGCTGTCCGTCTTGGGTAGCTTGTCTACCTCCCGAAGCCAGAATTGCAGTTCACAGGTAAGCACACAGGAATCAGCGCTTACTGGTAATCCTCTGACGGGATCTAATTTTCTACAAAGTGCCCCTCCCTCTCCTGTTAGCCCTCTTGTATCACAAACAGCTGCTAGGAGAAGAGGGTTCTCCTTTTGCAGCCTTGCTTGATGGTTTTGTCAGCTTCAAGAGGATGGGTTGGCACACCATGGGTTAGTTAGGCAGTGCTGCCACTCATCTGTGACTTCCTTACTCTGGGATTTTGTACCTTCTCATAGCAAAATGATTACAATAAACTCAGCCTCACAGCTCTGTCACATGCAGAAAAGGACTTCGACTTCTGAAGTTAACCCACTTCAACTGTGAAATAAGAAACTGCCCAAAATTATGGGGTTTTTTATACATTTAGACATTAAATTCCCACAGGCTAGATGGATATGTGAACTTCTCTAACATATGCTTGCCTTGTGTTCTGCTGGTAGAAAGCATTGATCTTAAAGCAATTGGGACATGGTTCATTTTAAAGCAGCTGAGTGATCCAGAGTGACTAATAGTATTCATGTACATATTAAAAATGTGGAAAATTGCTGCTGTACAAGTTGAAGTAAGATGCGATTTCTCCATCCCCTGCCCGGTGATGTAACTTGGGTCACCCTCCTGGCCTGGCTGTGCTAGGGCAGAGCTGCCCCCGAGTGCCAGCGGGTCCCTGCTTTCAGGGCAGCAGAGGGTTAGATCTCGTCTCTGCTTTTCTGCTCTAAGAAGTGTATCCACTCACCTAATGATCACTGTGGAAATTACTTTTTAGTATCCCTCAGTGTGTTAGATTGCGATTTTCCAGATCCGTTTGATGACTGGTGCCGTCCCGCTGCCCACCAGGTGGCACCACACGATCACCCGTGGCCGCCGTGACACCGGTGCTGGGGCTGCGGGGCCACGCTCCCTGTAACCGCGCTGAGGAGCTGGAGATCACAAAGCGCCGCTGGATTCAGGGGAGGCGCAGGTAGAGCTACAGTGCTGTTGGTAACTAACTGTCCTGTAGCTTTCTTTCAGTAAACTGAAACGAGACGGGCTGCATTTAATGACTCCTGGAGTACCAAAAGCTGCAGCTGCGTATCTTGCTGGTTATAAACCCTGAGGTCCCTTGAGGGGCTGCTTCAGCTCCTGTGGGATCAGAAGACAGATTAATAAAGTAACGTCTTTCTCAACCGCAACCACACACTGCCATGATCTGTGGCTGACTGAGGTGCAACAGAAGTTAGAAGAGATGTGTCATCTGAAGCAGTTTTGGGGTAGTCTACTCATTAGAAATCCTGCACAACTCTGACAGATCACAGAAGAGAAAGGAAGGTACTTGCTGTGGAGCTGTGGTTTTGTGGTGAGCTGAGGGATGGCAGCTCTGCTACTGCTGATTTTCAATTGGGGGTTGAGAATAAAAGTCTGCAGTCAGGAGAAGATGTTATTATGGTGAGTGGCACATCCAGGCTGCTGCTGGGGTGAGGCTTGGGCACCCCAGGAGAGCCTGCAGAGTGACCTCTGTGGTGGTGACCACTGATGTCCTTCCAAGTGCAACATAAGAAATAACATGCTCAGATTGGCACCCTTAGGTAAAGTGCAAATAAATAGACACAGAAAAAAAAAGCAGTTTACATTTCAAAGTTGTTTCAACAAACTCACAAATGTTTTTGTTTAGTCTCATGTTTTAATTATTTGTTCCAGACTTTTTGTTTACATAAATTGCTTTCTTTGGTGCTAGACTGAGGCTATGTCTCTTTGTTTATAAAGTTTAAAGGCTTTGAAGTCAAGACATTCGAGGTAGAAAATGTTATTCTGTTTTGTAATGCCATAACTCTGCCGGTAGCTATATATCATCAATCAAAACCTCAAAGAAGTGAATTACTTAGAGTAGAAGTCATTTTACGTGACATTTCGAGGACAATCTGGATGTCCTGCTGCTAGCTGAGAATGTCATTGGACAGACACTTTCTACCCAATTTAGAAGTAACCAGGCTAAAAAGACATTGACTTTCAAGTGAAAAACTTTCAAGTCTTGAACTGCAGATTTTTGTATTGAGTCTCACTAAACAAAGACATTGTGTGAACCAGCTGATCACAGGTGAATTTTGACCCAAAGTCTTCATATCCCAAAACACTGTTGCACAGTTAAACTAAAAACTGAAGCTTGGCAACAATTCTCCTGAGCCTTGGTGTTCCTTTGCCAGTTGTCAGCTCTCTGATTTTTCCAGTAAAGCTCTGGATCTGCCTTTTCCCTGTTCTCCTGCCTCCGTGGGGTCCCTGTGTCTGCCACGGGACGCTGCACAGTGTGCCATGGCCACCTGGAGCCTGCATCCTACATTAGCCATGGGTGAGATCCAGATGGTGGGAGAGAGAAGAGCTGCTGCACCACAAAAGTGACAATACCTCTCCCATGTCAGCTCTTTCCCCCTGCAGCCATCGAGGCCTGGGAACCACACATCAGGGCAGCTGAGCCGCTGCCTCACTCTCCTCTACATCATTTCCATCCTTGTGGGAGGAGGCTGTGAACAGTGTGGTTTGTGTGAGCAAAATTGCTTTCCCAGCAGTACTCAGCTGGGTGAGGGCAGACAGAGAGGCAGATGGAGATTAGCAGTGGTTTTTCTTCCTCTCCTCAAAAACTCGAGAGAAGGTGCTGCTGCCCCTGCCCAAGGTCACCCACTGTGCAATGGCAGGGCGGAGAGGTGGGTTTGGGCAAGCTTTAGGACAGAAATGCTGCACATGGGGAAGCAGGTAACATTGCTTTGTGAGGCAAATAGCAGCAAAGAAGCATGTTGGGTTTTTTCTTATTTTGTCAGAGCTGAAGACAAGGGTGTCAGAGATTGGCAAGGGTGTGATTTAAGAGCTGGGATGTAGGAAGACCTTCACTGTGAGCTAGCAGTGGTGGAAGATGAAGGGACTTGGGGGCAATTGTGCAAGGCAGGAGACTTCACTGTGGCAGGAGAAGGAGGTGGTTCTGTTAAAGCAGATCTGGACGAGAACAAGCTTGTTTGACTTCAAATGCTGTGCCTAAATGGAGGAAAGTTTGAGGGACCTTAGTGCAGAAGGTTGTCAGTACCTGCTGCCTGCTCTGTCAGATATGAAGGAGGAGTCCTGCGACATGGTTGGAAATAAAATGTTGCTGGTGTTTTTGACATGAGAGCAATGCAACTGTATTGGGGCTAATGCTGACTTCAAATTGCTTATTATTTATTAGCTGATTAAGTGAACAAAAAGCTAAATTTAGTCATCATTGGGATTGGTGAAGTTTAAGAAGAATGGAGGAAAACTTACTGAGCAGCACACCTCATCATCTCTCAGGAGTTCGGCAAAACGTTCAGGTCCCAAAGGCCATGGAAAAGCGCAGCATAAATGAGCAGATAAGTGGACTTCAAGATCCAACACTGTTGATCTGGTCAGCATGCCCTCATTGAGGTGAGGGGACAATTCTTCACCTGCTTCAATAGCATGCCATACATTTTGTGTGATGTTAACCCGTACTCACTATGCACATGTATTTTTGAGGATAGAAGCACAGGTTATAGCAGGTTTATTGTGTGTAAATGTTAGCATACCTCCCACCAAACAGCAGCCCTTGCTGTTTCAATGTGTGCCTGTGTTTCAGCAGAGCACCTGCTTAACCACGGGGCTCAAAGGGGGTTTCCCCAGTTGTCCCCCCCCATTCTCTTCAAACACAGCCGCTGCAGCTGCAGGCAGGTGTAGGGTGAGGGGACGGGCGCAGTGACTGCCCCGTGCTGCTGCTCTTCAGGCCACCTCTCCACAGAGACAGGGCATTGCTGAGGTCCGGCTGCTGGAGAGAAGCTGTCCCTTGCCAGGCAGGAGGGAGCAATGGCTTCGTGGCATTTATTATTTATTAGGAAGCTGCATTTCTTCTTGCATCCATATCCCAGACCCAGAGGTCTGAGGTGGGCACGTCTGGTTGTGTGGGCTGGATGAAGGGCTGGACAGGGGGCACTGGTTTGGCTCTGATGGGTCACTATTTTTAACCACCTCTGAGAAAACTTGGTGTGAATTCCCGGTTCTTTTCATCAGCCAGGACAAAAAACATGTAACCAAGGAAAATAACTGTGTCTTTAAGGTGGGGTCAGAGAGAAGTTAAAAATGTGCAGATACAGGGGTTTTGAGGGGGAAAAACTCTGTCACCATTCTCATTTTCACTCACCTCCTACTTAAAATTTGTCCGGGAAGGTAGGCAGAGGAACACAACAGCTGCTAAAATTACTAGGTGGAAATCATTTTTAGCAGGCGCAAGTGTCTTGTGGTTTTCCTGCTCCCTCTCTCCCCCTCCACTCCCACCTCATCCCCAGCTCGCTGCAGTTTCCTCCAGAGAGGCTTTTGTGTCGCTGGTGTCTCTCTAACAACAGCCGCTGTCCCAGCCGAGCCAAAGGCATCTGTCAGCGACGTGTGGCAGCTGCAGGACCAGGGTGTACTGGGACCCTGGCCCCAAGGAGGGGCCCCAGGCCGGGCTCCAGCGGCTCTCGGGGGGCTCGCTGCTCCGGCCCCACCACTGGCACAGCTGACACGAGGTGCTCCGCAGAGGTGCAGAGGGGAGCGAGGAGGAGACGGCAGCTGCTAGCGTTCAGGCTTTGCCAGAGCAATAAATTTTGCATTAGTACTAAACAGTGCACACTCCAAATGATGCAGTGTCTTTAAGTTTGTTGTTTTTATTTTCTCCCTGCCAAAAGTCAGCGTTTGGTTAGGGTTTTTTTTTTTTTGGAAGTAATGTTGCTATTAATTTGATGGCTGCCAAGGCCAAACAAAGTGCAAAGTGTCCTTGGAGAAAGCTGCGTGATTCTGTACATTAAAAACGGGGGGATGCCAGCACGCAGTCTCGGCTCCACAGCCTGTCACGTGTTTTACTTATGTTGCCAGGATCCTATAAATGCTTTTGCTGCATTTTTTTAAAGAACATTTCCTTGCTTAAACTGCAAAAGTTCAAGCTTTGCATTTTTTGGTCTGATTCTTTTTCGGTATGGGGTTGTACAGCCTGTGGGAGGAGCGTGCAGCCGAGCCAAGGCAGGCTGGCTAGGCAGGGGTGAAGGGATTCTAGCTTGGGGCCAGCGCGCAGTTACACCCAAACACAGAGCTACAGCCCGTGTCCCCCACCCTGAGCACAGCATGACATTATGTAGCTGTTAACCCACTAACCCTTGGCCCCCTGACTTGCTGGCACATGCAAACGATGGCCTGGCCCTGCGCAGTGGGGAAACCATGCAGATTGCTGCCATGGCAGGCGCTGCGAGCATTAATTACCTGCGGCTGACAAGGGAGTTCTTTAGACTGCTGTTGGGTCTGTGGCAGCACCTTGGATCAAGAGCTGGGGCCAGCTTTGCAGGGCAGGGCATACGTACACCAGGTCGAGCAGCTCCCGTCCCAGAGCAGCCTGGAAAAACAGCCCTTTGGCTCGGATATCTCCTTCCTTACTCGTGCCATCATCTGCGCTCCTCTGTGCACAGTCAGTGATGTCAAGCAACAGCGAGTTCAGAGCCAGGGAGCTGCAGAGATAACCCTTCCTTGGCTCCTGATTTGAGGCTCTGCAGCTCGGTCCCCTGAGATATCCACCCTCTCCACCCACAGAGGAAATCCGAAGGAAACTGAGATTGAACTCACTGCCAGAAGATTTGGCTGTGACTGTGGCGTCCCTGGGGCAGTGGGGTGCAGGCAGAGCTTTGTTGTGCCCTGTGAAGAAGGAGGGTGCACAACCTCCACGTGCCAGAGCTCCCCACGCAAGAGGTGCTCTGAAAGCGCATCTGTCCTCCACAGCCCTGCTGGCACAGCAGCGCTCACAGCTGCGGCACCACGAGCCACAAGGTTCTGAAGGTACGGGCTGGATTTGGGGCTGGTGGCTCTGCAGGTGTTGCTCCTTGTGGGGTGACACCGGGCAGAGGTTGTGGTTGTTGCTGGCTTTCCTGCCCCAGCTGCTGGGCCGCTGGTGGGACAGGCAGCATGGCATGGGTGGGGGGATGTGATGGTGGCCACCGAGGTGCTGCTGCCACCAGGAGCAGGTGCAGCTGGACAGGTTGTTGCAGGGCACCACAAACACACGTTCTGCTGCTTGTGCTTTCCTTACACAGGCATTTGGGTGCCTGATGATGAACTCCCATCTGGATTTTGCCCTGTACTGAAGCAACTTCCTTAGCCTGCAGCAAGACCACACCATTCCCTCATCTGTGTGTGTCACCCACCTGAAATCACACCTTAATACCATCCTTTTTCCAGTAACCTACCAGTGAAGGCAGGTGTTGACTGGAAAACCAAACTCCAAGTGTGTGTGGTGTTTGCTGTTGCCAATTTGTGTCCCTTGCACAGCAGCTGTGCCTCCAGAACGACACGACACGGGGCTCAGGGCATCTGCCTTCAGCCTGTGCCGCTCCCACCTGCCTGTGCAGAGTGGGGGTCTCTGGCATGGCTGCAGCTCTAGGGCTCATGTACTGACCCACCTTTGGAGGATGAAGGTGGACACGGCTGCCCTGGCTCCGAGCAGTGCTCCCACCACATCCCTTTGGGTTGCAGGCTTGTCCCTCTGTGGGAAATCTGGCCTGTCTGGCTAAAAACATCGATTGCAAATCGCTGAAGCTAGAAAAGGTGCAAGGATTTAATATATTGAAAACAAAACAAAACACTCTCTGTTAAACACTTCCCTTTGTCTGCTGGGTGAACAGGATTGCACAGAGTGTGAGGGCTCAAAACACAAGACAGCAAAAGGGGAGATCACCAGGGGATTGGCCACCTCTGGGGTAGCTGTTGTTACAAACCACTTGTTGGAACTGACTGTGTCATGTTGGGTCAAGGCAAAGCAGTTCATTTTTCCAGTGCTTTTATTCTGTTTCTTTTCCAGTTGTTTTGAAACCACTGGAAAAGTGGTTTGATGCCCCTGGATTTCGGAAAATAGTATTCATGCACTCAGATGCAGGAGTGCGTAACGAAGGAAAACTAGATACTTGTTTTAGTTGTAAGGATGACTTCATTTCTGGGGTGAACTGGAGGATTATATGACAGTTAGTTACAAAATGCATAGAAATTGCTGTGGAACAGAGGAGAAGCTAATTATGTCTTGCTCTTCTCCACCTTTTCAGCACCGTTCCCTTCATGCTGAAACGAAATGCTTTTTTCTGTTCACAATAATATGAAATAATTTTCCAGAAACAATCCTGGCCGTGATCGCCTTAAGCAGAGTTTTAAAACTGCATCTGGTTCAGCACACAATTCACAAGAGAGGGCAGCCAAACTGTACCCTGATGGCTGTATGACATGTCCTTCCTGTGGGGTCCTGCTGCATGAAACCCAAAAGCTCGTCCGGCCCCTATTTTTACAACCCTGCTTCTTGGCCATGCTCAAAAATGTGACTTTTGAGATCTGCAGCTACCGCTTCTTTCAGCCATTAAGATCTGGTTCCTGAGAAAGGTGGAGGAGGCAGAGGGTGTGGGGGTAGCTGGAGAACAGTCAGCTTCACCTGCAGGCAGCACAGCAGCATTTCCCAGCTGCTGATGGTATTTTTACTCCCATTTAATTACTGCCCCAATTAATGAGGTTTACATCAGCTCCTTCCATAGCTGTTTCATAGGGCGTCTGAGGAGCAGGGTGGCAGGGGGCACCTCCACCCACCAGCAGCCAAGGGAGGGATGTCATTTGCTGCCAGTGTCACACCTGAGGTGCCCCAGCATCATCCTGCATCATGGGGGCAGAACGATGTACTCCTTCCACTTTCTATTTACTTTGCTTTCTAAACTCAAGACATGGGTGAAAGAGCAAGGGTGCGAGAGTGAAGAGAGACAAAACCGTGGTAGCATGCAGCAAAGTACCAGGTAGGTCAGTGAAACAGAAGCAGCTCTGAAACCAGCACAGCTCAGTGTGGACGCAGTACCTTAGAATACAGAAGAAAATAGTATTTTGTACCTATAGGAGAGGAATTAATACCGTATTTCAGAAAAAAAAAAAACAAAATAGGTAAAGCAATGTATTTTATGTGCCACAAAATGGAAAAGATGCGAGTACTGATGTGTTAGCTGGAGAATCATCTGTGTATGTGAGCCTGCAGCTGGGAAGGAGATGTGCGCGGAGCACACGGCTACTGCAGCTGCTGCTGGGGCATTTGGAGTACAGCCTGTGCCAGCTTTGCCTGCCCAGAAGCTGCCTCAGTACCTCAGGAATGGAGCTGGCTGTTTTTCCATGGCTGCTAACAGCCTGCAGATAACGTAGGTTTGTTCCCTGTTGTTCTTTGAGAGCAGGGCCCCTCTAAGAGCAGACTGAACTCTGTATCAAGGAGTCAAAGGGTTAAAATAATATTGCCCCAGCATGTCATTGCTGACTAGGGTCCTGGGCTTAACAAGACCCCAAATTGCTCCTGTTGCACTGATGTAATTTGTTATCCTGAATTTCCCCCCTATTTTATTATTTCAGAGTTCCTGTCTCTAAAGTCAAAGCTTCAACACGCATTCTGCAGTCACTCTCTCAAAACCTGGCAGAAATATGAGTCTGCATGATAAACTAGTTCTGATCTTGTCTGTATTCGACATCGTTCACCTGGTGAGCTAGTTTCATGTGGATCAGGGTGCTGAGGCTGATTCTGTCCCCAACCAAGTTGTCTCTGGCTTTTTCCTTGTTGTTTAGTCACGGAAGTAGATGTGCTGAGAAACAGTAGTGGTCCCAAAGGGGGAAAAACACTAGGAAAAATGACTTGTGCTCATGTGGTGTGATCCTCAACCTGATAGGGTTCTTCAATAATCAGTGAAATTTTTACCCTATTCCAATCCAGTGTCACTTTTTTAGGACAACTCATTCTTCCTGGGGCAACACTTAGTTTAGAGCCAGTTATTTCTTAGCTTTTTTCATAGGCTTGTAGCTGGGGCATCTGAGTGTTAGGGTCCCAGTGTTGAGGTGACTTCATTGCTACCAGCAGACCATCAGCATAAATGAGGACAGACAGCATTTCACATGTATTTTGTACTAGCTGGCAGAGAGCAATAGAAAACTGGAAAAAAACAAAACCACAGACTATATAGCAGAATGAATAAAAACAAAAAAATAAGCCAGGTCCTTTATTTTTGGAAACTCTCCAACACACTCTAATATGCATTAGTGAGATATCAACTTTCTGCCTTGCAGGGTGAACTATAAAATATTATATCTTAGCCCTGCACATTTTCAAGTTCCTTGTCCTTTATTACAGCCACTGGTTTATTGAAACTGGAAATGGACCTAGACCAAACCTCTGCCTTCTGTGTCTGAATGGCTGCATCCAAACCCTGCAGCTTTTGAAAACTGGTTTCTAAAGTCTAAACCAAAACCGAGCCCAACACAACAGTGAGCAACTTCTCATTTCTCCTCCCTTATTTCCCTACCAGAACAAAAATCCTTGCACCTGGGCATGCAAGGTTATTAGGTTGACAGAGTAACTCCTTGCCCTCTAATGTTAAAGGCAAAATGCTCAGTCTGGTTAGCAGTGTCTGAGGATTAAAATTCAATCCTGCTTGAAACCCTTCCCAAGCATATATGATCAATGGTGAATTTGAAAGCATATTATTTTTTTTAAGTCCATTGATTTGATTTGTTCTGTTTGTAAGACTAACTGGCAGTAGAAGGTATTAATTTCCTATCACTTTTTTCCAAATTATCCTTCTCTTGTCCTTGTATTTTATGGTCTCCATTATGGAATGTTGTTCTCTGGATAATTTTTATTGGCTTTGATTTTTAATAATCAGCATTCATGCTTAATACAGCAGTATTTTTGGTAACAAAAGTCATAGCTTAAAAAACCCAAAGCAGCCCCTCTTTCCCTTGGACAGATTTGAAATGCGATTACTTTTATAAGTTATAAATAAAGGCCTGGTAGTTGATGTTTAGTGGGAAACTCTCCCAGTGTATTTCAGAGCCCCTTTTTTCAGGCTCCTCTGATAAGAAAGCTGCTGACTTGGCATTTTGGGGAGCTGTTTTTCGTGCTTTGTGTTCCTGCTGTATCTGCCAGGGGTCAGCAAACCTTCGGGCTGCAACGTGGCTGGACCAGCTGCCTGTGCTGCTGTGCTCCCTGACGACCATAACACCGCGTTGGCAGCTGCTGGGCTTTGCCCATGAGCTGCCAGATCAGGACAAGCTTTGGGACATCAGGTTGCTGTCCCCAGGTTCTCAATCTTGGTGGCGTCTGTGGCAGCCCTTGCCCCCACCTGAGCACCATTCATACCAGCCCGCTGCAGATAACCCTCACCGCTGTGTTAGAAATGGTCATCTGGGACAACATGTAATTACGTCTGCTTTTTGCATTTACAACTCTCGCAGACAGAGCTTGCTTAAAAAGAGGTAACGCGCCTCCCCGCTCTGTGCACGTTGTCCATTTTCTTCCATGGTAAGCCACTGGGCTAAGTCTGGGGCAGCCCCGGGGTGAGCAGGGGCTGCCCAGCCTCTCCTGCAGATAAACCACCGCTGGCTTCATCCCTCGGCAGGCTACCGATGTGGTGGTGGTTTGGGGAGAGAGAGGAATCTCTGGTGATAAACAAATGGCTTCGACTAAAAGCAACTACTGACAGACATGGCTAAAGTACTGCATGGGTTTTGTAAAGTAAATAGAAGGGTTTGCAGTGATTAAAATGACACTTACAAGCCTCGATTTACAATAACGGTGTTTTCTCTTGACCTCATTTAGTGATATTCTTTTGTAGCAAAGAGAGACCAAATAGCATTCACAGACCCAGAGGTTTCCTGAAGGATTTGCAATTTGGCAAAGGTGTTTCTAAATGGCCTGGCAGAAGTGCGTGGTTTTGAGGAAAATGTGCTGGTCTGTTATTGGGGGTTCCCTGCCAGCCTGTGCTAGAGAGATTTCTTTTTTCTTTTTTATTTTCCTCCCCATAATTTGCTGCACCAGTTCAGCACAGGAAAGTTCAAGGGGAACTAACCCTTGTCAGGATAAAAAAAAAAAAGCTGTAAAAGCAATCTTTCTGATGATAGTAGGTGAGAGCCCAGTAAAAGAGATGATGATCCAGCTTAAAGCCTGCTTCAGTAACTTAAAAAAAAAATCTAGTATTTAAAATGGAATTAATTTTGTCTTTGGATTGTGGTCAGGTTGGAATCAAGTTTAATTCCTTCAAGCTACGCTTTCCCTCAAACGCCATTAGTTTTTAGAAGCATTCCTAGGAGAAGCGAGTTCATTTGTCTTGCAGCCCATCATGCTGCTGGACTTTGTCTTGGTGGAGGAGGAAGGCTGGGCTGTAGCTGTCTCCTAATGAGCTCCTAACGGCTGTCTCCTAATGAGCTCATACTTGTCACATATCCAGGGCTAGATGGGCTTGTCTGCCCCTCGCACCCACCCAAAATATAGCTGTGTCCCAGGGAGATGGCCTCCACCCTGGGCCCCGCAAGGACGAGGCGATGCTGAGGTACACACAGGCGGATGCGGCCCTGCCGGGGGACTGCCGGGACATACGGCTCTGGTACAACTGCCAGAAGGAGATACAGGACAGCAGGAACAGCTCAACTTTCCAATCCTGGAACCCCAAAGGAGCACAGAGACTGCGGCTGCACCGGGAAGCGTGCAGGGAGTGTGCTCCTGCAGGCAGCTGCCCCTGCCTGCCTGCGTGGAGCAGGCAGCAGCAGGGACCGGAGCTTGTGACAGGATCCCCAAAAACAGGAGGTCTTTTTTTTCCCAATAGCTGATATATGCATGTAGATAACAAGCGAGAAGAATTAGAAATGCTCATTAATGGCAGAAGTATCATATAACAGGCAAAACTGAACCTTAGAGATTGATTTTCTTGTCTGAGATGTTGGTGCCTCTGTCAACAGCCTGCTTGGGCTTGGAGAGAGAGGCCTTTGATGCACCTGTAAGATGTGAAACCTCCACATCAGGGCATCTCTAGATCTCTTGTCTAGGCAGTCCTGGTGTGCAGAAGACAGAGAGCAAGGCTGTCAGGTCAGAAGAAGCAAATGTGACGGCTCAGGCTGTGCAGCCCCATGTGGCTCCTGAACTCCTCCCTGAGCTCCCTGTCCATTCTGCCGCTGCAGCACCCCAGACCTGGGGAATCTGAGCTGTGGTATTGGAAGAGATAATAGGTTTGGCTGATAAAACTAGGGGTGTGACATAATGTGCTTCACCTCCTGTACCACACGTGACTTAGGATATCATGGCTTTCTGATTTAAGTAAAAAAAATAACTGTAACATCAATAAGGCACCTGAGAGGTGAATTGGAATTTGGTACTGATAGCTCTCCTCAAGCAGTCATCAAATGCAGAGTGTGTGTGTAGTCAGTGGGATTTTACAAGGACTGGGACTTCTAAACAGATTCCTGATCAATCCTTTTTATCAATACTAATATAAAATCACTGCTGGTAAAACTTATGGACAGAATGGTGATAAATAGGTAATGATGGATGGCACCAGGGAAGTCAGGCACGGTAATGAGAGTGATGGGTTCACGTCTACGAAAGCGTTTTTTATGTAGCCAACTACAAAGCTATACTTCTGAGAAAATGGAGGGAGCATGTATGTGTAGAGTGAGTATTGCATCCTAAAACCTGCATATTTGAAGGAGTTAAGGGCTGTAGTGGATGCAAAACTCATCATGAGCTTCCATTATGGTGCTGTAGCAAAAGGGCCACTGCAATGCTGGGGGTGGGAAGCAGAAAGCGGAGGAAGCTCTATGAAAAGGAGAGAAGAACCTGTGTGGTTCATGGACCATTTTCAAAAGATGTTGAAAAACCAAGCAAGTTGCAGAAAAGAGCCACAGACATTGTTTGGACTAGAAGAAAATCCCTTATAAAAAGAGACTTTTTACCTTGAAAGTTAATAAAATGGGAGGGAGAAAAGGAAAGGACTAAGAGTGACTTAGTTACACTATGTAAGTGGAATGTGGGAAAAAATACCAGGTACTTAATTTACCGTGTGAAATCCCAAAGAAGACACAACACCTGGACTCTGAGGTGTGTGAATTAATACAGGAAATGAGGATCAACATCTGACCAGTGAGGATGATGAGCTTTGGACCCAGCCACCAACTGATGCGAGTCCTCCAGTTAAGATGAAATGCCTCTCTTCGAAGACATGCCAGAAGAGTTATTAGGGTAAATATGAGAGTAACTGGCTGAGATTTAATGACTTGTAGCATATGGGCTGTCAGAATAGATGCTTTAGTGCTCCCTTTTGGCCTCCAACTGCATTTAAACCCCTCTTTCCTGATGTGAATCTTGGCTTTCAAGCAATCTTTATCATTTCTTTCTGCTCTTGTTCTTAGTCTGTTTTTGGAGGAGTTTCTCCCTCTCTCTCTCTCTCTCTCTCTCTCCTTTTATTATGCCACTGCAGACAAAAACTGGGGTTTTTGAAGGTCCTAAAGGGAGTTAGACTCCCGGCTTCATCTGAAGTCAAAGGGAACTGGGTGCCAAACACAGATCTCGTGAAAGCCTGAACTCAGAGCCCTGAAATTCTGTGTAGCTTTGAAAGCCTCATAAAAAGCAAGCTTGCTGATAGTGGGCTGTCTTGAGTTTTATTCCTTCATCTTAAGCATTTTTCTGATGGGGGTTCTATAAATATAAACAATGATGACTAGAAATAAGAGAGTACATGTCTGGCTGTCACATACAAATTTTCTGCAAGGAAAATCTCCACAGTTATTTTACTGGCTGGTTATCTCAAAACAGCAAGTATCCAGACGGTTGTCTCCAACTGTTGTTATTAAATTCAGCAGGAAATCCATCCTGTCCAAAAGAA
This sequence comes from Columba livia, assembly GCF_036013475.1. Classification (NCBI taxonomy): domain Eukaryota; kingdom Metazoa; phylum Chordata; class Aves; order Columbiformes; family Columbidae; genus Columba; species Columba livia. The sequence goes on along the minus strand of NC_088607.1, from coordinate 28,512,851 downwards.
TTATTAGTTTCCATTGCTCCTGGAGATGTCCGGAGATGTTAATTTGTGCATGTTTGTGTTGCACAAGTAGCCAGCCAGTGAGCAGGGCCATGGTTTGATCTTGTCCTCGAGCTCTGGGGGCTGGGTGGCAGCTGTGAAACCAATGTCCACATCTAAGCCAGGGGGTTATTTATGAAGGTGTGTCTTCCCAAAACACCCCGATTGCTCCAGCTATAAATATGTTTCACATCACAGGGCAGCATTTGAAATTAGTTGTTTAACAACTCAGAGTGGGGCCCACATTCCATTAGTGGCAGCCTTCTCCGTGAAGAAGTTGGTATTTGTCAGCTATTTCTGCCCAGAGGTGTGTGAGACACCACAGTTTCCCTAGTTTACTTACAAGATGAAATAACTGTGGTGGCAATCTTGTCTTTGTCAGTGCTGTAGATGCTCAGCCCCAAAGCTGTGGTCACTTATTTACACCATAAGGTCTGTCAGGGGTGGGAATCATCTACCAAAGGGAGCAGAATGCAGAATGCAGGATGCAGAAGCTGGATGGGGGTGGAAATTTTGCCTTGGTCGTCTGCCCAGAGAGGAGTCTGCCCTTGCCAGCCCCACCTCAGTGCTGGTGAAGAGCACTGAGACCTGACCCCTTGCTGTAGGGGGACCTGGGCTGCAGAGACCCCAGGGGTGCTGGAGGAGCCCTCGCCCACTGCCAGGGGTGCTGCATTTCCAGCCACGCTCGCTGCTGCTGTGACCACCAGGAAGATGACCAGATGGCAAGGTGGCCATCAAAGGTAATTCCCAGTGCTCTGCCAGTCTCCAGCATACAGTTTTCCTCTCCTCCTTTCTACAGTACAGGAGAGCTCGAACCTATCCCCTGACTTCCCAACTGGACCTTTCCTCAGCCAGCAGACAGGAGGTGGGATGGAGAAACCGGCATGTGCCCAGCCTTGGCCTGGCTTCACGCTGCAGCGTTACTTCTCAGGTCGTGTTTGCAGTACCGAAATGATGGATGTTATCCTGGCGTAAGCCTGGCAGCCTGTCAGTGTAATTGCAGTACTCAACCACCAGCCCCTATTTATTTTTCGGAAAGAAAATTTAGAAAATTTTAGATTAGTCTTTAAAACTCTGGTTCAGCTTTAAAATAGTTGTATTTCTGGCAAACTAAATACATGAACTTTTTACAGGGATGTCTGCATCAGGTCTCTATTTGGCATTCTCAGTAACACCACAGCCATGCATAGCTGTCTGGCAAAAGTCTCCTGGAGAAACTCAACAGCACAGGAACATGCTGCTGCAGTCTAAAGAAAATAACCATGCAGCACAGGCGTTGTTCAGATGTTTTATTTATAAAAAAATACTTCTGTACATAAATAAAGCAGGCCGCGGTGAGCACACACACACACGTACCGGGGCTGGCTGTCGGTGCTGCAGTGTGACACAAGCTGCGGTGGACGCACGCTGCTGCGGTGGGTGGCGTGGGGAGTCCTGTGGCACCAGTGGCTGGTACACAGCTGGAGCACAGCTGGAGCATGTCTGGAAGGGCAGCTGGTGGGGAGCACTGCCCTGCTGGTGCAGCCCTGGGGCCTGCGGGCTTTGGGACTTGTGAGAATCGCTCTGGGTGGGTACCAGCAAGTTGAACCCCAGCCGGAAGGTGAATCCTGGGGCTGGCCTCGGAGCAGGCAGACCTTCCCAGAAGCGTTCAACATTTTGCTGTGCCCTTTCTATCTTGTTCCAGTTGTATGATGGCAGTCAGCCTCCTGGGCTAGCCCTTGATGTTAGTGAAACCTGCACAGTCTTGTTTCCAGTGTAGGACCAGTCTGCAGGACCCAGAAGCTGTTCCTGCCCTTCACCCAGAGGAAACAGTTGATAGCCAACAAGGCTTGATGTGCTGAGGTTTTAGCTGCACTGAAGCTGACCTCCTCATTTATCTTTAAGGAATGGTTTCAAACATGTTGTAACTTTAGGATGGCAGTGGGTCGTTATGCTGCATTCAGCCTCACACTTGCTTTATAAATCATTAATAAATGTATGACAAATTCTGCAAGGCTTTGGGTTTTATCTGTTGTGCTTTACTGTCACTACTTCTTACAGCCAGGATGGCTGTGTCAGCCAGGGAGCACTCCTCCAAAGTCTAGCAAAAACCCTGCTCTGATCTGCACGTGGTCAGGGCACATTTTCAGGTGTTGCCAAAATACCCCCACGGTCACCAGGCTGTCTGCAAAGTCTCGCTTTACGCTATGCTGCCAGTTAAGTGGGGGATGGCACTGAACCAAAGCAAACGGTTATTCAGTGAGCCTTCAGGTTGAGATTTTCTAGAAAATAGGTATAGAAAAGAAAAAATAGAAAATAAAGCACAGACACCAAAACATTGATTATCTACAGCATATTTCTTTTCCTCTCTTACCCAACTACAGGTATTCCAGCTTGACATCCCAGGGGTCCATAGTTCAAAGGCTTTCACTCTCTCTTCCCTATTTCTAGAGAATATTTGTGAACTCCAGCAACAATCACACTAATTTGGGGTTCAGAACTTTTCTGTCTGTTGACCTTCCCTTTTCCCTCCCCTCTGCCTCCAAGCAGGTAGCTTGGGTCCCCAGGAGTTTCTCACACGTTGGCCAGGGTGGCACACGTGAACGCCACAGGGACAGCCCAGTGCACTCTCCTTCCCTCAGCTCACGTGTGGTGAGGGGGCAATCACCAAGTTTCTAGGTCAGCTTTTCTACCTGCTCTAGAGACTTCGCCCTTCTTACACAAAAGTTTCCACGGATGTGTATGCTTCATATCTAGAACATTAACTGCAAACTCACGATCTTTGGTACATTTGCAAATTATCTTGCAGAAATTAAATAAAAAAAAATGAGTGTGTTGTCCAGCTGTCTCTGGGGCAGCGCGCCCTTACCACCTTCTCTTGCTCTGGGAACTTCATGCCATGTGCACTCTCCATCACAGACCCTGCAAATGAGGCAGGGCTTTTGCAATTAATAACAATACCAAAATACAGCCATTCAAAGTAACAGCCCTGAAACCACACATACAAGCTAAAAACACTTCTCCAGTGATGAGTTCAAGATGGATAAAACCCTTTACATGTTTCAGGGCTCCATACAAAGAAGAATTTGAAGCATCGACCCTTAACATTTCCTATCTTTCAAGTACTGTGTTTTACTATCTAATGGCTTACTGCTGACAACTCATGATTATCTGGTGTAGCAGAAGAATTGAGATGACCAAGACATAGTAAAAACAAAGCTAATAAAAAGCATATGGCAATTAAATGGTAAGAAAATAAAATAAAAGCACTGTGGAAGACCGAGCAGCACCGACCTAGGCAGGGGTGGTCTTAGAGGACTGTGTGATGGGAAAAGGCCGCAGTTCATCCAAGCCCTTTTGCAACTCACTTTGGACCCTTTGTGTTCCCAGTATGATTAATGTCCACCCTGGGTAATCTGGCTATGAGTGGCTGAGGGCTGTTTTATTTTTGTACACAGTCATATCACTCCAATGAAGCATTTCACACTCTATGTTACTGGTGGTGGTCCAAAGTGAGGTCAGCACAGAGGAACAACGAGCATTTCACACCATTAGCCAGCCCTGCAGACCATGCTGGGCCAAGAACTGGCCAGCCTGGCTGGTGGGGATGCCCTCCATGCCCCAGCCCCAGGTGGGCAGAGCAGGCTGGCTTTCCACAGCAAACTGCCCGCGAATAGAGTTCCACACAGGTGTATGTGGGGAAGTGATTCAGCAGTCGTTCCCAGATGTTGTAAAATGTCTCCAGCTTCCAGCCAAGCTGCTGGGGGCTTTCAAAACAGCTTACCACTAGCTGGAAAATGTTTATAGAGGGGAGCAAAAGCCCAGACACTCATTCACATGTGATTGCTCAGTGTGAGCCTGGACCCTCCCTAGGGCTCAGGATATTTGGGCAGGTTGGCTGCAGGTAAGATGTGCAAGGCCTTACCAGGCAGCTCACTCAGGAGTACTTGTGACTCTCTCAGAACTACTTTCTGATCAGCTTTTTTCCAAAGTAACCACCCTTGCTCTCTCCCTCTGGCTCTGTGACCCTGGAACAAGCATATCACAATTTTGGCATGTTTGGGACATGCTACCACAGTAAAGCAATATTATGTGGCAAGCACAACATATGTTTTGGAAGAGAGTTTGGTTTATTTTAGCTGCTCCAAATTTACTTGACCTGTTTAATCCAGCTTTCACACTACATCATCTCAATTACTGAGATTGCTTTTAGGTCATGCCCCACACAACATGTGCAGCCAGTTGGCCTTTTATTTATATGCTTAATTGTCCAAAATTATTTCCATGTGATTAATATAAAGCCCCAACATCCATGAGAGCCTAGGCTGCTCCATCCTCCATGTTATGTTTGGCAGGTGCAGGGTCTGGCCCACTGAGAAAGGAATAGTGTGAACAGAGCGTGTTGGGGAGCTGCGACAGCTTCCTAGCTGTGTGCTATCTGGTTGCTCCCGATCTAGGCTGGGTGAAAGTTAATATTGACTCAGCCACCCATGGGAACCAGTGAGGGGCAAAGCTCATGGTGTGGGCAGCCCCATCCTGCTCTGGATGCTGAGCTGTGGCTTTGCATGGCTGTTTGCTGCTCTGTGTACGGAAACAGTGGCTCAGGCTAGCTCTGCATGGGAGCCACTGGCATGCACAGTGGTACATAGGCATGTCTCATCTTTTGGGACCTGTCCCTCCAAACCTGCGGCATAGCAGGTGGTGCCAGTGAAGGTGTGAGTGCCAGGTAAGTCCCATGGCTGCCGCAGGTGGTCCCTGGTACACACTATGCTGGGGGGTGGGACAGACAATGGTGTTCTGCTAAGGGATTGCACCAGGAGAAATGCTACAGGTGTCGTTGAGGGATGAACAGCCACAACAGCTACATCCTTACACTGCAGCCTGTTGTACCTGTGCTGCGCTTGTATGCGAGTTTTCTGTCTTGCAAGCACTTTAGTGTAGTACCCTGAGGTGGTGTCATGTCCCACACAAAATAAGATGATTGCTGTCAGCGTCACTTCTTTAAAAGAGAGATGCTCCGTTCCAACTCCTACCCTCTGGTTTCTCTTGCCAACAGCAACACCCACCACCCCAGCCCATCAGCTGGTCCCCTGCCAGCCAGCTGAATCATACTAGAGAGGGGAGGCTTTTTGGGTGCTAAAACTTTACAAGGCAGACTTACAGAATACACCCATATGCGCTGCCTGGAAACTGGCTCCCACCTCTGCGGAAAAAGCCAGGCAGTCTCAATTAGGCATTCATGGAAAGTGGGGACGAGCTGCGGCTGGAGCCAGAGGCTGCAAAAGTTTCCACATTTGCCAGCACCGATCTTGCAGACCTGTCTGCTAACTCTGTTTTGGGCTTCTTCTCACTACGCAACCAAATATGCTAGAAGGAGAAATCAAGAAGATCATTTTCACACACAGTTTACTGTCCTTGGGATTTTCTCTTTTTTATTTTCTGCACTGCAAACCATTACACTGTGTCATTTGTCTCCCCTAATATTCAGAGGAGCAACGTGCTCCCCTAAGCAATGTGCTTTCTGCCTGAAGAGCTATTCAGTGGCTCCACCTGTGCAAACGAAAGAAGAGGGATTCAACCAGGCCATTCGGGGGTAGAAAAATCTGATTCAGCCCTCATGGAAAGGCCTTCTAGAGCTATTGAGCTATCTGAGGAGTGACAGAAGGAGCTCTGGCATGAAGAAAAGGTTGGCTGTAACCCAGCTGCAGGTGGCCACACTGGGGGACTAACAGGGCAATCAAGACCTCAGCTCCCACCCCTTACAAGCAGTGCTGTCTGCCTCATACGTGGCATTTTTGGTTCTCTGCTGACCCAGTCACCAGGACTGTGTGAGAAAGACTAGAAACCACAATCATGACTTAATTACAGAGACCTTGCTCTGCTTCCCATCAGGGCAGGGAAATGGCAGTGGTCGTGCACCTGCTTCCTCCTGATCTAGAGGTGGCTGGAGTTTGGCACTGGTTAAAGCCTGAGTAGTAGGCCTAGCTACTTCTCCATGTCCTTCTAACAAACTTAAGGCCCTTTCAGTGTTTCCTAAATAAGTGTTTCTCTTAAAAAAAAAAAAAAAAAAGTTATTCAACAGTCTACAACAAATCATTTTCTTTATAGTACCACTGGAGGCAGAGAGCACCAGGGCGTGTAGGCCAGGGGCTGGTTGTGATGTGTGTGAGAACACTATTAAGGACATGGGGAGAAGATATCATGTTATTGTAAACCAAAATATTGCTTTTGAATGGCTGGGATTGGTGCAAAGCACATAATATAACTGCAGGCTTGAAATAAAGGGGCCACAAAACACCAACAACTGTGAAATACAGGCAATAGGAGGGAGTTGAGGGAGGCAAGAGAAACTGAGGAGGTAGGAGGCATCTAGGGACTCGAAGTTTACAGTCCCAGTTATTTCATGCACAATCACTTACAAACTAAATCTATGGGTGAAAGAGCCTCTGCTGAAGTTAATCAACTTTGTAATCTCAACATACACGTCTCATTCCAGTCACGGAAAAGATATTAACCAGATGGGAGTTATTAGAAGACTAGTTATTGGGATGATTTTTGATGTTGTTGTTGTTGTTGTTGACCAGGGAAACAGGGCACAGTTTGGGGTGAATTAATAGCAGATTATTTTTTTTTTTTTCATTCTTAGGTATCCCTGAAAGGGACTGGTGACATGCTAGAGACCAGGCAGTACCTGGGTTAAAAGAAAAGCAGTTCTTGACTCTTAAGAAAACAAGAATACTTGCCAGCAGTGAAAACGAGGTTTATATGCCCATTACTGTAAGTTAAACACTACCAGCTGTATTGTCTACCCTTACAAAAAGAACTCGGGTGACAAATCTCCCATGCTTTTCATATTTAAAAAGTTGTTTGAAATCTGCCACGTTTGCTAGTAAGGTGTTGAAGAGAAGATCAGGTTTATGAAATGTATTAAATTCTCATTAAAAAAAAAAAATCTAAGCTATATTTCACATGTACAGCCCTTGAGGGAGCATATCACACATACCTTAAACAGGACTTCACCTTTCCTGGGCCTGTAAAGCCTTCTTTGAGCCTCTATTTCTTCTCCTATTGTGCTAAATTCTTGCTCAACATAGGAAGGAAATCGGGGCAGAAAAAGTTCACTTTCTTCTCTTGGCTACATTAATTTCACAAAAACCTCCAGATGTAAGTCCTTTGGTCTGAATATTTCTGTCTGCCTCAGACCGACATTTCCTCCCCTCGTAGAGAGATGGGCAGAGATATTTATGGCAGAAAAGACAAATTGTAAAGTGTTTTTCAATTGAGCTCTGCACATCTTGTTCTTTTCCCAGAGCTCCTGTGTGTTTTTTATTCAGACAAGAGAACCTCAGGTCCCTGAGCCAGCAAAAGGGGCTGTCTGGGTGTGAGGCTGCACCCCTGGAGTTAAAGACATCCATAAAGAGATCAGTAGATGGGGAAACACGGGTGCAGGCTATCCATCCTCCCTGGTAATGCAGGATGTCCTTGGCTGTGGCTCGGTAGCATGGCTGAAAACCGTAATGGAAGCCCAACACAGTTTGGCTGCCTCTTGTCTGCATCGCGGCACAGCATATGGCTCAGCCAGAGCCTACAACCTCATCCTTATGACCTCTGTTTACTGGACCTTTAGGATTCTAGGATGTGTTTAAACACCTCTTAGAATTTTACTCAATTCACTAAATTCCTTTGCGACCCCAGAAAACCATATGGTAAGGCTAATTGAGGGCTAAACCCTATTCTTCCACTTGGAAAGTAAGAGCGGGTGGCACAGCCCAGTGAGCTAGAATGCAGTGCGTGAATGTATTTAAAATAACTTGAAACACAGTTAATTAGGACCAGCTTTTCAAACAGAAGTATCTGCAATGAATTAAAAAAGAAAAAAAAAGAAAAATGAGAAGATACTGAACTAGCCACAGTAGTTCAATATCCAGTTATAGTCTACGAATCACAGTGGTGTTTCAATCAGTTTCCTCCCAATTTGCCCAACCGAGCGTGAGTGTAGACGAGTTGCAAGGTTTTCTTCCAAAGCACAGCTGCGGGGAGCTCAGGGATATTGCCCTGGACACGTCTGTCTGAGCCTGCCCCGACGGCCGTCAGGTGCTGGATGGGTGCCATGCAAGTGTTGCCTTCCACGCAGCCCTAAAAGTTTGTTTGCGTTCATATACCGCAGCTCCCACTGTTACACAAAACCAGTCCTCTCAGACCAGCCCAACGATTAGACTAGCACCTACTCCGGTATCTCCTTTCCTATAAGAACTTACTGAGGGAAAAGATATTAAACATAAGCAATTGATCTTCTGTTGGTGTTGTCTCTTGCTTCTGGCCACTTCTGTGCTTTGGGACTTCCTGAGCTGGGGTTGCAGCTTTGTGGTTAATAACCCTTACAGGATTTTTTTTTTTTTAATGTAGTTTTGTAATTGGTTTTTGATCTCATTTGTTCTTTTGACAGCTAGACTATCCTATGACTACGAATTTCAGTTTCCTGTGTGAAATTTTTGCTTTAATTCTGCTACCTCAGATAATTTTATCCTAAATTATCTGTGTCTAGAAGGAAAAGGATTATAGAAGCAATGACTATTTCCTCCCTTCTTACTGTCTTTTATTACATGATTGATAGGCCACTATCACATCTGCCCTCAGTGATCTCTTTTCCGGGAGATGGAGGGCCAATTCACAAAGTGTCTTTTCACAGATTAAACCATTTCTTTCCTTTCATCATTCCTGAATTTTTTGACTTCTGTTTTATCCTTTTAGAGTGATAAGGATCATGTAGTGATGTTTTCTCCTTGGTTTCCTGTCCCTACTTCCAAATCCTCTATTTGCGCCTTTCCTGACTCTTACTAGCTAATTTAATATCTGTTATTGAATATGCACAATTTGAGGTATCTTTCCAATTGTGCATTATTTGTATTTATCAATGTCAAATTTCAGCTGTCAACTTATCAGCCCATCAGTGAGTGTCAGAGACTCTGTCAGTGACTACTCCTGTTTGGTTTTGCTTTTGTGACTCTGAATTAATGAATTGGTGTTCACCTCCCCCCAGAAGACTAGTTCAATGAAGTGGGTTCTGTTCCTTCAAATCCTGAAAGATGTTGGTGCGAACGAGTACTGGTTGTCTTTATTTAACTCAGTCACTTTTACCTCAGTTTAATTAAAGCAATGCAAACGCATGGGGTAGCCAAACAGCCAAAGAAGTAATCACACCTTAGACCAAGTAACTGGGCAAGGTATTACTTGATATGTGCAATCAATGTGCATTCCAAAATTGTCCAGGACATCCAGAAACTTTAGCAGAGCATGTTAGAAAGCAGTTTGAATGGGTTTATTACAATTAGCATTTTTTAGGTTTCCATCCAGAACAGCTTACTTTTGTGTATTTCCTTGATGAAATTCCTACAGCTGCCTAAGACGTAGCCATGTTGAGATTTGCGTTACTGTGAATGTTAAAATGAGAGTTATTAGTCTCTCCTAGATGTGAATTGAACTGTCCTTTCCCTCCCAGCTGCCTGTGAGGATTCCTGCTGGTGGCACTGATGTCCTTGCACTGTTTTGCTGTTTGGTTTTGCCCTGCAGCAGGGACAGTGAGGTGGGAAATGCCTGCACCTGGGGAGGGGCTGGTGCCCCACAGCTGCCAGCACAGCTGGAGCCCACAGCAATCAGTGCTGGCAGCCAATGGAAGAGAGGTGGAGGGGAATAACACCCTTTCCTGGGGTTGAGGGTGCCAGCTCTCTGGATTTCTACCTGAAGGTACCCAATAAATGTGTTTTTGTTCTTTCTTCAGCCAGTGGTATTTGTCTGTTTATCACTGTTCTATTTGTAAGCAGTGAGTTTTGAGGTATTTTCTTTCTGCAGTGTTTTCCTGCATTGTTACTTCTTTTCTAAGCTTAACTGGCTGAAATCAAATGGAGCATGATTATGTCTGACTCTTTGAAAGCCCATTGAGTTGTAACTTCTTTTATGTTGCAAAACTGTAAGGAAACCTTATGAAAAGCTGGCTGGAGTTAGGTTTCCTATACCTGCTGCTTAGATGTGTTCAGAAATTGTGTAAGAGAGAACTCTCTTATGGTGATCTGACATTCTAGTTTCTGTTCTCAGCTGGTGAAAAGGAGGCTAGAGTACAAAACAAAATAAAATATTTGGCTTGCACCCTACTCCGCTTAAAACGTCCATAAAGTTTTTTGGCTACAATTTGCTTTCCCTGTGGGTGTTTTGGATGGGTTAGCTGGGCACACAAGCTCCATTTTTACCTTTTATTAAAAAAAAAAAAAAAAAAAAAAGGAGAGAGAAAAGAAGTCAATGATTACTGCATTTTTGTTTAGCTAAGCTCATGGCATAGAAGCAAAGTCTCCAAAGAATGCCCAGGGTTGCGGCTGCCTCTGTGGTTTGCTGGTCAGCCACAGAGCTGTGTGCTGGGGCAGCCCCTTACTCAGAGGTGGCTGATGATCTTCTCTTCTCTTGCAGAGCGGTGTTGGCTGCCTCGGCTCACCTGGGCTGCAGACTGGGGAAGCTCCAGCTCCTTGTGAATGTGGTTGCCTCAACCTCAGTTTCGGCCCTTCGGAAAAAAGGCTCAATAAATGCTGACTGAGGTAGGTGTTTCTCAGCATGTTCAGTTACTAAAATTGTCTCCTAAAGTTTGTAGAAGGATGGTGAGAAGTATTTTTAAATGTTGCTTGAAAGAGGTTTTGCAGATTTGGTAGGTTGTTTTCACGACTGGTTTTCTGGGTTTTGATATTGTGTGAAGGGTTTTTGTGGTACTGATGGTGATGAAGAGCAATTGTGTTACTTCCAGTAAAACAGAAGTGCTGGGTGTGTAGGTGTGGGGCCCCCTGGCCAGTGTTTCCGAGACAGGAGTTTGCAAATGCTCTATTTCCATGAGTTCAAAAGGTGGATACTAGAGAGAAGCAAAACTGAATGTTGTAGTCTGTTTTTTCAGGATCACAAAGTATGCACTATGTGCTTCTGAGGACTGAGGATCTTATATGTTCTTCCAGTTAGGAGGTTTCTTTAATCTTTGACTGCTTAGTTCTTAGTGGAAAGGCCTGACCATCAGCACTCAGACCTCAGTGTTTCAGGTTCTCTCGCCAATGTCATTTGTGTACATCCTCTGCAGAGGGACATGGAGAAAGGAGAAGACTTTTAAACTTATTTGACTTATGTTATATGGTAGTGAATGACCCATGTATGGGGGGTCTGAGCAAGACTACACAGGTGCAACATGCAGACTGTTTGTCCTTCCCAGCTGGGATTTAAGGTCTAGTTTGTATGTCTGGGAGGATCTGGGATGAGGGTTTTGATGTGGTGGGACTGGCTTTCAAAATAGTAACCTTGGTGTACTGTTTAAATTATTTTTCCACAAGAATAATGAAACAGCTTTTTATTTCAAAGTATGAATGTTACATAAAATCCCTATTATTTTTCTGAAAGTGGGAATTATTTGGCCCTTCTGTTACGAGCACAGTGTTGCATTGTTGCTTGACCTTATTCACACAGAGCAGGAAGGTAAAGTGCTTGGCAATGAAAAATGAGGGAAAAGTAGTTTGATCAGTTTTGTCGACGCCATGTCATTTGTGTTAATTTACTTTTGGTTTAAGCATGAAAAAGTTTTTTTTTTTGAGGAATCACAGAAAATGTGGTAAAAGTGAGTTAGGACTTCATAGTTGGTCTACTCACTGTTTCTTCTGGTCTTGGTGGAGTGCTAAATCTGAGGTGTCGGCATTGGGGGGAGCTCCCAGTTCTTCTGGCGGAAGATGTATTTCAGTGGCTCATGTTTGCTATGGGAACAGTGCTATTGGCAAGCTTTATATTGAAGAGCAGTATGTTTTATTTTTCAAACAATAATTTACCAACTAGCTCTGAATATGCTCTTTTCCTTTCTATGGGGCTGAGCTGGGAGGAAATCTTTCATCATTTGATGAAACAGTCACCTTTTTCAAGGCTTCAGCATTGCACCATTCCTTGGCCAACCTCTACCCCTCAATGCATACCTGTGCACACACAAGTGAGATATAAAGGATGTCACTGTGGTAAAGATCCCCAAGTGTCAAATATGTACCATGTTTGTAGGGGGGATCATGCATAGACGAACTGTCTGCTGGTGTGTCTATCAAAAATTTTCTGTTTGCTTTAAATTAAGGGTATCTCCATTTTAGAGGCAGGATACCTGAAGTCCAAAGTTAATTTCATGACATCCTTATTTTAACTTCCAATCACAAGAGTATTGTCAGTCTCAATAGAAAACCTGCTTCAATTGAATTTTGGAGACGAAAGAAGAGCATTGCTAATAAGCAACAAGCATTTAGTCAGTCTAGTCCTTGCCATCTAATCGCGTCTGCAAAGAATGAATTAGATCAAATTGCCTAACTTTTAAGTGATATAACTTAATGGCGTTTTAGAAGGACCATTATAGTAGCTTTCTGGCACTTAAACTTTCCAGCTATTAAGGATAGAAATGCACTTTGATTATAGGAGGGTTTTCCTTCAGAAGAATGCTAGACAGTAGGAGGCTGTTGGAATCTCAGAGCTGACACCACTAACCTATTCCAGGCGCAGATCAGGCTGTGGGTGAAGCGCTCTCACCCACGTGCCACCAGGCTGGTTGCAGCCCAGGGACTCAGCTGCAGTGCAGAAATGCCTCTTCCCATGGTTGGGTCACGGTTGTGCCGGGGCAGGTTTGCACAAACACGCAGCTGCTAGTAAAATTTCAAAGGAAGGAACGTTCAAGAAAACCATACCACACTCTTGTTGTTTTTTTTGCAGTACTTTAATACAGCATTAAAATGCTAGAATACTAGAGGAAAGCTGTATACTATCCAGCAAATAAGGCACATGTCGGAATGCCATTTTATGGACAATCCACAACAGAGGTTTTACAGTCTCTTTAGCAACACAGTCACCAGATGAGCAAGCTGTCATCTCGATTGCTGAAGCAGAACTGGTACCTCTGAGGCCTTTGTCCATAGGTTTTGTTTGTTTGTTTTAGCTGTACAAGTTTATTAACAGTTACAGAAAAAGAAATTATACAAATCACCAACTGAATCTGACAAGGCCAGTGGGTACAGCTAAACAACTGTAATAATATATAGGTTAATTTTTTTTTAAAGCTGAAGAAATTCATAAGATACAGTGTTAGTTTTAGCACTAGTACGCAACGCAGTTGAGTGCTGTACTAAATAACCTTTTAAAGGAAACAAGAATCCAGTACAGGGTTGGGCAGACCTCCCATTTCAGTATGGTAAAACAGCAAACTAAAAACCCAATCCTTTATAGTATAATCAAACTACATGAAATGTAAAGTGTAAAAATGCTTCAAATACGTGCACATGCATATTCTATATTGCTATGAGTTCTAATTAAAATAAACATAAACCTCTACAATAATCTACTTCAATCCTTTTCTCTTACATCCTTTGATTGATATTATTGCTGTAGCCGATACTGCATAGCTGAGCTCACAGTCTGCAAAGAGTTGTGAAAGTCAAGTTGTCAAACAGTGTCCCAAACATCTCTCTTCCCCTCTGCTTATGGGAAAGGAAAGAGCCACCATCTGAAACCCAACGCTTGTGCTTCGGAGTTTCTGAAAGCCGAGTCTCTACGGTGCTTTCAGCATCTTCTCTCTCTCTCTCACAAGGCCATAAAGTGACAATATACTGTTATTTGCTCCTCACTTGCTATATGTCTAGTGATAGCTTTTTCTAGCAATCCTTCCCCAAATACACATAAATAAACTGTATAAGCATTTTCATATAAGTCTAAGCACTTGAATAATACACTGGTTACTTAATACTGATATTTTCATCCAAGGATAACAAAAACAATATGGCTTAAAGAATTGCAAGGTTTTTTTTGTCAGAATTATGTACCAACTTTCATATAATATTTTACGTAGACAATATTTCCTTCTTAATGTAGTTCTGTTGCATACTTTATACAGACAAAAGCATTGTAAAAAAAAAAAAAAAAAATTACTTCCATAAATATTTTCTTGAGGATACATCCTTAGTTCTGTAAAATACTTAAGAAAATCCTTACCTCTGTTAGTATCCTAGTTGAAAGGAAGGCCCTTCTGAAAGCTTCCAAATTGTAAAAACTTTTCCCAAAAAACAAACAATACTTTTTTTAAAAAGGCCCTCAAATATATACAAAAAAGTTACTGTAAAGAGTTTCCAGGTAAGATAACAATTCAGTATTACAAGAAATATTTGTAACCATTCAAAAATTTTAACATCTAAAAAGGTTTCCAAAATACACACATAGTATTAAAAAAAAAAATTGAAAGAAACTCTATGTCAAGTATAACTCAAGATAAATACACATCTGCAAGTAAAACTGTAAAATACTTCATACGGGGTAAACATTTGTATCAATCATCTATAGCTAGTAACTGCACACGATTGTCCCTTTGAAATTCATCCTAGAAACCCAAACCATCGTCCCTGTATCTAAGCTCTCAAACAGCCCTCTGAGCACTTCAGCAATATAGCAAACTGAATGGACAGCAGTGGTTTTGCAGATAGGAAAGAGATACGTCTTGAAGCCCAATCGGGAGTGGAGTGATATCTTAAAGAATGATTATTTTTTTGTATGGGGATAGTTTCGTCACGTTTTAAAATATGTTGGCAAAGGCAAGTGGAAAATGTATGTCAATTCACTTAACTTGAAAAACACATGTTGATGATTTATTGCATACTGTTTGCTGGACACCTCTCAGGATTCATACTAGGAAAAAAACATATTCTATGTGACTGCAGGACAAAGAGAACTAATGTATGAAGTTGGACATTGTCAACAGCTCTTAACTTTCAATGTTCTGCTTTATTTTTGGAATAACTGCTTGAGCGTCACAGGTATGCAACCCATGTATAATCTAAATTTCATGTTCTACAAAAAGGTAAAATGTAGAGAATACTTCTCGGTATAAGGCTTCTGTCAGACATATGTAAATTCACATTTTTAGTTTATAAACTAAATCCCATATAATGGGGAACTTCAAAATACACCTGTTTTCAGAAAGAATATATACTCTTGTGTATTTATCGGATATTAAAAAGCAACTTTGAGACTAAAAAGCCTCAAACTTTGCTTGTGTGGCATCATCTTACATCCATGGTAGCAGCAGCAGAAACTGGCTAAAATGGGGCCATCCTTTAAACTACAGGGATTTTTCTTCTTCGCCATTAAACGAAGTATGCCTAACAACTTCATTGGAACCGCATCAAGTTAGAGCAGCTAAAAACCTACACCACGCATTTCAAATCACTGATACTTTTCTTCAGAGTAGTGCCAATGCCAAATTCTGTGTGAAATGTTCTGACCGACTGAGGAAACAATTTGTGTTTATTTTTTTAAAGAAATAAATGAAAGTTTAAAAACCTCCGAAGGTTTGAGGGGAGAAGAGGCAAAAAAACCACCCCAAACTCTGTGCTGGATGGATTGGGAGACAGGCACCAGCAAGCATCTGAGGTTAAAAATCCAGTTTGCCAAATAAGCGCACAGAGCCAAATTTCTCTTAGGTATATCCCTAAAGAGTACTTGACCTACAGAGTACTGATTTAAAACTTCTTACTGATGATTGCTTTGCTTCAGAAAGACTGTCTAAGAATGTCTTTGAGGATTGCTAGCTGATGTTGTAAATGCAGAGCTGGCTAAAGAGAATGTCAGAAAGCATTCAAAAAATCTAAAAGGTAAATCAACTTACCTTCTTTTCAGTCAAAAATCTCAATTTTTAAACTTTTATTTTCAATTTTGAGAGAGTTAGGTCTATGGATGAATTACCCTGGTGGGGTAGGAGGGGGAGAGAAGAAATCTATGTTTTGTAATCAATTTTTTTTTTTTTTTAATAAAAATTCAGAAAGTTCCCTCTGTGCCATCAACCGAAAGCCAGCGGCCGTAAGCTATTGTAAGTTACTTATGCGGACGTGTTTTCCCAGCAACCCACAAACTATACACAGCCGAGTGCGGAACAAGTGCCCAGGGCTGGAGGCTGCGATGGAGTTGTGGTGTCTGAGTCAGGCAGTACAAACTATGGCAGTGTCACTCCTTGCTTTCCTGCATGTTTTGTTCTTCAGCTACTTTTCCCCTACATAAGTGCAGGGGAAAAATCTGTTCTCCCTCTCGTTATTTCAAATATGCTGAATATTACTTAGATACTTTATATGTCTGCTGCTTAGGAAAATAACAATGATATAAATATTGAACTCTCTTAAGTATGCTTTTAAGAGTTATTGTTCTACACCTACAGACACTTATTGTTTTTAAGTCGATCATGTGCATATTTAGGAACCTTATTTTAAAGTACAACCTAAAGATCCATATGCTAAAGGCACTGCCATGCAGTGTTGAATCTGGTTAAAAAAAAATTTTAACACTGTCATGAAAAAAAATAGCAACAGTTGCATTTAATGGTATCTTTTAGTTGGTCTTTGTTCAGAACCTGGCAGTGTGCTGTATATTGATGTAGCTGTATGGGGGATGTGCTGTTTTACTGATCTAGTGGTTATCATAAGATGGAAATAATTTCAACACAGAAAAAATGGTTGATAGCAACATCATATTTTCAGGGAGAAAATAAACCAACATTTTCCTTATCTTAATCTAACCGGGTTTCTCTACTTGTCCTTTAGCTGGATATGAAGCATCAAGGCATTCTTTTTTTTTTCTTTTCTAAAATGTATTATTAAGTGCTCAAGAGGAAAAAATAGACCTGGTTTAGTATGTGTCTCTTTCAATATTAATTGTGCTTGAAGCAAAATACCAAGATTAATACTGGAGCTCAAGCTTTGAAAATCCACCCCTAGATTTGCCTGTCTATTTTCTTATTCTTCTTCACATGGGCAGATTAGTATCTTTGTTTAGAAAATTTGTGTATAAGGTAATTTCTGAGTCTGTGCAAAAGAATGTGTTTCCATTCAAAAATACTAAAACTGCATATTTTCACTGAGGCAACTGAGCCGTTATTAGTGTTTACTTTCAATATTTTTTTTAGCTCTTTTAGTTGATGGAATTGCCAACTAGGCAAAGCTAGTTTCAAAGTGATTAATTTAATCAATACTAAATACTTTAGCATTACATAGCACTTTTTATCCAGTGATGTCAAAACACGGATGTTAAGTAAGTCTCACAACTCTCCTGTGAGGTATGTGTGCTGAAGTATTATTATCCTCATTTGGCACTTGGGGAAACTGAGGTCTAGAAGGATCCTGTGACTTGCCCCAAATCAGGGAGCTAATGGAAGAGCCATGGTAAAAAGCCAGGAGTCCCAAGCTTTATCCATTGCTCTGACCAGTAGACTGGGTCACCTGGACTACCCATAAATAAGGGAGTTTGCAAGGTATGTATGTGACATTACCAACAGAAAAAGCAGAAACAATTTTGTCCACTGACAGAAAGGCAGGGAAATGGCAAAAATTTCACCCTAGAGCAAAATTGTACAGAGTTTCACATTTCCTATATGAATACTCACTGTTAAGTATTCAATTTGCTTTACAAGCGCTTGACTGTACCTACTGGTAACATCCTGTTATAACTTGGCATAAAACCCCCTCTGACTTAGCATTATGGAATTAATCCTCGAAACAAATTTAATCCGCATCAAGTTATTTAGGATTTAAAGTATTTCCATTAAGTATCATTCAGACAAAACAATCTCTCTAAAGGAAACTTCATAAAAAATAGAAATTGTTGATTTAAAGAAAAAAAAAGCAAACATTATCCCTGTAACTTTTTTAGTGAATAATGCAAGTGAGTTGCTCGTTGTGTCTTTTTGCCAATGTGCACTTATGTAGACATACAAACAGGATATTGTCTCGAGGTACTTTCAGTTCATGGTATTTCCAAATCCCTGACAATATGCTTCTTTGCAGCAGGATGCCCCTGCACAAAGTTTTACCTGAAATGGGACAATGAAATATAACTCCTACATTTCTCCTCAGATATGTAGGTGCTCCAGGAAGACATAAAGAGGGAAGGTTATACAGAGTGTTCTCCATGCCTCAAAACACCCATATGGCCAAGAAGTTTTATATTATTACAAATTTGTACAGTAGAAAAGAGGACATAAAAATATTTCTAGAAAGTGGCTTTAAAACTATTATAAATAGTCAGTTTGGCTAATATTTCAATTAAGGGTTTCAGGGACAGTTTTAAGTATTCTTATCCCCCCTTATTCACAGTAAATTTAGTGTGCTTGTGGTCTAATGAACAGCCCATACACATACAGGGACCATTTCAGCGGGATTATATGACAAGAGAAGGATCTGTTAGTCACACAAGCAAGCCAATTTTGTCTCCTCTAAAAACCCCTTGGAATCCTTCCTGATTCTGGGTCCCATCATGGCATTCCCTTTCTACCCAACCCACACCCTCAAACAATTATTCACTTATTTTTTTGCCACGTCCTGCAAAACTGGTTTTGCCTAAGCCCTGCCCAAGCGATGGCAACAAATGGGAAAAGTCCGAGAAAGCAGCAGCACAAAACTTCTCAGACTTTCTAAAACTGGGAAAAAAATATTTTTCCTTCTTTTATGCTGTGGCTTGTTTCATTTCCTTTGTCTTGTCATATAATAGGAATAATGTTCATGTTGTGGGTGAGTGCTTGCAATTAGTGGCCCCACAGTTATTCAACCTCTGCAAAAGCCATACATATAACATATATTCCTTGTGAAACCTTGCCTATTGAATAGTACTTCTTTTCACCTGGCCATGATATAGGGTCTGTGTAAACAATCAGCAGAACCTGCAACCACGGTTCCGTTGTGAACACTATCAGTAACGCTTCATATATGTGTGTGTACATATACATATAAGTTTACATATATGTATGTATACAAATCATAGTCCTGTAAATACCTGTTGCATGCACGTGCGTGCACAGGAGAAATGTTACATTCTATTAATGGTAAGGCATATTATTAGATAGGCAATATTGGCAATTATTTTAGCTTTTATCTTGATTTGTTGTGTTGCTGTTGATCGCGTGCTGCCAGAGGATCTTTAAGGATGACGGGGACGGGAAGAGGCCACTTCGAAGGCTTATTGCACACGGCGGCAGTAGTAGCCCAAAACTTTGCACTTCTCACACAGATGCTGAGGATGCTCTTTGCTCTGATCCGAAACATCCAGGCCATCTGGCTTTTCCAGGGGCCTCTGCAGTGAAGGGAAGGAAATCAGATTAGGTCCCACGTTTTGTCACTGTTACTGTTTACTGTGCCTGTGATGCCCACTTTCATGCTTAAACTGAGCTTTCTCCGAGCAACTATGAAGGTACTGTATTTATTTCCTGAAAGGATGAAATATTTATTCAGCTCTGCACTGGTTCAGAGTGGCCTCACAACTTACTGTCATTCTTCTTCATAAAGGTGGTGGTAATTTTGTCATAGACAAATCACTAGAAGACTTAACTGGGGCCTGTATTTATAAAAGCAGTAGTGTAGAAGAGTTTATTCTCTTGGCCCCAGTAACTGAGATGTCCCCAAGGCATTAACTAATACCTCAAGCATGGGAATGCCATTACCCAGCAATGCCAGCAGGGTTTACCAATGTTGGGATTAGCTACTTTGACAAGAAAACCGTCTTAACCATGCACAGATATTATGTAGTTAAATGAGGTTTTCCCAATATTCAGACCCATATTTCTGAGTCTGAAATTTTTGAAGTAGAGCAGCAGCAAAGCTAAACAATAAAAACAACAACAAAAAACCAACACAAATACCCCCAAATAAACAAACATAAACCAAACAAAACCCAACAAAAACAAAAATGCAGTCAAATAAACAAACAAAAACCTCAAACACCAACAAAAATGAACCTCACACAACTTTGCCTGAACCTGAGTAATAAATTGACTACGTATTTGTAATAATATTTCTGAAATTGCAGGGTTGAACGTGTATTTGGCTAAAGAAGGGAATTAAACTGCTTTGGGTTTAGTAGATCTTTGATCTTTAATGTTCCATGACAAGTAAAAGGTTTCACAATTATTCTGAAAATAAAATACCCATGTGAAGTAAGGTTAAGTGTTTGGGAAGTCCAATAGGTGAAGAGGTAATAGAGATGTGATGCAGAACACCATAAAGTCCACCATTAGTTTGAACAACAACAACAAGAACTCTATAACCCGTAATTTCTCTGTTTTTCTGAAGTGTACCTGAAGGACTGTTTCATTACACAGTGCCTTCCCATGAAGACAGTGGTTGTTCTGGGGGCCTGTGGTCCATGCAGCCAGTATGGGGTGTGAAATCTGAAAAGAGGCCAGAAGCTTCTCACTGTTCTCACAGGGATACTAGACTCTTGCTTATCTCTTCAAAATATGGTTCATGGAGCAGGTGGTGGATAAATATAATTTACAAAATTATTGCCATTTATCTTTTCACACCGTTCCTAAATCCTAAAGACTTTCCTTTAGCTGTGAAAATCTTAAAGCACACCTCATGGTCTAAGTTTTCATTTGTAAGTTCTTCATTCCAAAGCCACCCACCTGAGATGCTGTGGATAGGAAGAAGAGACATTCACAGCTTTTTTGTTTATTTTTTTAGCTATGTAGCATTGCAAAACCAGCTCATAATCCAGAGAACAGAAGGGTTTTTCAGCTCTCTCAATAGCTAAAATGAGACAAAATATATTCTATTATCCTGAACAAGGGTTGTGTTCAAATTCTTGCTTGATTGTATTGGATTATAAGTGCAACACTCTTACTATATTGCATAGCTAGTAAAAACAATATCTGGGAGTAACTGTGTAGTGATTGCCAACGGCTTGTTACTGAATCAGTGTTCTTACTCATGATATTCCCTGAAGTTTTGTCTGTCCTGGGCCACATATTATATGTCTTTCAGTTTAACTTTTTTTACAATTTAATTGAAAATTGGATTTCCTGTATCAGGTGGGGGATAAGGAAGGCAGATGGATCCCTCATCTCCCCTAAATCCTTTAATTTCCCCCTGAAGCCCCACAGAGCTTTGAATGACTTGTTGGAACTCAGTATGTTAGGATTAGAGATCAGAACCAGCAATCCTGTTCCTACGCTTGCAACCCAAGCCCTGGTGCAGGCAGCGCTTCTGCCACAATACAGGCAAGTTGAATAAGTCCGTTTGGTCAGAAAAACTGCCCTTCTGACTCTACTACTTATTCCATCAACACCTGCCCACAAATTTTGTTCAAGAATTTGCGTTACATAAATGCAGTCCAAGATGATGCTCAGGTTCATGAGTTCCAGGAGTTAATTTATGCTCCTCAACAAAGAATTAGAGAATTTTGAAATGCTACACTTAAAACAGGCTCTTCGACTCAGCTCTGATTGCTTCTACATGCTAGCTGTGCTCTGATTAAAGAGGAAAAAAATACAGCAGTTATCATGTTTATTGATATAAGCCAGACTTTTTTTCCTTTTTTTTTTTAAATACGCAAGGCCTTGGGAATAATTTTTCCTGGAAATAGTGCAAAGGACATTGGGAATGCCTTAAAGTGCCAAGAGTTTTTGGATGGTTTTCAGAAACAATAGCTCTCTGTGGTTTGCTTTCCCCCTGTGTTGATTGAGCTCAGCTTTTTGGCCTGCAAAGCATTTAGATTTCAGAAATGTTATTGTTACCAGCGTGTTACGACACACAGGCTGGGGAGAGAGGGGTTACGAATGCAGGAAAGCAGGTTGCCAAGGGCCAGCTGGAAGGAGCTGAGCTGAGCCCAGGCTGCGTTTCTGGTGAGGTGATGGAGGGCTAGAGGCTTCAAAACTGGTACTGTGGTAGTTTTTATGTCCCAAAAGCATTTCAATCCAACTTTTGCATAAAATGAAGCCACAACTTTATCTCCACTTTTTTGTTTTTTCTTCATGGATTTCTTTTAAGGCAAAAACCCCCCGTTCATACAGCCTGAGAAGTGTTCTTGTCCTGCTGCTATTTGTCTGTTATTAATTGTGAAGAACTTTAATAACCTTACAGCCTTTCAACCTTTCTTAGAACACTCTGAAAGGGTAGGATGTATGTTAGCCAAAGAGCTGTGCGTCCACTAAGGTTGGACTTCCTTGGCACAGGCTGACCTTGGACAATTCTCACCGGCTTTGGTGCGGTGGAAGCAGAGGGGAAGGAGAAGATGCTGGTGCAGGAGGGGTGCAGCAGGGTCAGGCTGCTGCACACTGGGTATTAGTTTTGGGGATTGCCTGAATTATGCAAAAGAACTGAATAGCTGAGGAGGCTGCAAGAGTTTGGTGGTGATGCTGCTGAGAGGCTGGTAGCACAAAAACTCAGCCATGGGTTTGGAGAGGGTGTGGAGAAGGGGATGAGCTATTTGGCTGAATAAATAATTCCTTTCCTTAGAAAGATGTAAAATGGAGTTTGTAAAACAACAGAAAATCCTCCTACGTTTCTCTGGGAAAGGCATATATTTTTCCATTAAATGGAGAGTTTAAATATAATACTTCAGTTTTCTTTTTTTTTTTTTTTAATGTAAGCATCCTGGATTTGGCAGTCCGCATTTTCAGTAAAAACTGCAGGGATGGGCATGCTTACATTCTTCGTTTTTGTGCATCTTTGCTTCATTTTCTCCTAGTAGTTGCCAAATGGAAATAATCTTGTGCAGCTCCACCAGAAAAACATTTGGTGGTTGTGACTAAAGCTGTTGCCTCAGGGGAATGAAGCTGAAATAAATTTAAATTTATATAGCAATTCCTGTCCCACAAATTAACTTTTGACTATGAAGTATTGCTGTCCCAGTCTACATGTACTGAATGAACTCTGCACTCCCCACAAGTCAGTTAAAAAGCCCAAACCCTCAAAACAAAAAAAATCAACCTTATGAAGTGTTAGGTGTCAGAGAAAATGTCAGTAGGACATCCTTGAGGAAAATTGCTTCCACTAAGAAGCAAAATGGAACAATGTGGCTGTTTGTGCTTGTATTTTGTTGATTGATTTTTTTAAAAATTTATTTTATTTTATTTTTATTTTTTTCTGTAGAATGGAGCTATTTGATTGTACCACGGATGGGTAAAGGGTTGCATCAAAATTCAAATGTGAGAAAACACTTATAAATAATTTTCTGGATGCATTACCTCAAGTCTTAATGCAGCAAATGAGATAATTAAATGACAGAGTAGTCATGCGAATAGAAATGGATTCTACAACTACGGCTGGCAGGATAATTGTTAGGTTAACAGTCTTAAGGAGCCATAGCTAGCGTGAATTTGTAAGTTTTTAGTTCAATAAAAGTTGTGCACTGGGGATAAAGAATGAAATGCAATGTGCATTCTCGAACAGCAGACCCTCTGCTTTTCTGCCTGCGTAAGGGAACAGGGACACTGACAAGGCCCTCAGTGGTTGCTGTGGATCCCAGACAGTGATAGGAAGGCTGCAGATCAGAGGCATGATGCTCAGAGAGAGCAAGGATCCTCTGTCAGCAGCATGCTGCTGGGACAGCCCAGCTAGGAATGAATGATAACCACATGGCTAATGGTGAAAATCTCTTTTTAGAATTTACAGAAGGAGCAGTCGGGGGTGACCTATATTCCTACTGCTGAAGCATGCAAGTATGGGCATGCTGGGGGGGGTTATTAAATTTGAAGTGTCAAAAAAATGTATGCCTGTAACTGCTGAGAAGTTTATTGAGCTTGAGTGATCAGACCCATCCCTGCCCACACTGAGAGAAGTGGCTGTCGCTGCACCCAGGTACGGGAATTGTGATGCGGCCATTGCATTGCCCATGGATGTAATAGCTCAGATATCATGAATACTATATTTACATACCAAATTATTTCCAATTCAACAGTAAATTCCTGACAGCTGGAAATAAATAGTGTCCAAGAGGACAAGTTGGTCACCAGATGGCTGGTTCTGCACCAGTGTGACAGCTGTCATCACAAACAGCACTGGAGCTAGCCACAAAGTCAGAGGAGAAGCCTTGATAAGCAGCCAGCCAGGAAGCAACCACAGGCGCAGATGTTGCCGCTATAGCAGACGAGAAGAAAATGAGAATTCAAAGCTTGGCGTCTGGGCTGTTATAGTGCCAGGAATGCCGTTGAATGGCTGCAAGGACTAGCTCCATTGCTGGAGCATGGTAAGAAGGAGCATAAACAACTACAAAATCCAAGTTTCTTGCAAGAATAAGAGGTAGGTTTAAGTCCCATCTGTTTATGTTCAGAGTAGCTAAAGTAACTACCCAGGAAATGGCTTTCGGAACAGCCATAGAGCAACTTTATCGGGGTAGTTCTTTGGTCTCCTGTTCCTCAATAAGACTTGAGCTCAACTGGCCTCCAAATTTTGCCCCGTGCCCTGTGAATTCCTACAAGCACTCTCACGGGGAGGTTTACTGTTTGAGAGATGTGGTGGAAACCCAAAAGGAGGAACACAGTGGCATCATTTGGTCACAAAACCAAAAATGCATACAGAGCTTCCTCAGGACAAGGAGCAATTTTACAGCTCAGGTGTAAGAGCCACCTGATTCCCCCCTCTGTGGATGAGATGGGGAATGAACGGCAGCAGCCCTGCTATCAGGATCTTGAGTTACTACTTGTAATATGTGCTCTTAAATGCAGAGGTTTAGAGCTGTATTTATAGAGCACTCTGAATTATATACACAGCTGTAAAATTGCTGAGAAGACTTTTCCTGCCCCAGAGAGATTAAAAGCTCCTTCTAACAGATAGGGAATGTGGAGTGAGAGCGCAGGGCTGAATTGAGACATTCCTTGTGGGGAATTGGCACAGGATCGTTTCCTGGAGTGAAATGAGCCTCTGGGAACAAAGAGCAGGTGGCAGGGAAGTGTGGCTGCTCTTCTCTCCGGGGACCCACTAACGAAAGGTATGCATAAGAAATCAAAATTTGAGCATAGCTGCACAAGCCATTCACAGAACCAGCACATGTGCTTGAACGGCTCCCACAGAGCACTCCAGAGTGGAGATTATTATCTTCAGTACTCTGATAGTATTGCCTGAGCCAGTTACATGGGAGTACTCTGGCAAGAACCATCCCTTGTGTGACAATGTGGACAAGCCCTACATGACTCAAAAGTCCATAGATTGAGGAAAGTAACCAGGGAAGATGAAAGAGAGATGGAGATGAGGACTGGAGAAAATGGCAAGCCCAAGTATTGAGAATAAGCTCCTAATTCACTGCGATGTCAGGCAATTCCGAATATAAGGATTTCATTTTTTTTTTTCTCCTAAATTGGACAAAATCTCAAATATTCAGGATGATGTAGCAAAGCATGGTGGCCCATGTGGTTATATTTCAGCTATTGAGTAGACTCTACAGAGGCTGATTTCTTTGGTGAGAAACGGGGGGAATAGAGATACTTGGCAATACCAGAGGATGGAAAAGTATCCTCAGAGGTGGTTCCTGTGTCTTGTCCTATATCCACACCTTCCTTTAAGTGTCCTCTGCTGCCCAGGATCACATGTGGAATAGGGAAGTATGGTGTGATCTAGTATGAGTTGTCATTCTGTATGCACTATTGTGAATGGAGACTTCTATAAAATGCCCTCACCAGGGAAAGGTGGCACCTGAGTGGCTTCAGACTTGATCCAAGTGGCTTGCAGTTAGGTAATTTCTGTAGTTTTGGAGGCTTTTGCATAATAACTTGACATAAGGCTAGCTGAGGATCCAACAGTGATTTGCATCTGGTGATAAAATTATAATTATTTTTTAAAATAACGTTTGAGATATCATTGCAGCCTAACAGATGAAAAGTTATTTTTACCAAACAGTAGGGCAAGGGGTAGGAAAAGGAGATAATGAATTTCCAACACATTGCAGAGAATATTGACAAAATTGCTTTGAAGTAGAAATAAGACTCTTTTTAGTGGTGCCCGACAACAGGATGAGGAGCAACTGACACAGATAGAAGCACAGGTGGTTCCTTCTAAACATGAGGAGAAACTTTTTTACTTTGAGGGTGCCAGAGCACTGGAACAGGCTGCCCAGAGAGGTTGTGGAGTCTCCATCTCTGGAGACATTCAAAACCTGCCTGGACACATACCTGTGCAGCTTGCTCTGGGTGAAGCTGCTTTAGCAGGTGGGTTGGACTAGATGATTTCCAGAGGTCACTTCCAACCCCAACCATTCTGTGATTCTGTTATAATTTGTTTCACTAGAGCTAAATAGTGTTTGAGCTTGAATGGAAGTTGAACTTCTGTGTGGCCAGTTCACTGGGTTTTTTTTTACATTAAAAAATAATCTACTTATGGATTACCTGTACTATGATCACACCACACAGTGTGGTGACCTCGCAGTGAAAGAGTAGATACTATAAAACAATATTGGTTTCTTCATTTTGAGTGGAGTTAAAATGACACAAGAGAAACATGGCTTCTAGTAAGAGGCAGCATCTTTTCTTAGACAAATTAAGTTGGAAAAACTGTTTAATGGAAGATTCACATGAGAGTGAAAATATTTTAAACCCATATAATGAAGGCAATAGGAGCACATCACTAGCTGAGGACATACACTAATGCACTGCGGAGGGAAAAAAGTGATTGCTAGAAACTTGCAGAAGTGCATAGGAGCTTAAACATGAACAAGAACTCTCCTATTATAGGTGCCGACAAAGTAATCAAAATCTAAAGAATAAATAGGAATCATAGACAGAAAAAGATAAGGTGGTGCTCGCAGTGCTAATTAAGAAAACTACTAAGAGAATGTCACATGCACAATAAGATTTTTGCACTTTATCGCTCAAACTAGAAATATTGAACTTGTCATTAAATATTTTTCACTGTGCTTTTATGAAATATAGTTGTTAGTGTAAGAGTATTGGTGACTGGCTAGAGCATATTTTCCAAACTGGGGCAGAATAACACCACACAGATAAATGTTGATCAATGTTTAGAGAGAGTATGGTGTGGAGCCTGATGCTTGGATGAAAAACACATATGGGTGAGCAAACACTCTGTCAAGAGGCTCTGTCAAGAAGCAGCGCTGAGCTCATGCAGCCCAAGGTAGCTCTCCTTTGCTACTGGCTCTGTGCATGAACTGGTGCCGTTTTCTTTACTGTCTGGCCTCAGGACGAATGAAAAAGTATAGAAAGAATGATGACAGTAACACTGAGAAACAGAAGCTAGCAGAGGTGAGGCAGAGACAACAGGATGTAAAATCTTTCAACTCAAGCCCTAAGTTCAAATTTTAGGAAGGAGCACTAGTGACCAGATGCAAGTTATTTCTATCTAGAAGCCTGGCTGAAATGCACTCTCATCTTGAAATAGCTGCAATACCTACTGGTGGGACATGAACATATGGATAGATAAGAAGGGCAATGCTCTTCTACATCCTGAGTTATGGTGTCCTTAGGGAATGATGTGGAAACAGTGATGGAAACCTGCACCGCACATGCTGTGATTCTTCCCAGGAGAACACCATGTATGTGGCCCCAAGGCAAGCACAGGTTACAGAAGCACTGCAGACCTTAACCTTCCCACAGCATGTCCTTGATGTTAGTACTACTACGCAGATTAGACTCCTCTAGCCCTGCCAGGAGGGGCAACTCTGCCCAAGGGACTACTTGAAAACTTTCTTTACTACAAAATATACATATTCCCGAGTCTGTGCCTCTTGTGTGCTGTGGATGGGATACCTCTTGAGCAATTTCTTGTAACCCTTTGAACAGCAACATAAATGATGAATAGAATTTAGAAGAACAAAGTAAATATTTATAAAATTGGGTTGTAAATCAGTGGTCTTGTAATTTCATGCATGTGATGAATGCATGAATGCATGAATCCATTGCTCAGCCTGGATTTTGCTTCTTAGTCTACACAATCTGTCTAAAGAGGGGCAAGGAACCAGAGACCTTGGAAGCTTTGAGATTGTCTCAGGTAATTTAGCAAAAATGGTCTTGTGATATAGTTTCTTGTGATATAGTTTCCGGACACAGTTTTGTCAGGGACATTAGACTGCTGTTTCTAAAGCTGACATCTTGTTTTCAGGTTTGGAATCAGAGTGGCATTAGCCCAGAGAAAGAAGAACAGATCACATAATCTCAACTGGCCAACAAAGATATTCACTGTCTCGTCCAGGGCAACATCTATGTTCATTGTAAAGTACAAAAACTTCCATGATAGAAAGAAGGGATGATAATCTCACAGTGAACTACATCAGGTTTAAACCAAGGCTTCTGCCACGAGCACGGCAAGCTTCAAGCACCACATTTTAACTACAATTTGTATTGCTTCAAGGTACTAGTAATTATAAATCAGTATTTTGGTTGCATATTGGAATGCAATGTTGCTGTGGAGACTGAGCCAAATCTTGCCTTTAGAATTAGATGAATATGCATATGCATGTAAGAGGAGGAAATATAGCTGATTGGATATTCCTGGGTGTGATAAAGCTAAATAAACTTATTTGTATCTCTTCTTCTTGCCCGTTGCAATGCATTTCAATATTCCTCTGTCTTTTCATGATAATAAAGTCACAGTATCCTCATTTAGGATTTTTTTTCCTGACACCCTCCTGTCCAAAATCTCATGAAATGGTATGATGTGTTCCTTATGAGCCCATGGCAAGACCAGAGCTTTTTATAACCATTTTGCAAGCACTTAAGTAACTAATGAGGCACCTAAGGCTCTTGATGGAATTTCCTTTGTACCTTTTGCAAGTATACCCACATGATCTGTCGATGGTTTGAGCAGTATCTGAGTGGGCAGCAGGTAACCTGACCCATGCAGAACTCTATTTATTACTGAGATTCAGCTAGGATGAATTATACTTGCGGCAAATCACACCTCCCAAACTCTTCTAAAATAGTTCTTACCTTTTCCATCACAACCATTTTCTGCAATGTTGCAAAATCCCCCTCAAATTTTTCTGTTATGGCCAAATTTATTTTTCATGGGGTTGTCAAAAGTGACTTTCTGCATGAAAATACAGCTTTGACAGCCAGTCTGTAGTCTGGTTTGTCAGCAGAACAAAAGGGGTGTGAGCTCATGCAGATGGCCCGTCTGTCTCCTTCTAAAGACTGCTGAACTGGTTGACTGTTTGTGACCAGTGCTGGTGGGGTACAAGCAGGAACTCACAGTCAGTTTTCCCATCATGAGCTGGAAATGCAGGAAATTACTTCAAAGGATGGGCGCAAGGGCAGGCTGCAGGGAGCAGGAAGGAAGGCTGTGTGCACCCTGTGAGCTACGGCTGACGGGATGGCAGATACAGCTTTCCGAGCAGAGCTACTGCTTAGATTTGACCCTTTCAGTTTAATAAAAGACTTTCTCTTGAAGTTCTTTGCTTGGGCATCACTTGGTATTATGGAAACAGAGAAATCGCTCCTTAACCAGGTTGTCTTGTTTTACTGTCATTAACCAATGAAATCTGTAGGCAGGAGTCGTTTTAGTATTGTACTCTTTTATCATTTATCATAATAAATAGACATAGCCTATTGCCCAAATCCAATCTTATTTCAACAGGTGAAAAAAGTACTGACACCAGTGGAATGAAACATTAAATTGGTGTAAATACGAAGAGAATCAGAAGGACCAGGAGGCCCACTGCTACTTCTGAACTTGTTTTAATTAATTCCAGAGTACAAGGCCCCACGGTCTGTTTCTGCAATAAAGGCAGGTAAAGATTTTGGTTTGCAGGTATTTTTACTGAAAGACAGGACATTCAAACTTTGCAACTCTGACACCAGACCAGATTCCCAGGACTGAGAACAGCAGCTCATCTAGGGAACAATTTTTGTGGCCTCTTGTAATCTGTGTTGGGTCCTGTTTAAGCCTTACCCACAGTTTACAAAGGCAGGAGCATTCCTAGTTCCAAGCCTGTGTGCTAGCACATCTGCACTTCTCCTACCTGTTTGTGAGGATAAACATTAATGTGGCACTTGATACATTCTTGTCCCATGTTAGCCCAGGAGTTTCCACTCATCCATTTTCTCTTGCATTTGGGGCACTTATATTCACCGAAGCAGCGTTTCTTGCCCTGGTATGGAGTCAGGCCTTCTCCTTTTGGACGAGCCTACAAAACAAAGGGAAGTAGCAATGAATGACCAAAATGGGGCGTGGGGAAGTGGTATTAAAGTATGGGTTTTTTTTAATTAGGAAACTTTGCACAAAAGATACTGGAGGCAGACATGAAGGTCATAGCCCCTTAATGAAGAGTTCATATGTTGAAGTTCAAGTTTAACAGTTCGGAGAGTTACTTCTGTGAGAAGTATGCAAAAGATGTAAGACTTGAGACACTGAACATAGTATTGAAAAATATGTCCATGTGCTTTTGCAGTGAATAGTTTTGATAGCCATTTCATTATATAAGATCGTCTCTCTTGAGAACGTATTGCTAGCATTACATATAGCATCTTGAGAAGTAGCTTTGTAATGAAGGACTATATTTCTTCGCTAGATGCTTGCATATTCCCCAGTAGAACCCACCATTAAGACAACTTTTTGTAAGTTAGCTTTGCACAGCCTTTAAATGATGAAATATTGGCAATTCATTACTGTATGGATCTGCATTATTATTATACATGAGAGTGAAAATAGGGGTTGAGCATGACAGGAAGACCTGTTTTTGATTAGTGAAAATAATTAATTTCATGACCTTCTTTATTTTGTTTGGGGTTTTTTTGTGCTCTTGGTAACAATGTTTCAACAATTTCTACATTCTGAAGGACATAGGAAGAGATTGCCAAATATAATGGCCTGTTGTGCTGTTTAAATGTTAAATGTTCCCTAAAGAAAGCCTTTTTACTTAAGGAAGCTAATAGAATAGGCAATGACCTTATGCAAATACTGGTTTTATTTTTTCTAAATACACTTACTAAAACTGTGTGTCATACTTAACAATAGCAGAATGCATAATACGTGAAGTGAAGGTGAAGATGTGAGTATTGCATACAGCTGTCCTGAAGATAGCTGTAAAGATGAAGCCATTTTCCCAGAGTCTCAAGCAGGTGTTGAAATATTGTCCATATGTTTGCTGTATTTTGTTTATTGTTGCCTAGAGGGACATATTCTGCCTGTATAGCGGCAGAATGGTATGATCACCTATCAAAGGATTCTTTGTCATTTATTTATATGTCACGCCTCTGCGGCTTTTTTTTTTCCCAAGGTTCCCAGCTGAAGTTTACAAAAGTTAAATGACCCATCATGCTGGGAAAGTGTTTGTTTTTGTTTTGGGAGCTTGTACGATTTCTCAGTATAGAGGTCCAAATTGCGTTCTGTGTAAAAACAGGGTTGAAAAAGCAGGTGGTTGGCAGAAAGACCTGAGCTTGGCAGGAGCTCTGGGACTTGAACTCCCATGGCTGATGGAGATGGTGTACGCTGTGTTACCTCCAGGGTCGCACTTGGGAGCAAGAGGGAACGGAACATTGAGTGCACATCACCCTGCATGCTGGCAGGTGGAAGAGGAGCAGGAGGACCTCAAACCTATTCTGGACTTTTTTTTTTTTCTCTATAGCATCAGGAAAAACCATTCTCTCCACATAGCAATACTCTTCTTTAAAAGGTCAGATGCAGGAGCAACGTCCATTACAAAGAGGCAAACATCTGTAATAATTTGTGTTGTGACACTCAATCTGACAAGCCACTGTAAATATTCTGGCTCATAGCAAAGATGAAGCTGACACTAGGACATGCATATTTACAGAAGTATTGCTTAGAAGGCAATAAAAAAAAAGAAGTTCATTGGTATAATGAGAAACACTTGGACTTTCATGAGTAGATGAGTGCTGGCAGGCACCCAGAGTGTAATCCTCTGATCCATGGTGTCCCTTGATAAGGATGGGAGATTGTAATTGAATGTAGGGCAGGAAAATATCAATTTATGGAGACGTCCTTATTCTGGACACTTAATTTGGCTCTGCATCTGAGGAATTTGTAGCAGAACTCAAGTCAGTGTAAGAAGGAGCGACATGCTCTCTTCATTTAGGAATTGAATAGGAAGTCTGTGTACAAAGAGCTCCCATGATTGAGAGACGTTTACTCTCCTCCTGAGGTGTCACTGATTGCTTTATTTGTAGCTTCAGCTGCGGCTATGTTATTGAACATAAGTTATTTCTGATTCTCAGGTTTGGTGACACTTTACTTAAACCCCCCTTGCAGTCAGACCTGGAAATGCAGCTCCATTGCCCCTCCTCAGAAGCAGTCCTTTCAGAAAGCACGCAAGCCACTGAATGTGTTATTTCCAAAAGTAATAGCACTGACTTTGGAGACTGAGTGTGTCTGAGAAGTCTTGTAAATGTTTACAAACAGTATGTAAACATAACACTCCCACTGCAATATGTTATGCCAGCCATAAAGAGCATTTAAACGTCAGACTCCCACAGCAGTGTGTTGTGCTAGCCACAATTGGCGGACAAGGGACACTTGCAGAGACGGCCACTCCGAGCGGGCTGATAACTGCAGGTTTCTCCAGGTCAGGTAGCTGACTCCAGAGGTGCCAATGCCCCAAAATGTTTTGCAGCCCCAAACACACGGAAGGGTACTGAGGATGATAGTCAGTGATGTCCTCTGTATGTACAGCTGGGCATCAGAAACGGAGGTTTTCCAAATTAGAAGCTACTTTCAAAACTTGGCTTCTTCACCTTGCTCAGTAAATCGGAAGCAGAACCAGGAAAAGAATGTAGGAGCCTTGACTCCGGCAGTAATTTCCTGTCGTAATTGCTAGACTAAACTTCTGATTTATTTTTATTTTAACTTTTTGGCTGTCACAGCTCCCTCCTCAGTCAGTGACTTTAATTAGTTTGCTGGCAAAGCTACAACATTCTCTGTAGGTGCTTCGCTATTCTGCTTTATGGATGTTTATACTTTGCCCTAACAGATATTATTTTCCTGCCCATATCTTCAGTTTCCCAAACTGTGCCCCACAGGGAATTTGGATTCTCAAACAAACAAGCTCATTTTCTCTAGTGAGAAACATCATTAGGAAGCACTGACAGCAGTGAAGGCAACTCTCCAACTCCCTCCACCCTTCATGTCCAAACAAAACAGAAATTTGACAGTTTTTGGTGGAAGGCGAAACCTGAGTGAGATACACTAATGGCCTGAGAGGTCTGAGGCTGCGTGATTTCTTTTTTTAATTTGGTGTGTGTGTGCGCCTGTGGCTTCAGCAGCAGCAGAGTTGAATTGCATAAACATTTCCAGGAAGCAGGCTGCTCCTTGGCGCAGAAGCTGCGGGCCCAGCCTAAGCACCCAGTCGCTCTGTGACAGAGGTGCCTCAGTGCTCATCCAGCTGCAGGGCAGGAACTGTTTTCACCAAAGGTTTTTTTTAACTAAGTGCCAAAAAAGAGCAAGAAGATACATTTTGTCTTTTGGTATTGACCTAAAGACTCTTTATGTTATAAAATGTAGGATTTACCTTTTTAAGCCATTAGCCTCCTATTTCCTCCTCACCCTGACTCGATTTGAAGGGTGTTTAACAGTAAACCGTGGTTGGTGCTTAGGTCCTACAATTAACTCACTGAGGATCACCTTTTCTTACTCTTTCTGAGATAGGGATTTATTTATGTTCCAAATTAACCTGGAAAAGTTATGCCATATTTCATAGCTGCAAAATATCTTGGTTTTACACACTAACGTAAGTTGTCCTGTTGCCTTTAGGCTCAGGTAGTCTTTGGCCCAGTTTCTATCCTTGGCTGCAAAAGCTTGGTGGAACCTCTGTCTCACTATGTTTGAAACAACATTCACACTAGCTTACAGACCATAACATGGACAAGGTTTTTACACTTTCATGTCTCTTTTTGTCTGGGAGTTGACAATTTTGTGCTTTAAATGTTGATTTGACAGTCTTACTTGGTAAAACAAAAGCTCCCATTATTTTTCCTGCTATGTTACTGTTTGGCTCTCCAACAAATAACTCAAAGATTATTAAATGCACCCAGGGCAGGTAAGTCTTTGGGGATGATCAAAACCAAACAGTTTTCTACAATGACCAGAAACTAGCCATTACTTGAAGTATGTTTCAATGTCCTGATCTAGACTCTTTGTGCTGCTTTGACTTTGGAAATCAGCTGTGGGTTTGCAGAAGGAGGAGCCTCCCTTCCTCAAGGCACCCCTGGGGTGGGAGCTGTGGTGGCCCAGAAGACCTGCCTTCCTTGTGGCCCTTGGGCACAGCCTGAAGCCAGTCCTGGAGTGGTGGTGTTAGTTCTGAGGGTGATGGGGACTCCCTCTGGCCTCAAATTCGGGAAGAAGCACATATTCTACAAAAGCCCTTGCTGGGCTCTCTGTCCACTAGCAGTTAGCCAAAGGAAAGGACCTTGCCCTCTGGTTCATGAGACAGCCATATATCACCTCAGTCTTCCAAACAAGCACTAAGACAAGTGACATCATCTCTGCAGGTTTACCTAGCCAGTGCACGTGCCTGCCTTAGCTGCATCCAATGTACATACAAAGCCAGTATCTTTTGTGTGGCACAGCAAAGAAAATGACATTGATATTCCATCTTTCACTGACACCCAGCTGCCTCTATTTTTCATCCTCCTCCTTTCTTCAGCCAAAACCACAAATTGGCCTCAATAAGATTTTAAAAGTGTTGAAGTTGAGCTTTTCTGTGGTAACTGGCCAGCCAAGCTCTCTCACAACGTATCAGATTGTGCATCTCACAGTGGAATCTGCCAAATCACTTGGCAGTGATGGACATAATAAAGGACTCTTTGCTTTCCCCAGACAATTCTCTCAAAGTATCAGTTTGCAGAGTCAGCAAAAAACAAAACATTCTCCGCCCCGCCATGCCCTGCTTGAAACTAGATTAGTTATAAAAAACAACAGGCAGCGAGGTCCCTCAAAGTGAGATGCAGCGAAACAGTTTATTTGATGCTTCTCTTCCCCTCATCTTCCCTCAAGTTTGTGTTGTACAGCTAAAAGATGTAGAGGACAGGGGGAAGATGAAGTCAGCATGACACTGGTAGGTGGGTCCCCTTCCTCAAAGAACTCTGTGAGGGTCTGCTTAGAGGGATGCTTCATCAAATAAAGCAGAAAAGCAATAATAGCAAACAGCAGCTTGATGCATTGATTAGATCCCAAGTGGTTTGCAGGAGTGGGACAGAGTTGTATTTTGAAATACGAGCCCTCCAGCACTCTCAATTGTAAGTCAACACAACTAGGAGATGGCATAAAAAACCCTAGCCATCTTATTTTGTCTTACTCTACAGGCATAGTTTTGAGAATGGTGAAATGATGACAATACACCATACC
The DNA here is from genome assembly GCF_036013475.1 of Columba livia. Taxonomy (NCBI): domain Eukaryota; kingdom Metazoa; phylum Chordata; class Aves; order Columbiformes; family Columbidae; genus Columba; species Columba livia. The sequence continues at coordinate 28,477,749 of NC_088607.1, read as the reverse complement.
CAAAATGTTCAATTAGAAAACGAAAAATAAAGTATTGGGCCAGATTCGGCATACTGGGTGTCCTGGCACTCTAGTTCTGACTCTGCAGCAAGCTGTAGAGAGCTGGGAAATTCACTGAATTCCTCTGACCTTTCTCAGTGCTGTGTAGAGAATAAGGATGCACTCATACACCGATGGGAGTCTTCAGCAAAAGTGATGCCAAAATGGCACATAAAAGGGAATCCTTAGATTAGACATTTTTTTTCTTTGTCCTTCCTGACTTTTGTATTTATTTAAATCTCAGTATTGATAGAATACATATACAGATACAGAAGTTATATGTTTAGGAAATGAATTCTAAGATAGCTTGTCTATTTTTCCTTGCTGTGTGTACTCCATGTTGCTGGTGTATGATATTACTGATGTGTGATACTGGAGACTTCTGAGGTACTTAAAAGAACTGCTGCTACATCTTTAATTAGTAGATGCAATATAGGAAGAGCATCTAGGAGATACAGAAATTAAATTAATGCTTTGTTTCAGCCTTCTTGTCTCTGGTGTAATTAGTGTATTGATGATACGATGAGAAGTCTTGCTTGATATGGGTCAGTTAAAGGATAATGACAATAGCTGTCAGAAAGCAGACTCTACATGAAGCATTACTCTTAAAATAAAAACTTCAATTTGATTTATTGAACTATAGACATTACAGAGTTCCTAGATGTATTTATTGGATGTTCCAGACTAAGTATTTACTGCAAACAAAATTGTATCTGAGCAAGACATGACTGAAAAATAAAGAAAACTTGAAAACTTGTTTGTGCAGCTTAACAGACGAGGTCAGCAAGTATTTTATTGGGCTGGCATTTTCTTGGGGGCCTTGCCTGTGACAAGCCCTAGAGCTACTTCAGCCTCTGACTGGGTTGTCTACTGTATGGCTTTTATCACCACTGGAAGCATCAGGAATTTGAACTGCTACATTCATAGAAATAAGTTTGTTTTTCACTGCAGTTAAAGTTGATGAGTTGTTATTGCTCATCTGAAACCTTATATCACACTCATACCACTCTTAAAATCTGATCAAGGCGAGAAGTGGCATTTTACTAAGGTCCCAAACAATGAAACTGTTACAGTCAGACATTTTGTAAAGTTGGTAGGATTTCTCAGCACCTCCTCTCTAGGGCACTGTTTGTATTGTAGCCTTCCTGCTCACTGACAGTGTGTTGGGCAGGGGAAAAGCGGGCAACGAGTTACTGGAGCTGATGCCCAGCCTTGCCTGGCCCCCCCAAGAAATGTAGAACTAGAAGGGGGCACGACTGCTTAGGTACTCTGTGTGTCTCCTTCCACTCCAGGGGTCACTGTGTACTGGGCTATTGCTAGTGGCATATTCTGTCACCTTATGTGGACAATCATTTCACAGCCACATGTGTACAGAATTTTGCTCGTTGACACATTTCTCCTTTTGTTTCATCTTCATGCAGGTACCTCTACTGAGCATAAATAGAGTCCTCTACTTTCTTGGTCACACAGTCAGTGTCTTTCTAGCAGGGTGGTGTTCAGAGTGGAACACGACCCTCCAGATGCACAGTGTTGAGCAAAACATGCAAGTTTGTGTATCATGCAATCCAAAATAACATTAGTCTTTTTATTTTGCTTGAACCCTAGTTCCGCTGCTACAAAAACGTTCATTTCTCCAAGTGTTACTCTTTGAAAAATATATCAATTAAGCTGTGTCAATGAACTTTATAGGTAAATTTTGAAATGGCAGAAGACCAATTCTATATTTGTCATTTCAATATATGAGTATGTATCTCTTGGTTGCTTTGAAAAATCAGTGTTATCAACATATCATATGTTGACTAAGATTTTGATCTCATTTCCGTAATGGTAAACCGAGAGTAAGATTTGGCAGTATTTGTTACTAATAGCATGCACATGGTTTCTGATGATGATTAAAGCAATAGGCATGGTTGTCATGGACATGCTGATCAAAGTCTAGAAATCCAAGAAGATAGCTTGGCAAAGATTCTAATATTTAAATCAAAATCTGGTTTTGCAGATTTTTCAGAATCCTAGCCATGCTTTTTGGAGCAAAGGCTTTTTTTTCAGCTATGAAATGCCTAGCTGAGCTGATCATTAGGACCACCCTTGGGCCAAAGATATATAATACCAATTTCTGTGTTAAGTCAGTTTGAACCATAATATGTGCAGAATTGCCAAATATTAGTTACTATCTGATGTTTCAATTACTAAACATGGACTCTTCTGAGAAGTTGATAGTGTGGGTTTCCTTCTTGGTGAATCTTAGTCATCACTCCACAGCTAGTATAAAAATAGAAAACATATAAAAGCTTAGGACCATACAGTCTGAGAAAACAACCGTATTAATTAAAGAATAGTATGGTGTTTTCATAAACGTGCAGTTATTGACACAACTAAGGAGTGTAACAGAAAAATATTTGGTAAGAATGGTAATGTGTTGACAGGACCGGTGTTGAACTCCAACACCTGGACTGAGAACGTAGCTCTGACAGATTTTTCTGCCTGATCTTGGTCAGGTTGTGTAATCAGACTGTACCTCAGCTCTTTATTTGTAGTAGGGAAAGGTCCTTTTGCTGTTCCCTGCCATTTCTGTGGTTCTTGTGGCATTGTATAATCACTTTGGGCTACGTATGGTGACACAGATTATGTAGCATAATGGAACTTCATCTGCGCCATCTCGTAAGAGCTATTATAACATACTAAGCAAGTAACACTCGCAAAACTTTCAGTCAATCTTTTTCACAGAAGAAAATTTGCGTGCCTAGTGTATTGCATAGAAACATGTTCTCTCTAGATGAAGCGTGTTAGTGGAGTCTTAATAGAAGGTGAAATTCCACTTGCATTCACAATTCTAACCACAGATTTTTTTTTCTGAATGCTCACATTGAATTTTCCAAGTTTTAGAATTTCAAACGCTATGCTTATTTATTCAGTTATATCACGTGTCATATATAGGGCAACAGGCACTGATTAAGTGTTTAATGTGTTTGGTAGACTTTCAGAGCCGCTCAGCTCAACTAACCCTACCCAAATCTTCTATTAAGGAAAGATGCAAATAATTATCTTGGTTGACTGTACTTCAAGGACTTCTTTTACCTGTGTGTGCTACTCTTTGCTTGCGCATGACTGTGAAAGAGCTCCCAAACTGACTATTGACTTGCAGCCAATCACAGCTTTAATGTGTTTGTTCCCATAGGACCTTGAAAACAATGGAATTACTTGAGCATATAAATAGCTGCCTAATGAATCTTCTTTTGAAAGTATTGCATAACTCAGCCTGACCCAGAACCTAAAATGTCAAGAACAGGGAAAGAATAGGTCTCTGGTCCTTATGCACATGAAGATAACAGTCAAAATGTGAACCAAATGTTAACTCATAAAATGAAGCAAGCATATTGAAAAATGTTCTTAGGGAATTGGGTAGTAACAACTGTTTTCAATGTTTTGTTTAGTGCAATATGAAGTAAAAAAAGGGGTGGGTCTAGAAAGTGGTGATGAGTAGTTCCTAACTGAACCTGCATCTTTGCTGTGTAATTTAAGTGCTGTATGTCATACAGAAAATAGGGATTTGCATATCAAATTAGGCATGTGGAAGAGTTAAAATTACACTTGCCTTCTGGGATGCGGTGAGGCACTTCTTTTCAGTGTTACAAGATCATATTATTTCAAACAGCTTGAGATAAAAGGAAGTGGTTGAAATAGTTCTTTCCCCTTCTCTGATACAAAATTGGCCATGCTGAATTAATTATGAAGAAACTAGGAATGTATTCATTTTAATAGTTTCCTGATGTGTGGACTCCTTTGTCTCTCTTCGTTCGTTGCCTGAAAACATACAACGGCAATACCTTTCTCCTCTCTCCCTCCCCCTTCTCCTCTGGTAGCACTCGATATTAAATATGTTGACATTTTTTTCAGTACTTGGAATCAGAGTTTTGGAGCAGTGAGGGTCACACCCTTGCTATAATCAGGCATTAACTTGGCCAAGCTGAGGTCAAGACTCATATTTTTGGACTTGTTTAATTGGTCCAACTCAGATGGCTTCATGTGGGTTTCAGATTTCTTCTAGAGCTAATGTGGCACAGCCAGGGCACTGCTGTAGTGATGACCTGATAAGTCTAAACAAGATGATCTTCTGTCCTTGAAAAAGCAGCAGAACATCTCTGGGAGCTCCCTTGCCTCCCCCATAGGTCATGGGACCCTTCCAGAGGCAAAACAGATGGGAAAGCAGTGAGGTGTCAAAGGAGGAAATTTTATTCCAAACTGAAGTTAGTGGCAGGTGCTTTTGATGCCCCATTCAGAATGTGGGATGTCGCCTTCTGCTTCTTTACTTGTGCCTATACAAAGTCTCTACCTGAAGAGAAGATTTGGATTGAATTACGTTGTTGAGATACAGCTGCAGGTCTCCAATAGATCATGTGGTGGTACTTCTTTCCTTAGTAAGTGTCCAGGTAAATAAAATGCATGAGAAGACTCTGTCCATACTAGATTGAGTGTGAGACTATTTGGTGAAAGCAAATTTTCAAAAGAGGATCTGGATCAGGGAATTTTGCAATTTTTGCGGTGAGCACAGAGCTTGCATTACTTTTTGGTTTATGTTTTAGCTGAGACCTTTTTCTGCAACAAACTACATGCAGAGTAATAGTGTTGTTCCTACTATTTGATCTGTTTGTGAAAGCTGCATAGGAACTTTAATTGCAGGCATGACAAATTGCAAAATATTTAGTACTCCATGAACTACTGCAGTGTAGTCTTATACTGGGTGCAGCTTGATATAACTTCGGTGTGAATTTACAGAGGGGAGCAGAGAAAGGGCATGTATGAAATATAAAGAGGACTGCAGACACTGATGTGAGATGCTTTCCTCTGCTGCTCGAGTGGCTGCTGTATGACTATCCATATCTTTTGGTGCCTTTCTCCTTCTGTAAATCTGGACCTTCTGTGGCTTTCCTCCAATCCCTGTATCTGCTGGGCTACACTTGCTGAAAGTACTTTGGGAAGGATTCTAATACCTCAGTGGCATTAAGAAGAAACCTCACCTTTGGAATCTGCTACTCTTGCTCGTTCATTAGAAACAGTCTGATGTCCAGGGACGTCAGGACAGACCACTGCTTTATGCTAAGATAATTTCTCCACTGAGGCAGAGTGGTTTGTAGGACTCAGATTACATTAATGAGGCAATTACAATAAATTATGGTTTTTTTCAATTAGAAGCTTTGACATCACTCATATATTTAAAATTAACATTAGTTTTTTGCCTAGTTTCCAAGTGAAACTGCATAATCCCAAAACATTACTGTTTTTCTTCTATTCTAACAATTCTTAGCCCACAGCAAGGTCAACCTGATACAACAGATATTTTATTATCTTTAATTAAGAAAGCCATTTTTAAAGAAACATATCAAGTTCCTATGCAGTTTCCTGAGTAGTCGCTGTCCTGGGCTCTGATGGTGTCCAAAGGCTGAGTGCTTTGCTCCCTGCGGGCTGGGCAAAGCGCGAATGTATTGCACTGGGATGCTGAGAATTTATGTGGTAGGGAGGAGGAGAAGGTGGCAAAGCAGAGAATATTTTAACTCAATGCAATTGCACAGCGCAACAAGAAATGCAACTTTAGCAGTGTTACCGCTCAGGAAATGGCTCGTTTTACTCTGATTCGATTTTGCTTGCTGCCCCCTCTGGACTGACACATTCTTTTCTTGTTGCCTTTCTATGTGTATGAATCATCATAACGATGGATTTCTTTTAGCTTGAATTAGAAATGCTTTTGCTCTTGTAAAGGTTTTATCTTTTCAAAACAACTCTTGGAAAGCAAAGGAAATATTGTCGAGACAGTAAGGATGAGCTTCAGGGGAAAGGATGTTTCTAGAAGATCTCAGTCTTCTTCCTTCCTTCTGCTCTGAAAGAGACAGGAACTCTTTCAACTACCCACTAAATCCTTAAGGGTTCAAGACCTGGTTCATGGCATATCCTGCGCACTGCATAAGAATAGGTATAACTGCAATAAGAAAAATCCACCAGAAGAGTGCACATCACGAGGAGAAGAATGTGGTCTTATGGTTAAGACATTGGACTGGGCCTCTGCAAGCCCATTTCTGGCTTGACTACAGCCTCTTTCTGTGGGTTTGTGGACAAGCTACTTGATGTCTCTGTGCTTCATTCATCTGGGATATAGGCAGTTCTAGCATGCCTCGTGTTCTGGGAGTATAATTGATGTTTGTTATGACAAAAGTGAGCAGTATGCACGAATCCTGAGTTACACAATTCTCAGATAAGGGCTTTGAACGTGGACTGCTACGGGCCTGCCACTGGTGACCATGACCTCACCTTTTGAGACAAATTTTTTAAAAGCTCTGCTTAACAGATGTTTTCTCTTTCATACATTTTATGTTTTCCCTACAGCCTGGTTGGCTAAAGCAGTCAGAAATGTCATTTTCCATTAACTGCCTGTGACATGTCCACTGATACATCATTAAAAAAGTAAACAAAAACCACATGGCAGAAGGTAAGGCAAGTACATATACAGTTGTTATAATGATTTCTAGCTAGGAAATTCTTTAGGCAAAAGATAAAGCACAGGCTCTCTTTAGAGACATTTCCGCTGCAATAGAAACGAGGCAAGGACGGCTCGCAGCCCCTCCAGCCTCCCCTCCCCAAAGCAGCGCTGTGGTGGGAGCTCCCAGGATGCCAGCACACAGAGCGGGCTGTGGCCGGTCCTCCTCCAAGATGAAATACCACAGCAACAGTGTCATTGCTTCTAGCTGGAATAGGCCCTTTGCTTGAACTATTAACAAACAGGGAAAGGAAATAAAGACCAGATGAGCAACCACCCTCCCTTTCTCCACCTCAGCCTCCTTCCCTCCACCTTCCCTCCCCCACCGCGCTGTCTCCAAGATGACACATAAAAACACCGATTGAGTCAATCAGCCTGCTTTAAATTGCAGCGTTCTTTTTGAGCCTGGAAGAAGACATGCTATGCATAGCCCAGAAATGAAACATGACTTCAGCTGCTGATATCTAAACTGCATAAATGTTTATTATGTTTAATAATGTGAAAGGGACTCTTTTATCTAGTCTCAGCATTCTTTCCTCTAGAAATTTTCTGCCAGGATTACACAGGAGCATAATTCACAGAATAAAGTCCTGGAAACCCACCCCTTTTGCCCAGAACACTCTTGTGTAAATCAGTCTACCTCAAAAGCCCTCCAGTCCCAGCTACCTGACTTAGTTCATGCGTATGACATCACTTGAGAGTTCCTTGCTTGCTCACTTGCTTTGGACCCCTGTACAGGTGCCTGGGAGGATCTCCTTGCTAGACTTTTCTTCTACTGTAGGCTCAAATCTCTCTGTTACAAAAGAGCGGGTTTTAAACATCTTAATTGAAGTGATTCAGAGAAGTCTCACTGTTTTAAACATAACCATTGGTTTGCATTGAAAACTTACTGGCCTATACACCTATACTTTAGATGACCCAAAGACAACTGTCCTTTGGTATGAGGTTTGTGATAGAACATTTTGAATCCATAACTCTGATCTCTTCCATCCTTCCCCTTCTCAGTCCATCCTGTTTCTGCAGTTGTATTTGCATTTTCCACTGTGCTTCTTCACTGTTTTTTTTTCCACTATGTGCAAAGCTAGCTTGAATCATCTAAGGAATCGCTTGTGTCATGCTACCAAAACAGCATCAGTGGCTGCCAAACTTTGCTAACCATTCTGTGACATTCATGGTTGATGTTTGTAGCGTTACAAGAACTTTGAACATTCAGCTGAAACTCTCATGAAAAGAAACTGAGGCAAACTGGTTCCCTCTGCAATATGTTCCTTGATCACAGGCAGAAATATGCAGTGCCTTCATGGTGAGGAAGGATGGACTGCAATCAAAGTGTACAGAGGAAGAATGCTAATGGGCATCTGAAGGATGAGAGCACGACATAGTTAAAGCGTTGGCTGAAGAGAGCTGCCCACATCAGTGTTCTGGCTAGACTGAAAGGAGCGAAGTGGCACGTAGGAGATGACAGCACAGAAAAGATACAGAATAAAATTTATAGCCTTTTCAGTGATTCAGATTCTGCTAAAAAGTTAGTTTACTGACTCCATCTCTTCACTACTATTTATTTAGTTCTTCTAATATGTCACAAAACAAGCCAGGAGAAGGACTGTTTTCTGAAACCTTTTGGGAAGTGGAAAGGTCATAGGTTGAATCAGGCCATGGATGTTGTATGTCTTGGTCTGTAACTGTGGCTTTTGAGAAAAATAAAATCTCTTATGTGTTGAAATAGGAAACACATCTGACTCATCAGGCTGCCTGGCTGTACTGTAAGAAATTGATTCTTTTGGACACCTAAGTTTTAGGCTTGTTCTGTACAGCTGTGTAGCAGGAACTTTGGGATTCAGATAATCATTGCTGTTAAAAATTTTGAATGGAAACTCTGTTTTGACCAGAATGTAGTCAGAAAAGTGACACAAAATGGTAACTGTCTAAACAAGCAAGTTGTAATCACAGTTTCCTTTAATGCAAGTAGATGACATTTCTATTCCATTTTTTTTTTCATTACCTCTTTGCCTACTCCATCTTTAAAAAGCAAACTATTCAACTGTTTGCAACCTTCACAATATGTTTGTACGGTGGCTCCAGACAGCATTTCCTATATTTAAGCATTTTACTGTCAAAGACACTCACACACAGCATTTCCTTATCATGGATACCTAAAATCTCACTTCCTGAAAGTCACAGCTTTCCTGCCGGGGTACAGAGAAGTAGCTGTCACCACAGGAGTCTCACACGGGACTGCTCTGAGCACATGATGTTGGCAGTACCTCAGATCTGTTGCTGGCAGCTGATCCAAAATCAGGAAGTAGTCAGAGGCCAACTAGTAGTTCCATATTCCTTGACATATACTGACCCTAAGCAACACCAGGAGACGGACTGAGAGATGAATGAGCCTTACAGAGTAAATAATCTTTCTCCCCAAAGGGAGAAATTTTTTTCAAAAAAAAAATGAAGCCAACACCAAAACCCACCAACAAACTAGGTATGTTTTTTACTAGTGAAGAAATGCTTCATGTGAAAATGCACATGTGAAGGACAGCTGTGGTGTTCAGCTACTGTACATATTCTAGCAGCATTTTTCTCCAAAGAGGCTAGTTCTATTTTAGAGATTATACCCATCACCCTGCTCAAAATATCTGATTCCACTTTTGTCCTAGCAGAGAGCTTCAATACCCACAGGCAAGTAAAGTGAAAAGCTCATTATCAAACAATAGAAAGGATGAATACTTGTTCTAATAGAAACCTCATGAGAGTGGAGGATCTACCAAGGGGCTGTAAGGCACAAAAGGCCTGACAAGCCTTTGTGCTGTGTTCAGCACTTTTCATGGGAACGTTTATGACCAAGGCCATCTTCAACTTTTATGAAGTCTAAGGCAGCCTTCCTGACACAGACAGTGAGCAGGCCACTGCAAAATGTCTTCACTGGATGCTATCTCTCTGTTTGCTCACGGCTAAGAAACTATTCATTTCTGAAAGGGTATTGTTCAAGAAGCATCTGGTACGAAATGCTTGCCATAGTGTTTGCTGCAGATGATTCCTGGAGAGGTGCGATGAAGATTTGGGTAAGGAAGGTGTGCAGTTTTTTGCTGCTCTCCTTCCTCTCCTGTTTCACCCTGATAGTCTTTCTCTGGAGAGATGCTTGGCTAAGGATGCCTGCTCTACTTGCAGAGGTGCAGTAGGAGTGAATTTGCCTTGATCTTGGAGTGGAAGGAAAAATTCCAAAGTACTGAGAAAAATTATCAGGAGTCCTTGATTTTGGTTTTCATATTAAGGTACTCCTCTCTGTTGCATGGGAACATTTCAGCAGTGTTACTGATTTAAGAAAAAAAAATGAAAAAAATCTATATGGAATGATAAAATACAAGACGAACAGAAACCAGTGTATTACATCTGACTTACTACAAGGTCTCTGAGTCTAAGGGTGTTATTTTCCCAAATCAAGGAGTACCATCAAGGCTGTGCTGTTCTGGTAAGCCACAGATTCAGACTCTTGTGCGGAGGCTGGCACAGCAGCAAATGCCTTCTAGCCCCTTGATTTATTTTTTTTTCAGTCCTTCCAAGGACCAGTTAACTTTATCCGCTCGGCGCTTCAGGGGGATGTGCAGTTCAGTGTGTGCCTGGTGAGAGGCTCATTATCCTCCGCAGGCTCAACACAAACCCTCAATTTTTAAAAGGCGACAAAAGAGGCAGTAGGTCCCAGTTTCCGGCCTCCCCAGGGTGGCGGGCTCCTTGTCCCCAGCGCAGCTGCCGCTTTGTGCGCGGGGGCATCGCGGGGAGGGCTCGGGAGGAAGCTGACACAGGTGTGCCACAGGGCCGGGGACTTGGCTGGGGACGCTGCCTCGGGTGTGCGCGCACGTGTCCCCACACATAGTTCTTGTGTTCGGTCTTGGCTGCGTTCTTCAAGGGCCTCCTTGTCGCGGCACAAAGAACAGCGTCATGCAGCCGCCCTTGTGCGCTGCCTCCCGGCCGGCACTGGCCAAAATAATCCCCTTCCTAAACCCTAATACCACAGCAGAAATGTCATCCTTATTCTGTAGCGCTGGCATTTGTCAACTTGGTGGGAACAAAGAGAGCATTCATTGAGCGGGAGACAGACAAGGAGGGCCTCAGGAAAAGCCCTTTGAGGGGGCAGAACACGCTGAACTCCACCGGAGCTGCTGTTTGTCTTCAGGTCTGACTGGACTGGAGATAGAGGGTTGCCTTGCATTGACCATGTCTTCAGCTGGGGTTGCAGGGTAAATTCAGGTATATTTTTTAGGACAGCTGACTAGCAACAGATGGTCTTTCTTCTGGGGCAGCTCCATCTTTAATAATTCTAGAACTCTACTGCTCAGCTGGGTTTGCTCTTGCTTGGCAAAATAAAGCCTATAAGAAATGGCTTTATATTCACACTTACTTTACACACAGATGCAGTTATTCTAATATCAGAGACTTGTACCTCCTGTCCAACATTTAGCAATACAAGGCTCCTGGCAGTGGCGAGGGACAGCTTGAGCTCTACCAAAGGTACCAGTGAGAGGCAGCAAGATGAAGCAGGGGAAGCCTGCTCTTCCTTGGACATCATAGTAAGCCCTGCAGGATGCTGAAAGACAGTAGACATTTCCACCGGAGACAAATACGTCAACAACAGCCTGCAGAAGAGATCGAGCCCTTTTGACAGTTTGCTTAGTGAGTGAGCAGACTCCTCACAACCAGCACTGGCTCCTCTTGCCCGTGCTGTTGAGTTGAAGTAGATGGCTCAGGACAGCACCACGGAACCAAGAATATGACACTTTACTGGAAACAGATCCAGTGGTTTTCTAAATATCACATTACCTACTAGCTGAGCACAAGCACTGAGCTAACTTAGAAATCTCTCTGCTTGGAGTAATGCTCAGAGGTGGTTAAGCCTGGGATATTTGTGTTAAGATGACTGATGCAGTGGAGATCTCGGAAGGCTAATAATTTCAGACAATCTTTTTTTTTTTTTTTTTTTTTTTAATGTCCTCTAATGAGGCTGTGTTAAAGCATTATCATGCATCACTGCAGAGGTTGCAGTGTAAAAGTGAAAAGTTAAATGAACTTTGTGGGCCATTAATAACATAACCCGGGCTACTTCTCACTTGGTCCCATTCCAGAGCACTCATCAAAGTATAGAGTATATCTGCTGGTATAGAAATGCAGCTGCCTGTTGGGTGGAGAGCAGGACCAGTCTGTGCTTTGCATTCTGCTAACTCTTTACATAAATAAATCTTTTGTCTAAAAGTACTGGGGTGTGCTCAGTATGCATGGTCTTCAGGAAGAGAAGTTCCTTCTAATAGCTATCAAATGCAAGGCTGTGTTAATGACAGTGGGATTTTAATCAGTTTTGAGAAGCTGAGATGATTTTATCATCATACATAATTACTCTAAATGTAAGATTAATAACAGCAGCAATAAGGGTAGATGAGAATGTATTCATTAGGCATTTAACTTCCATGGATAAATGGAAATGAAAGAAGAGTATGCGTTGTGTATATTTAGCATGAGGTACGCAATTGACTCAGCAATGGCGAATGTTATAGTTCAGTTTGACACAATGTTATTGCTGGATGGGTCACCAGTGAAGCTGCAGTTGAATAGGTCTGTACCGAATTTTGAGAGCTGGTGGAAACTGACAGAGAAGACTCTGGGACAGTGGATGGTGCCTTGGGTGAGCCCTTCCTAAAGGCTGGTGTAGCCAAGTCAGCTTGGCAGGAGGACTTGTGTTCTAAGCTATTCCAGCTCCTCCTTGAAGATGAAAGGAAGAAATATGTGTCAAGTATGTAACTGTTACTCTGTTCTGATGGTTGTGGGGAGTGCTTTGGTTGTACAACAAGATGCTACAGCTGCCTGCCTGGCCTGTGGGCAGCACACTCCACGTTGCCAGGCTGAGTTCAGAGAAACATGCTGGAAACCATTTTAAAGATGCGTATCACCTGCTTCTTTTTAAGGACGTGGTTCTGCACATGAAATTGGGATATAAACAGGAAAAGCCTCCTCTTTCATCTTGCTATCTGCATGTGCAGTAGATGAGGAATCCAGAGTGTCTCCAGTTCTCTAAAGGATACAGTTAAGTGCCTTATTCCTAAACCAGCACTTAGGATTTGGGTTTAAACTGAAGTCACGTCCTCAACAGCAGGCAAAGTAGTACTTGAAAATCCCTTCCCTTGCTTATCCTGTATTCCCTACTGGATATAAAACAGTGGAATAGATATTTTCTTTTTCTGCTTAGAAATATATGAAGAATGAGTAAGGAGAACTCTTCAGAGCGCAGGGACAGGGAGTTTAAGGGCTATAAACATAATCTGTAGTAAAGTCAATAGACTGGATTAAAATAAGACTGGATTAAAATAGAAGCATAACAATGTGTTCTGAAGGAGAGAGATGTGAGAAAAAAAGTGTTGAATTGCATATTCACTGTAATTTGCAGCATAACAAGAAGTGGGGTGTTAGTATCACACTTGCACAGAGATGGATGTACCCATCAGTCAGAAGTGCATATCTGTGCTCTCTCATCACCTTCTCCAACAGTCAGCCATGTTTCATGCTCTTTCGCTGGTCTCTATTATTCAGATATTACATATTAAAATAGTGTTCTTCTCTAGAAGGCGAGGTAGGATGATGGCTGTCCAGTGTTTTAAAGTGAAAACAGTAGCTGCAATTTCTATGTATATAGTTTTAATTCTTTGCCTTTTCTGTGCTTCAGTTCAACTTGTGAAATGGCAAAAATTTCACTGTTCTATGTCACATGGTATTAGGAATCTCAAATGCACTAAAACCTCTGAAAATCTTTAAGAACTGCCTCCAAAATTTACTCTATTTGCCATCATTGATAACATAGCCATCAGTTTTTCCTTCCTGTACATGTCTGAAAACATCCCAGGACCATTAAACACAGTGAATCCTTGTTACTCTATTTAGGTTTGTGATCTAATAGCTTATTCAGCATATTAGGGTAGACGCATGTGAAGTGGGATGGGATAGAGCTCATTTCTTGCTATACCTGTCCTTGTGCTGTTTTTCTCAGGCTTTATCCATGTTATTTAACACATTGTTCTTTTATATACAAATTGTTAAGCTTAAAACATGTAAATATTTTCTGTAAGTAAAAGGTATGTAAGGAAATATAAAAGAACTTACCCAGACTTTTTAACAAAATATTGAGTTTCTAATTAAGTTGGAATTGTCCCTCACTTAGTTTATATCTATGATACCCTGTAGTTTGTGTTAATTGAGTGATCTATTATGACTAAATTTGTCAAAGCAGAGGTGATGGGTTTGTTTGTTTTTTAAAAAAGGCTTTTGATGCCAGAAGACTGTAACCACACAAGGATTATCTTTCAGTTCTCATATGAAGCAGATGTTTCATTCCTTCATATAGAGGAAACAGAGATCAGCTGATTACCTCACAGGCTGGCCTGAAAGAGAGAACATGTTGCTCCCAGTCAGTGACTGTGGGAAGTGTTTTGGAAATGCAGTTTGACTTGGGAAAGGGGCAGTAGTAAACAACCAGCTTGGAGTGGTACTTAGTAAGAAGGTTGTGATGACAGCGTATTTTTGAAGGCACCATGAAACAAAGTGTTCCAAAAAACCAGATACGCGCAACAAATTCCAGGGAAGGAGAACAGCTGCAAAAATCTTCTCTGCCTTTGTTTGATCTCTGATTTTAAACTGGACTGTATTGTTTCACAGTGCCTGCAAACAACTGGAGCACTTCTAATGCTACTATTAACACCTGTTTGAAGAAAAGCTGGAGCTATTAGCAGTCACCTCAGTGTGTAGATGGATCTGCATTTAACAGGACTTCATTAACCAAGGAGGTGATGTATTTGGAATGATTAGTTTAGATTTTACAGTTGTGACGCCAGCAGGCTGCCCAGCTACTGCTGGGAAGCTGCACAAGCGCTCAGCGGGGCTGGGTGTCACGGCTTGGTGCCTAAGGTAGCGTGGAGGACACAAGACAAGGAGTGCTGCTGTTTAGTGTCCATACACACCTGTCACTGGGGTAACTTGCAGATATCTGTCTGCCTAGACTGCAGGTCCTGTCACATCCCTGGGTAAGCACGTGTCACACATGGGGAGCAGACAGACACCCCGGCTCTGGTGCTGTTCTCCTGCAGCCAGCCCAGGTGTGCGTGCAGGAGGAGGCTGCTGCTTGTGATGCACATGTGTGCGCGTTCTGCTCGGGTAGCTGGGATGGACCACGGCAGCCCTCAAGTGCTGTCATAAAAGCCGGGTGGTCTGTCCCAGCTCACATGTACGCAACTTTGCAGCTTTTTACATAGGACACTTCTTTGAAAACATTCAGTCCGTATTCACTGGAAACTCTTTTGGGACTTTGTTCAAGGAGACATTCAACACTGTATAAGGAAAACTGTGCTGAAAATGTAAGGCAGCCCTCTTATAGCAAAGTCAGTTTTGTAAACTTGCAGAAGAAATTGCTTTCAACCACAACTTAGCAATAGTCTGTTGAAATGTGTGGAGCCAATTTAGGATTTGCATTCCCCTCTCTCTCAAACAATTAGCTCAGCTAAAAGTGGGTTATACTAAAGTGTTTAACCAAGAGAAAAAAGTAATGTCTCTTCTGCTTACCAGCGTTATAGATTAACGAAGAACAGAAGTATAATTGCATATGAAGCTTCTGCCCGGCAGTGAGAGCTTTTCAAATTACACTTCAAAACTTCTCCCTGGAAAAGCCATGACTGGGTTGTGTGGGTCTGAGCCTGCAGTGCCTGTGCTGTGCACAGGAACAGCTGCTGCTCCTGGCTGGGAGCAGGACTGGCAGGGGGATGGGGACAGTGTGGGGCTTCCAGCAGCAGGGAGTAGGTCATTTTAGTATTTGCACTGGTGAATAGGAAGGACAAAAGGAAAGAGCTGGATCTTGCCAGTAAACGGGCATAAAAATAAAGGATGGAGAATTTTTTCTTCTGTCCAGGAAACAGGGACTAACCATGAACCTGTTCACTACAATAAGAAGCATCAGAGCACCGTTTTACACTCATTTGAATATGGTATCTATCTTTAGGCCATTCAGATAGAGATTAATATCCTCACAAGCAATAGATATAGTCATTCCCTTAAGTGGAGAGAGCTGAACAGCCCCTTACACTGAAGACAAGATAGTTTGCAGAAGGAATAAAGCACCCAAGGCACACCAATTTCTTACAGCTGTCTTAATATTCCTGGACAAATGATGTACCACTATGGCAAGATACATAATAGGAGGAAAGGGCCTGTGACCATTTTGGCCGGTGTGAAGATGGACTTCCCTTTGCAGCATCTGCACTGTTTGCACATTTGCTTTCCATAAGCCAAGTGATTAGTCATGTAAACATGTTTCTAAAAACAAACAAGCCCAGATGCTAACTGAACCGGAGTTAAATGAAGGTCGTTCAGGTGGCACTGTTAAACCAAAGCCCTAAATCCCAACATGTTCTGGTACGTGATTGCAGAAGCAGCAAAATGAACAGTGTTTTCTCTCATATATGCAACGCATTATTCCCCCTTTGTTTCTTTGGTCCTTTCTTAGCAGAAATTACAATGTGCAGTATCAGATTTTGAAGGGCATATTCTGAACGCTTGCATTGCAGACCAAATGCCACAAAGTAGACACAAAACATATACTTGTTGTAGACAGTGGGAAATTTGGTCAGGTAAGTGGAAGTAGAAAAGTCTCTATGTTACATCTGAGGAAGAAACAAAACTGTCCGAAATTCTGACAAGTGTTAAAGGCAGGTAGGACTTTGGTGCCCATCTCCCCTCAGCAGGTACAGTGTGAGCAATACAATCAGTTCTTTTAGTCTTGCTTACATGTGCATCCTTCTTGATGATCAGCTGCCCTAAACCAGCCCTCTTCCAGAAAACAGAAAAGTAGACTAGGTGAAATTACCATCAGATAGTCTGCACTTTCTAGTAGTTAATTAACAGAGTTCTCTGCTCTTATTTTTTCTTTGCTGCTATGACTTTCATGCTCTTCCATATTCTTTTCTTCTTTTCTTCTCTTTTTGGGATCAGTGTTCTTAATGTTTAAGAAGTTTGACAGTGGAGGAAAAAAAGTATATGTGTAAAAATCTCCTCTAAGTAATTCTTGTCTGTAGCAAAGCAGTGCTCTGTGTCATCTACAAATGAAGCTTTCTTCCCAGTGATACCTCCCTCCTCTCAGCACTGTCCTCCACCCTGACTCCTTGCTCCTTTTAGTCACATTATGATAAACAGACTTCTCTCTGTGGGGCTCGGTTGTTAGTAATAACTCAGCCCCATGAGGCAGAAATATAACTTTATAGTCTATGTGATCTGTCAGAAGTGGTGATATGTAGGACTGTACTGTAAGTAATTGCAGGAAATGCAGCTTATGGACCTAGTTATTAAAATCTACTGTAGAAACAGACACGCAAACCATAGCAATTAATGAAAAAAGTCACAGAAATCTGACCGTGTACAACTTGCAAATTACTTTTAAACACAAAATTGCACCAGTAAACTGTTTTCAATTAATGATTTACCGGTTCAATTTGAAATTGAGCAGGAGATCCCAGCTGAGTGTAGAAACTGTAGTAGATGGGAAAATATTGCACATGAGCGTTGGGTTTTTCTGAATCTTGAACCAAAAATTAGTGCAGATAGTGGTCTTGTTTACAATACTAACAACTTGCTGGGAATTTGAAAATTTGCCTCTTTACCTCTCTTACAACATCAGAGTTGCAACCACTTTCTCAGACTTGACTGGGAAAAACAAAATGCTCCCGACTGATGGAAAAACAGGTTCTCTCAAACAGGGAGCTACCACAGACAAACATTAACTCTTATTAAAAATATTACTAATACATGTAAAGAGACCAGAGGAGCTGAAGTGTTCTGCATACGTGCTGATTCTAAACCAGTAAGAAGATATGCATCCTTTAGATGCATAGAAAGATGGAAAAAAAGTCTTAGAAAGTCTGTTATCCCAAGATAATTAGCATTAAGACCAAAGTACTTTCACCCAGTATGTTGTGATAACATCATTCGGCAATCTCTCTCACCCTTCTTTAGTGCAGTGGAAATCATGTTCTAGACGGGACTTTTCATTTTTAAATCTGTTGTAAAAATACATACTTCAATATATGTTTACTTGAAGACAAGCTGACAGTGTGCACACCTTGTACTCAGGGAGGCTTATGGTAATCTTTAATTCCTGACCACCCTTATTCCTGAAGTTAAACCCCCCCCAATTAAAAAGGTTGCTGCTCTTGGGCACAAGTGCTAGGGGGACTCTTGGTGATCCTAGTGGGTGAATTGTAGGTACCCTTAGGTAATACAGCCCAGTTCATGAAACAACTCAAAGATGTGGATTTTATGGACCACATAATTAAAGATGTTTGGAGTATCTCATTAGCTCAGTGATAGTGTCTGTAGGATCTCAGCATGTGATTCAGCCTTTACTTCTATTTTGAGGAAAGCTGTAGAAAACAAGCTGACTCGTCAATTGCTAGGGACACATTAAGCTATTCTTGAATGCTCTTCTCTTCCTAAGAGGTGTCGGCATCATATTCAGGTACACACAGTGTTGCACTCAAGTAGAGAGGTGAGGAAGAGGAGAATCAAGCAGTCTGGATCATCTCCTGCAAAGAGGGACTAAACTGCAGTATTTGGAGAGGGGAAGAAACATGTTGCTTGATAATTATGACAAGTTAGTCTTGGAGAGTAGAACTACAATAGTCCTAAAAGAGTGACTAAATTTGACTAATCTTTACATTGCACTAGTCCTAAAACATTTCCAAATGCTCTCTCCTCCGGCTGCCAGCGTCAGCTCTTGTTCTTGTTCAGCTTCAAGCAGCTGTTCTTCATCCATGAATTCAATTTACCCCACTGAACATGGGCTCACTATGTAGAAGTGATTATTGGTTGCAGGCAGTGAAAACTAGCTATGTGTGTCACATATATAAATATTGCTGGCATTTAAATGCAACCATCCTACCTAGTAAATGCAACCACACAGATGCTGTAAGAGATCAGAGGCAAAACTGAATCTTGTGGGATGCCACAAAACTGAGCCAAGGAAGAGGGACAACTGTTGGAAGTGGTGTTCCTGTTGAAAAAGACTGAAGCCATCTTAATGCATCATTCTGGTTGTCTGCCACCTCTTCTTGGTGCAACAGCTGTATCTCACGGCCAGTGGTGTCAAATGCTAAAGAGGTGCAGGATGAAGAGAATGGATGTGTTCCCTCTTCATTGCCAGACCAAGGTCATCCATCAGTGCCATTATAGTGGTTTCATTTGTGCCCTGGTTTGCATCCAAGCTGTGCTGGGACTGTTTCAGTTCGCTAAGACAGACGCCTTTAACTCTTGTAAGACATACATTTCTTGCCACAAGCAGAGCATTCCTTCGGAGAATTCTATTTTTATCTATACTTCTGTGATTATCTGTCAGCCAGACAAGAAGCTGTCCAAGATCTTCACATAGAGAAGTAGCAGATTGATTCGAACTTACGCCGTACAATTAACCAAGCCTTTCATAAATGTTACAAGATTAAGTATGCACTGTGCTGTTGAAGTTGCTACTGCACTGTCTTAACTCTCCCCTTCCCCCTACCCACTTCTACCCTTTCAGTATCATGTTAATAAATTCTGCAGACATTTGGGATCAAAAACTAC
This sequence comes from Columba livia, assembly GCF_036013475.1. NCBI lineage: Eukaryota > Metazoa > Chordata > Aves > Columbiformes > Columbidae > Columba > Columba livia. The sequence continues at coordinate 28,458,551 of NC_088607.1, read as the reverse complement.
TGGCAGAAAAGGGGGAAAAAGCTTCCCTAGTATTACTGCTGAGCTATAAGCTGGGTCTGGGAGTTTTTAAAAAAATGTATTTATACTACTGGCCACAAAATGGCTTAAGGCCTAAATCATGCAGTAGGAGTTCCTCCAGCAAACCCATTAAATGATTAATCTTCAAGTATCTTAAATATAACTATAAAATTGTATGCAAAATACATATTGCACTTCACTGAAAGAATTCCAGGCATCCATTTCTTTAGTCTCAGGCTCAGCAGCATCTCTTTAACAAGCTTGCAAGTAACATTTTAAAGCATTCTCAGCTTATTCAGCCTACCTAAGTGGTCTCCCGGTTTGCTTGCATCTTTAAACTTCTCAACTTTCGTGATTAGGGTTGCTGTTTGCAGTTCAGAGCAGATATAGGTATATTATTATTTTGTTTCATTTTGCTTGTACTACTTGGGTTGTGTTTCAATGTGAGGCCGTTACAGTGAAAATGTTCTATGTATCAATGCAAAGAGGATAGGAAAAAAAAATTAATCTCCTGTGCTTGCTCAAAATAGAAATAAATTGGCAGGCTCCTAAGTTTCTACAGATTTCTGTAATCTTAATAGAAATTAGGTGGTATAGTTGAATATGGTACCCCGGAAAGGAACAAAATGTGGTCAGTGCTTAATGAGGATGTCAGGGCTTGGCCAGTGAACCCCTAGAAAGGCTCTCCTGCGGTCAGAGGCAGGGCCAGCCTTGCCAGCCAACCTGGGGATGCAGGCTGGGCCAACTCAGTGCCATAGTCCTTTCACATTGGGAGACAGATTTGATCAAAACAGCTAGCACTGTGAATCTAGTTTCCCTGAACAAGTCCTCCTGACCATCCTGGTGCCAAGTCCCTAACCTTCACAAATTGATATAACTGTCTTTGATCAGCAGATAAGCAATCACCTGTTTGAGGTCAAAGCTGATAAAGCCGAGTGCCAAAACGCATGTAACACGCCATCTCCAGGTGCACTGCTAGCTGCAGGGATCCAACTGCATGGCATGTCCTTGTTTTATTCTTGTCTTCTAGCTCTGGCACTACCTACGTACCTATCTTTCCCACAGAAATAAAATTGTGGATCTGGGAGCATGTATGGTTATTTACCTATGAAATGCCAGGTGGGTTTCTTCAGGTTGTGCTAGGAATGTCCAGCAACTTTAAAGGTGACTTAAAGATGAAGGCCTAAATCTCTTGCACAATTCCATTCTGTTCAGCATCCCCACACTTTGGAAGGAGTTAATGAAAGTAAAACACATGGAATAAGATGATCTATTTAAATGCAGTACAGAAGCCTTGACCTGTGTGTGGTCAGTAACACCAAACAGTTTCACACAGTTCAAAGATTGTCTTTTGAAACAGAAGTCTGGAAAGAACAAGGATCTGTCAGCTCCTGCCCCCGCCATGACCACCAGCACCAGTCCTGGAGCTGCCATGGTTAATCTAGAGCAGTTTATTTCACAGCACTGAAAGAGGCAGTCCCCCCTCAAAAGCCTTTGGTTTTGAAATGACTTTAGCTCTTTGCAATTGCCAATATAGCACCTACACTAAGAACAGATTTTAAAAAGTAGGTCACAACTGCACATGCAATTATTGATTGCACAAAACAGGCAGGCTATAAAAGTGTCCTGGTGTATCTGCTTTAAGCGCTGGCACGCAATGTCAGGAAACCCAGAAAACACAGGACCACCTGTGGAGTCCTCATTGCGGTATGATCCTGTTAAGTTAATACTCTCGAGCCTCTCTGCTGACTAATACAGGCAAACATTACAGTCAGCCAGGATTTTAATAAGCAGGACACTTTTACCTAGGGCACATGCCAACCCGAAGCTTACTGTGGAAAGCAAGCACAAAAGTAAGCAAGAGGTTAAAAAAGAAAACGTCTGGCTTTTTCAACAGCTGGGTTCCATTGTGAAAGGGTCATGTGGTGCCAAGGAAAACAGAAAATAGGAAGGCACACAGATTTGTTAGTTTGAAGTAATTGACCACATGGTGTCCAATGGTTTGTGTTCTCATGTTCTCCAGAGCGAGGTCCCACGGGAGCTGAGGCAGGGGTTCCAGTTCCTAGCACTCTATTGTTTACCCTGATGGTTTCCAGATGCTGGAGACAAGGACAGTGAAATCTTTGGGACTCTGCCAAAGAATGAAAAAGACTAAAGAAAACGGGTATTTTTTTTCATTTTATTTTTAAAGAGACAGTGCTTCTTTTCACTAAGATCACCCTTCATTTACAGTTCCCCTGCACTCTCAAGTACAGATGTGCACACTGCTTCTCTCTCTTTCTGCCTTCCCCCTCACCTCTGCTCTCTGTTTCTCTGTCTTCTCATATTTAAAGAGCTCTGTAATGCAACTGACCAAGGGAAAGCAATGTAGGTTTGTGGTGTGGTTTGTGTTGGGTGGTTGGTTTTGGTTTTGTTTTGTTTTTTTTTCTTTTTCCCCCTTGGCATCCATAGCTCATTTAGCTGTAACACAGTGGATGTGCAAAAATGGTCAGAAAACCCCAGCAAAAACTTCATAGCAGGCAAATCACCAAGAGAGTGTCAGCAGTGATGGGAAAGCCTCAGAAGGCTGCGAGTTCAAGTTTGCTTTGGCATGGTTGGAAGAAGTTTGCAGAATTCTACAAAGCATTTCCAAACATCTGAACCATGGAAAGAAGGGGGAAAGGGGAGCAAGAATGGGAGAGCAGTAGGCACCTTGACTGGCAAGGCCAGAAAGTATAGGAGACCAAAGGAGTGTAAAATAATGAAGAGAGGGGAAGGGGGGAAAAAGGAGAACCCCCACCTACCCCAACCCAAACAAACATCCTGGTAATTAATTCTTAACTTCCAGAAGGCTGAGGTCTAAGAGCAGGACTTCATGGCTTGGAGACCTGTGTGCTAGTCAAGTTCGGCTGCCAACACTCTGAGTCAGAGGAAGTTTCTACATTTCACTTACATGAATGTATGTACTTGGGGTTAGGCAGAGACTGTGGAAATCCAAGAAAGAGTTCTTGTTGTTGCCATCAAAAGGTGGTGGAAGAGATAGCTGTCTTGTTCACACATTAGAAATATCAGGTTGTGCCTTGACTTTTGTTTAATAAAGGGTATCTGCTATAGTAATTTCTGCTGCACTCTTCGTATCTCCTGTGAGGGGTGGTAAGTGCATGGAAACGGGTGTTTTGCAGAAAAAAAGTTCCTCTAAAGTAGTCTTTGTAGAGAGTTTAATTTGCTAAAATAAAACTTTAACAAAAAGACACCATTCAAAAAGAAATAAAGTTTTGAAACATTCTACAAGCTTGATTCTAGATTTACTAGGAAGTGTAAAAATCCACTCAGATCATTGGTCAAAGCACATCTACCCTCAAAACCTCAGGCAATCTGCTGGCCAGACTTCAGATCTGCTCCTTATTCAGTCTCTCCCAAAGAACCTCTTACAAACCCCAAAGATGCTGAAGTCTGGTGTTCTGGGTCCAAGGTACAATAAAGGGGCACAACTGCTTTTCCTTTTTCTTCTTCCCACCGAAAGGGCCCTGACATCTCTACCCTTTTGATTTGGTTGTCCTTGCCTGGAGGGCTGATAAAAACCGCATCATTCAGAGGGGAGTACTGGTTTGTTTCTAGTGTACATTTCACAGCTTTTTTATGTTAAATGTACTTTTATCTTTTTTTTTTTACTGTATGGGTTAATGTCAACACAGAGGAGCTGAACCCTGACAGCACTGAAATCAAAAAGGGTTTAAGAAAGCAACTTCTCAGCAGATGCTGTAAACAAGACTTTCAGTGTGAGCCGATACTTGAGCAACCGAGCGCGGGGTGTGTTTGTACGTTGACCTGGACATGCCCCGTTGTTCTGTGTGTCAGACCACTGAAGGGCTGCACCGACACACATCTCAATGCCCGCACTTGGTAAATCCATTCAGAGACAAATGGAGAGGCACATGATGAATAAGTTTACGCGTCTGTTTAATGACATGCTAAAAACCTTAGCTGTCTTATTTTGTCAAAGAACTGTGCTACTTTCCAACTGTAAACCAGATCAGACCATGCTGAATGCTAAAACAGTGCAGCCTTTCTATTGTCCCTGATGTGATGAAGTACAGTCTCAACCTTCATTTACCCACTTCTTTAAAATAAAAAAATCTAAACTGTATTTGAAAATAAAAGGGTTCCTGTGATTTTTCCAATTAACCTCCTTCCTTGTTGCCAAATAATATGTAATAAATGAGCTGCAAGCCTTTTTCCCTCTACACGAACTGCAAATAATTTCTAAGGTTGTTATTACCTAGTATTTGAATCACAGTTTGATTGGTGCTTGTTATCAGCAACCAGTCAGGTGGTTCCATGTCAAGATTCTGTTTTACAGTGTGGCATGCTTAATATCTTAATTTTTTGTTAATGCAGATCAAATAATAGCTATGGTAACTGTATCACCTCTTCTGGAGTTGGAACTTCTTTTGTTTTTATTGTAACTAAAGGCATTTGCTTCCTTCATTAAATAACTTCATTTTGTACAGGCACATACATGCCAGAACTGCTGTACTGGGCCAGACAAAGGTGCTGGTCCAGTCCCTGGCAGGGCCAACAGTGGATATCACAGGGGAATACAAAGCCAAGCTAAGCATAAAACAGAATTTACCCCAGTGTGCTCTCCCAGCCTCCACCAATTCGTACTTCAGGGTTGCCCTGAACCAGAGGTGGTATCTTTTTCCAAGTTCCCTTCTGGCTTTGCTTCTCAGAAATATCATCTGAAAGCACTGTATCTGATAGAGCATAGCTGACGAAAGAAAAAAGAAATGAATAACCATGTAGTGAATGTGCTAACCAAGTGTCAGGGCTAGGTCATAATTCACTTCCACTGAAAAAATCAGAAGTGACTACACGCTCCATATTTCTTATTTCGGGTGGAGATAATGAACAATGCGACTGTCAAATGCTACATGAAAATCCTTATGTTCCCCACACTTTGCCTTCTAACGTAAAGGACGCAGAAAGAATGAAAAAATGTTTTACAGTCAGAATAGAAAAGATGTTTTTGTTTTCAGGCTTGAACTTTTTGCAGGCTCCAAAGCAATGAAGTTTTTATTAAGAGCTCTGTTGTCTCTGTTGGGGTGTCTTGGTTCAAACATGCTGCTTGTGCTGGTGACTTATCAAGATATGCTTTTCAATGCAGCTCCTGAAAGACAGACTCCTGCAGACAGAAGCTGCCGCCAGAGCTCCCTGTGCTGCTGCGCGCTGGTCTCGGGCAGGCAGAGGGGCTGCGGGCTCGGCTGGGCACTGCCTGCTCGGGGCTGGGGGAAGGAGCACGACTGTGGTGACTTTTCCTATTTATTTTCATAACTCTAGATTTGGAAAAGATGGTTTAGGACTGATCTTTAGCTAGTCTAAACAGACATAAATGGGTAAATGCAGCTTGATGGCTTTCTAGTGGCTGCAAATCTAGGTGCTAGCATTTCCCTTTTAAACCCTATTGTAGAGATGAAACATATGGAAGGCTATTTACTGTGATCTCCTAAATACAGGTACTGCAATTTGGACTGGTTTTTAGGTACTCCCTGAGGGGTATGGTACCAATTCCCTTGTACCTTCTGCTTTTTCAGGCACCTGAGTTTCAAGAACTTGACAGAAATTAGTACACAGGTCTTTGCCAAAGAACTGTGAATATCTAACACACTGTGTTAAAGCTTAGCGGCAAGATGGAAACCTTTCAATTCCATTGCACTTTCAACCGCTGCCAACCTGGCACTCCAGTGTGCAAGTTTTGAATCAAGCCTGGTGTATTTTTTTTCCAGGCAGATTTTTCCTTACTTGTAAAAACTGACTGCTCCATTTTAGAATAACATTTCATTTATGGTAGGTAAAAGGTGGCTTGAAAGAGCTCTAGGACAAGCCCTTGGTGGCTTAAGAAGAAATAATTTCTCACTAAATATGTTTTTTCTCTCTATCTGTATCCACATTTTTGTTATTGGAGAGGCGAGCATGAATTCTGGGTATTTATTGGCATTTTTTTCACATATGCTCCTGAAACAACTGAAATGTTTTAAATAATTAATATAAGAAGGGGCACCTAGTGCTTCATAAGCCAGTAGTGCTTTGGAGAATCTCTGGATTTGGATGTTCAGTTTCAGATATCAAGAAGGGGTTTTGTTTTCACAAAGTACAACTCAACCTGTTTTTCAGACGTCAACATATTACATTAGTATTTTATTTTTGTGTCTCTTCACTTCTATGATTTTTTAGAAAATTAGAAGGAATACGGTACAAATTCAGTTACCTAGTGCCAAAAATGAGGGTTTTATTTTGCTTTGTAAGTTTTTCAATAATCACTATTGTTTACAATTCAAACATTTAAGAGTTTGAACTCTTAATCTAATGCTCTTCATCAGCATTGGAGATAGAGCTCTGATCAGGAAAAGATATTTTAAATGGGATACGTGGATATATGCATTTGTTAGAGAGACAGAAAAAGAGAGAGATACTTTCAACATTTGTGACTCCAGTGTGCTAATGATGTGTTTTCTGCAAGCAGCTGATTCTCATCAAGTCCATCTGACCCAGCAGATGTCTTAAAGTTAGGGAGCTATGACCTCAAGCACTGGCTTATGGAGAGGTTGGCTCCCAAAGAGACAGTCAGAGAGAGAAAATAAGAAAGGAAAATGGTTTTATTTGTTGCATCCGGTTAACCGGTAACAAAACAAACAGAAAAACATACACAATTATATCCTGGATTTCAAGAGCTTCAGTTCCAAACTTTGTTTGACCTGTTTGCTCTGGGCTGGCTTTAGAAAATGAAATGCTGTCTTTCCTCCTAGGCTTGAAAACTGTTTCCTGCCTGGGATTTATGGCTAGTGGTGGACCTCAAAGGACTGCACAATGTTCAGTATCATAGGAAGTGAAGTGGATTTAGCTGCGAACAAAAACCAAGGAGATTATCAGCACATTTCTGTAGCGCTTGTGTCTGTCACGTGTAGCAGACTCCAAGGAGTTTTCTTCCCTCTTCTTTTGTCCTGTTTGTACTCAGTAAATTGCGTGTCTGGGGATTGTATGCTGTGGTCAAAATGTCATGAGTTAAAATGTGAGCAGTTTTAAGATGGTTACATTGCTCTAAAGTATTCTACATTAAGATACTATCTAGTTTCCATACAAAATAGAGACATTGGCTGTTTCTGCTGCAGCTGTTTAGTGCTTTATTTTTTTTGAGGTTCAGGCCTAAAATAGTGGTTTATGTTATACGTCTTTTGAACTGTAAATTTTCTTGTCAGAATGCGTGAACAGATTACAGTACAGGCAGATCATGCTTCTTTTAATCCACAGGGAAATCAGATAGCAGAGCACTGAATGACCTGTGTGGTTTCAAATCAGGCTTCACTGATGGCTGCAGAAGTTGTGCTGTAGAAGTCGGTGGGAATAAGATACAGCTCCCATTGGGATGAACGTAAATAGAGAGGCAGTAAGATTTTCTCATTTGCAATTGGTATCTGGTTTGAGGAGAACTGAACACAAAGCGGTAAGAGATCAGTTTTTAAATTTCTTCTGGTGAGAGCCTTGTAACTGATGCAGAACTTACAACTACCAGTAATATTTTGCATTTGTTGTTGCTGTGCTTTCCTTGAAGTACTATGCAAATATCACTTTGAATCCCCAATTTTCCTGTGCTCTGGCACACTGGAATAAGGCTGCATGGCAGCGCCTTGCCTCCTTGGCACTGTGTTTTCAGCCCCTCCAAAAAGCCCGGGTTTTTTTTAAGTCACTGAGTATCATCCTGCAGGCCATCTTAACTTTGTACAAAACTGGTCACTTCAGAGACAAGAGATAATCATTGGGAAATCTTGGTCTCTGTATGCTTCTAAGAGAGTGGCTGCTGCCAGGAGGGAGAGGATGCAGCTTCTTCACTGCGTGGAGCTGCACCACAGCTGCTTGGGTGGTTGGCACCATTAAGCAGAAGGGATTCAAGCCTTGTAGCCCCTCCAGAAAAGTCATGGCTGTGGTCTTGTTATATCTTTAGCATGTTGGTTGCCTCTTCCTTTCTTTTGTATATATTCTAAATCTTTTCTAGCAGTACACTATTGTTTCTCAGGTCACATCACAAAAGCCAAAACTACTACTTGGAAACTATTTTGCAAAATACTGAGTAGACACAACTTTCTGTTTATCATGGTAGGTCTCTACCTACCTATGTATTTCTGGCTATAAAGTACAAAATATAGCTGAAGAAGAACCTGCTTTAAGGGAAAAAAAAAAAAAACACCTTTCCAGAGCTAGAAGAGCATTCAATTCCATTATGGCCCTTAGGACGTATCATTGCCTTCCTTATTCCTCACCCTTCCTCATGGATTACTAGTTACTTTTGGCTTAATGGTAATGTGCTAAAGCAAAGCTAATAATTTTAGACTCTTGTTATTATAGCAATGTGGGTCAAACAATAAAAAGAGTGTTAGAACACAAATAAGAGGGAAAAAATGGATTAAGTACTGTAACTGAACAAGGAAAGCTCTCTTTGAATTTAAGGATTAAGGATTGCAAGATATGGCAAAATATTTGAGAATGTAAAGGCCATGTCTTTGGCACTTGGTACCTAAAGCTGTAGACATGAGAGCCAAGATGGAGGTGTTTGTGTGTATCTTCTGTCACAAGCCTCATAACCCAAGCAGGCAAGTTCTTAAATATATATTTAACTTTGGAAGCAAATTAAAAACTATACTGAAATGAGGTAAATTTTGCTGGATTGCGATCTTATGACTCCAATAGTAAACTTAATTTGAAGGAATCTGAACTTAAACTGTTTTTTTCCTAAAGAGAAAAAAAACTCCCTCTTATCTCAACCCAGTTTCATTCCTCTGTGTGAGTTGTGTATGTGGGGAAAGGTTCAGTACTTCTTACTCTTCCTAACACTCAGACTATTTTAGAGCAGACAAAAGAGAAAAGAACCATTGCTGAATGAGACTCTGTTTCCATTGCTTAAGATGGCTCTCATCTTGCTGCAGAAATACATGTGAAAGCAAAAGAGACAGCTGCGCCAAAGAGCCCAGTAACCCAGAAGTTTCCTGTCCCATTCTTTCCTGTGGAGAATGCGGGGATTTGGGAGCTCTCAAGACAAACATGCATCTATATTCCCATATAAGACAGAACAGCTGCCAAGATTGCAAGATGTCACAGAGTCTGTAGCGGTTTCTGAGACAAACCGTGCTAGGAATGGATAATCCCACCTTTTATCTACACATTATAAAAATATTTTAAAAAAAATCCCTGTTAGGTTATCCATTAAAGTCAAAAGGATGCTAGGGTAAACAAACATGAAAATGGCTAATTCCTCGGCTTTAGGACTATTTCATTGGGACTGGGATTTTGTGGCAGGTTTTGCTATAGTGCTTGCTCACGTGCACCAGAAACACCACGAGAAATGACTAACTGCTGATGGCGGGTGTCATCTTTTTCTTGTGATGCACATATAGATTTACATAAAACTGGAAGTAAATAGTTGTCCATCACCCAGGGCAAGGATGTTCTTCTGCTGAGTTCAGATGCAATTAAAATCAGAGCTGTGATACTGACTGGTATGAACAGTCATAGGAGACCTATGATGTTATTGATGGTAGCACAGGCTTTCCTGGCAGCTGTGGAGGTTGGAGACTGGGTATCTACAGGGCAGACATCTCATCTTTTGCCTGCAGAGCACCCTGATGCCAACCTTGGGCTGTCTTTTGCTGCAGGTGCTGCTTCTCCTTGGGAGTGTCGCTCTCCAAAAACAGTGCCTGTGCACAAAATGACCGATTTACTTTTTCCACTTTATCTTAGTTCTTAAGCTATGGAAAGATAACAACAAGTACAGAAATCCTGTTTCAAAGTGACATTTCTCTATTTACTGGGGAGCACTAGGGCATTGCTCTCTGGATCCTGACTAGAGATAAAACCTTATAAGCAAGTTTGACCACAAGAACTCTTTGAATGTGCCTGAAAGGAAATCCATTGATCCTTTCTCTTTCTCTCCTCCTTCTCTCCTTGTACCTTCTTCCATTGTATGGTAACGGTGGAAAGAAGTAAAGTGAAAGAAAGGAATAAAAATAAAAGATCAAAGATGTTGATATGATCAGACCAAGCGACTGCTTTTTCCCACCTTACTTAAAGTCCGTACATTAAAAAAATTTTGAAAGTGTAGGTCTTCAAACTTTCTTGCTGGCTGCATTGATATAAACTGAGCTACTCTTTTGTGACCTGCTGCTGGTATTTCTGCATAAAAATACTCCAACACTACCAGGGAACAGTTCAGCAACCAGTTCTGATCAGAGAAAACTGTGTTTTAAACGTCACCTTATTAATATCTTGTGCTTGTCTTCATAGTTGTTTTGAGTATTTTTTTCTCTTTGGCAATTGATATCTGTTTTGATATCTGAAAATTTACATATTTTTGTTAAAGAGTACTCAGATTCTATAATGGAACTGCACTACCGCGCTCTTTCTTTCAGAAGTTAAAACCAGTCAGCTAGAGTTTTTGTGGGAAATAATAACAATCTTAGATTCCAGTCTTGCAACCGGATTAATGCAGGATGACCTGTAGTACAGTTGGAAATTCCCCTGAAGTTCACGGAAGATCTTCGTAGACACAAGGATAGGACTGTAAACTCATTACCTTGAAAACATATGTTTTGTCACTCACTGTAAGACCAGAGCTCTAGCCACATCTTGATAGTTGAAACAGATATATTAAAAATTCAGTCGTTTTCCTTTAATAGATTATCTAATAATTGTTTATTTGGAATTAAACATCAGCCTTTCCTCAGAGAAGAACTGAGAGAAACACATGTGGTCAGAAAGACCTGACCTTCCAGTAAAAGGCGAAGAGGATACAGAAATTTGCTTTATATTGACTTGTGATCATTTGTCTTATTAATAGTTAAAGTTCAACAACAAAAAAACCCAGGCATGAATCTGATAGAGACATCTGTGCCTGGAAAATGCACTGTTTCCAGGCACAGCCAAGCTGTCTCTGCAGAATGAAATACAGGGTAAGTGAAAGCACTGCCCTGGAAAAGTGAGTAGTATAATAGTAAAGCTATACAGACATGAGAGAGTCTTCTCTTCTGCCCAGTGGATCCTGCCGGGGGTGGCCAGCGGAAGAGAGGAGAAGAAACACTTAGGGATAAAAGGGAAATAAGGACGAGTGAGGAGAAAAATCAAGTGGCAAGTGAGGGACTGCAGAAAACATTATGAAAACAAGACCAAAAATAATGTTTCTTCAGCATTCAGGTGTTTTTTCTTTTCTCACTTGTAACACATTGCTAACTCACCCTAATAAGTCAGCCAAACAGTTAGCACCCTGTCCTGGAGTAAACCAACTGACAAAACAGAGGGAACGATGCATTTTAACAATCACAGATTGTTAGGGACTGGAAGACACCTTGAAAGATCATCTAGTCCAATCCCTCTGCCCCAGCAGGAACACCCAGATGAGGTTACACAGGAAGGCGTCCAGGCGCGTTTTGAATGTCTCCAGCGTAGGAGACTCCACAACCTCCCTGGGCAGCCTGGCTGAACTGAGCATGATATTTGTATGCAAAACTATAAAGCCACCAGCAAAGAGCTCATTTATTCTACAAGTCAAACAAATGGAGCTAATATTTCTTCAGATCTATGACTGAGTCGCCCAGCACAGATTTTCCTCTAATTTGGCGGTATATTTCTGTCCCGTTCCTCTTGAGAGGTCTAAAATCTGCACAGGTTATTTTGCTTGTTGTACATCAGGTCTGCAGAGACTCTGCTATCTCTTTTGATTTGGGCTGTGATAAGGCCACAAGGATGATCTGGGAAAATAAAGGCTGGTCAGCCTCTCTTCAGTCCTTGGCAAAACCATGGAGCATATCCTCTTGGAAACCACTTCTGGGTTTGAAGGAGGTCGTTGGGAGCAAACAGCATGGATTTTCTGAGGGTAAATCACACCTGATTGCCTCCTGTGATAAAATAACTGACTTGTGGATGAGGGGAGAGCAGTGTGTGCCAATAACTTGACTTGAAGCAATCTGTAGACAAGTAGTAATAAACTGTAGAGATTCAGAAGACGATTATGAAGGCCAAATAAAAACTGGGATTGTTTAGACACAGCAAGCGAACAAGTATATGACAGAATTGCAGAGTGGGTAAACTGGAAGATCTCCTAGCTCTTTTGCAGAGGAAGATGTTAAAGTAAATTAGAAAATAACACACAGAAAAGGTTTAAAGGAAGTACACATTATACAATGCGTAGTTCGAACTTTGGTACTCCCTAAGACTGAGAACCAAATTGGATTCAAAACCAGAATCAGGGACTTACAAAGAGTGGGAACAATGAGTTAGGAATGGTAAAAACTCTTCTGCAATTAATAAAAACCATTATTCTGCAGGACATGTGGCAACTACTACTCATAAAGTGTATCTTTGTCACATTGTTTTAAAATTTTACATCCACTAGAGGATTTTTTTTTAAAACTTCTTGAAGTATCTGTTCAGTCATTGTTCTTTACTAAGAGTGATGTCTCTTTTGAGGCTGCTCCTGTCTAATGGTTTGAGAAAAGGTGCTGGGTATCTCCAGGCTTTTGGCGATGTTGACAGAACTTACACAACAGTTGTGAATCTGATGGTGGGAGGTGATGACTCTATGGAAAGGGTTGGAGGCACAAGACAAGCAACACAGAGTGCAGAATGCTGTAAGAGTGTAGTTGCGAACAAAGATGGGGCTGCAGAGATCTTACCGAAAACCATGATGCTCATAGGAAGGGGCCACTGACAAAGATACTAGTGTTGGAGAGGGACAGAAGAGGATGTAATCAGAATAATAGAGATCTGAACTTAACTAAAGTGGCACTGAGCTGGAGGCATGCTGCTATTTTGGTCCATCTCCTGGAACTGCAGTGTTATTTACTGGAAATCTAGCCTGAAAACGCATTCTTTGTGTAATGCTCTAAGTAGGAAGCCACCCCAAGGGATGTGAATTACCAAATACTGTGACGCTTTGGTGTACAACAGAAACCCAAACAAACCAGGACCCTCAAAGGCCGATAGCTAAATATTTATTTCAGAGTCAATTTAAAAACAGAATTTTCATCCAGCAAGAGCACACAGTAATCCTGCAGGTCTAACTTGGCCCCGCTATTTGCTCACGCCACATTCCCGGCCCACACAGATTTTAATGCTCCAAGACCTGGGGTCTGCAGTGGGGTCAGTCCTGTCTGTCAGGTAAGGGAAAGGGTGCTTTTCACAGCACTTAACAGTACAACACCTATTCAACACACATTATGGAAACTAATAGTAAATATAACCTAAGTCTGTTAGAAAATGACACTGAACAGACGGGATTTATATTTCACACTAGATTACCACAGATGTTTAATAATTAAAATGCCATTTAATTCTTCAACCAGTCTCAAATTAGGATGCATTGGCATTCATCCAGTAGTAATGTGGCAAACTTACCTTTCATGGATTTGAAAGAGACTCTTACCACAGATTAATCTGTTGCTGATGAACAAATTTCTAAACATTTGCATTATTTTAGGGAAGGTTGTGAACATTCATTCCTCTCATTGAATGCTTTTTCATTCACGAATAACCACAAAGACGCAAATGCAATTATTTTTTGAGCCTGTGGTCTTCCTGAATGAACGTCTCATCATTCATCTTCATCTGTGGACACATAAAACTGTGGTCTCTCCATTATTATTTTATACTTCACAGAAACTCTGTGTCTTAGATAAAATTCTATGATGGCCTAACAGCTAAATTAATTCCACAGGTACCAAAATAAGCAACAGCAGAGCACACTTTTATTTGTGTTATTTGGTATTTTACACATGCAGCATTTTTGCTATAAAAGGCTGATCTTTTTTGGCATAGCAGTTCAAGGATGAGCAGATTTTATGAATTTAGCTGTGGAAGTCTGTTATCAATTTTCTACATTAAAAAAATAACAAAAAGAATAGGATCACAGTGAGTTCTCCAAGACTGACTATGAGTTTTTGGCCACATGCATAATGTTTTTAACTGGTTGCCAAGGAGAGTCAGCTGTAGGTGACACAGCTGGTAGGTTTCAATAATTTTGATTCTATTAGAAACACTTTAAAAAGGTATGGCTGATAGGATAGCACATGGAAAAGGTTTTTTGGTTAGTCTTATTATAATGAGCTTACACAGCCCCAGAGGCTGCTTTACAGAGGTGAATGTCGTGATGCCCATTTTGCAGAGGAGAAACTGAGGCATGGATGGGTGGAAAAAATGTGCAGGGCAGGAGTAGGGCTGGGAGGAAAATCCAGGTGTTCTGGCTCTGGGCTCAGTTCCTGATTTCAGGCATTAAATGTTTCCATTTAACAGACATGCAAATCCCTGTCCTGACGAATTGTTTCTTATGCATATGTTGTCATTAATAATGCAACCCTGAGGCAGGACAATTTAGTGCAAAACCGATGTCTCCCTAAGTTGTCTAGATTCGTGGCCTGATTTATTTGCTATGAAGCAATCATTTTTGTCTTCCTGTTAGGACAGCTGCCATGTGGCCTCTGACACTGCTGAATCATCCCCTCACACTCATACGCACTGGTAATATTTATTAAATGAAACACTTATGTCAACAATCAATGCTTGGCAGTGAGGAAAACATGACAGGAAATATCTTTAGTATCAAAAGGGTTGTTACACAGCAGGATAAATGCACTGCTTGAAAGTAGAAGTTTATGGCTCTTTAGCTGGATCTTTATTGATACGCATCTAGAGAAAGGACCTAGATTCCAAGGGGCCAATTGGTGTGTTAACATCCCAATCTGCCCTACCTTTTTAAAGCTCTGCAGATTGTCATAACACTCTCTGGAACTACAAGGTTTGATATCAAGTCAGCAGCAACTGCAAAAACACACATACAGTTTTGCTTACTAATAAGTATTAGGGCAGTACAAAAAACCAGAGCACAAAGAATCACACACAGATGTGGCGTGCCTATAAACTAAAAGAACTGCAAGCTGAAAGCAAGACAACGGTGGTAGGAAACAGTGGGACTCATGTGTCCAGTTCCATAAGGTTCCTTCAGAAATTTTAGTGAAGTGTGGGAAGCTTAATGTGTGTAGCATCATTCTGAGATTCAGCATCTCTTGGAGGTTTTGTGAGGAATGAGGAGTGACCAGCTGCTTAAAAACTAATAGCTCCAGGATTTGGATTAGGATTTGGATCAGGATCTGGTTTTCTGTCTTAATTTCTAGGGAAAAAGACACACATTACCAACCTCAAAAATAGCGGTAGGTGAGTTTTCCTCTGAGGCTGTGCCCTATGCCGTTAACCAACATGACTTCCTGCTGAAAAATTCCTTCCTTCCAAGAAGGCATGAAGCGGAGACCAACAGGAGAGAGAAAAATACTATTTTAGCTACTTTAGGGCTTGGATTTCCACTAGGGAAGTGGACTTTCCCAGAGAAATGCTTTGTTTGAAGGGGGAAATACAAACAAATGCAACCAAACAACTAAAAACCCCAGCTCATTTGGAATCTTGCCCCTTGGACGTGAAGCTCTTCTGTTCCCATCCTGTCATGCTATGCTTCAGTTTCTGTTTGCAGTCCTTGTGTCACCAAGTGACCAGGCTGCAAACTCTTGCACATGTACTCACATACTCTTCTGCTCTGTTTGCCTCCCGCTTTGTTCCACTGGGATAAAGAATTATTATTTTGCTGAGAGGGAAGAATGTCAATGATTATGTGCAAGATGAATTCAGAACCTGCTTAATGGAGGTGCACACCTTAAAGACAAACATCCTGCAATTGTAAATCCCAGAACTGCCTTGTTTTCTTGAGCCTGTGCTTGGAATTTGTGGAAGAAATCTCTGGGTGCTCTGATCCAGACTCACCACCTGGGGCTTTGCTTTGTAAGCATTACAAATATTGAATGGCATCCTGATGTTTGTAAGTGAGTGCATGTGAGTAAAAACCCAAACCAAAAGATTAAGAGAAGTCTTGCATAAATAATTAGGAGTGGGCTCAGCATTAAAAAAAAATAAAATAAAAAATTGAATCCAGGAACACTGAATTCCCAGGAGTTTAGGAGCATCCAGGTCCATGGTTTGGATTCTGTCCTTTTTATAGATGCATATCCAGAGTTGGGCTGGGCTCAGACACCGAACAGTTTGATCAGGCAGGTTCAAAGATTCTCTGGTCTGGAGCTGGGCATCCAAATTATTTCCAAGAATAATTTACATTTCCATTTTTTCCTCTTGTCCTCCAAGAGCCTAACTATATTGCTCTTGGCTTACACAACGTGCATGGACATCAAAGGGGATCTTCTGTAGCTAGACAATATGTATCAGACCCTACACAAAAACAGAGAAGAAAAAAGTCCTTTATAGGTTTTAAAATGATGATCTAAATTTTTTGAATGAATTCTCTGGATGTCACAGGCTGGTGCTGCTTGTTGCTCCACACTGCAATGAGAAGTGAATGAATATTGGGTTATGTTATCCCTATCCTGATTTACCATATTTCATGGGTTTCAAACACTGCTTCCTGAAGCTAGAGATCTAGTGTTAAAGATGGGACAAAACCCAGAAACAACAGCGATCACTAGTAGCTTTCTCTCAACATACCTACTTTGTTCTCGGTTCTAATTTTTAGCTCAGCCAGGCTGAGGTGATAGTGCTGAAGTGTAGTGAGACCACAGAATTATTTTTCTTAGCTGCTAAGATATGGTGGATACTTGTTAGGCAGAATATATGTTCTTCCAGGCACATCTCAAAGGGCCCGCTCATAGAAGCGTTTATGTGGAAACCACAATTCCTGGAGGAAAACAAAACTAGGGAGGAAAATTTCTATCCACTTGCTAGGATTTGCCATAACCTCTAGCACCAGATTGTGTTCCAAAAAAGAGCTGATTTTTTTTTTCCTTAATGAAAGGATTGAAAGTGTAGAAAGCATTGAAAGTATAGTCTTGTGCTAACCAGATTTTCAGCTTGACTGCAGGAGGAAAGTGTTCTTCTGTTGGAATATATTCAATATATCTGTACTCAATTGGATTTTATCTAACTGAAAGAAGATATATAACAGGGGCACAAAAAAAAAGTACTCTGTAAAGATGCATTCTAGCCAAAGATGCCAGCCACCCTGCTGACCTGAGTCTGGACTATGCAGCTGCTGAGGATGGTTTGTTAATATATCATTGCACGAGGGAGACCTGAAAAGCTATCTATCCCAGTTAGTGATTTTTTTCATGCTGTGGAAAGAAAGGAAGAAAGAGAGGAAATCTCTTTTCCTTTTTTCTCTCTGTCTAGATTATGTGTGTTCCTCCCTGGAACTGGTAGGAAAGCACAGGCAGGAGCACATGTTCCTGGGAAGTTTCTGGATTTTTGGGAAGTTTAAAGGCCTGGGGCATCTAATGCATCCTCATCCCTACAAGTGCAATGGCCAACAGAAGAGGAAATAAGAGACTGAGCAAAGCCATGTGCTGGTAGAACAACACTGGCGTGATGGCAGTGATAGTAATTTCAAATAGTTAGTGAGCAGTAACCAGCTTGATTGCAGTTACAGGAGGGTCACACACATTATAACAGCTGGCATTTTGGAACATGGCCTAGAAAATACACTAAAATGGTAAGTCGCCTCAAATTTCACTCAGACATTTTACGTGCTTATGTGCACCCATGGCAGGTTGTCTCTCATCTCCCATTTCCCTCTCTGCTACAAAAACAGAGCCCAGTTCAACTTACCTTAGTAATAAATTTACATACCTGCACATCCAGAGTGATGGAAAGAGACTAGAAGTCTACTGTAAAAACAGAACTAAACTGAGATTTCTCTCGTGAGGGCCCAACGAACACACTGTGAACAGAACATCTCACCGCTGCTTTGCCTGCTAATCTTCCAGGGCTCTGAAACCTGAGACCCAGTAAGCTACAGCCAGATTTAAACCCTGTGGGTTGAACACAGCTTAGCTCTGCTAGAATGACCTGTTCTCCTGAAGCTGATTCTTTCTCTCCTAGTTTTAATACATTTCCAGTTCTAATCACAATTGGAGCCTTTCTCTTCCTGTCAGGTTCCTGCTTTTGACACACACAGATACATTTCACTTCTTAAAGCCTGAGAATACACAAACACATCTATATCTCCAGATTGGGAGTGTCAAACTCATTTTCATGGGGGGTCACATGAGCCTCACAGTTGCCTTCAAAGGGTAGGAGTAGTTACATTTATACAGTCCTAAAATTACATTTGGCCCCTTGAAAGCAATTGCGAGGCTGATGTGGCCCCCCGTAAATGAGTTTGACAGCCCTGCTTTAGACAGATGGTAAAGAAAAGGCCCAAGTAATAAACCCCAAATTCAGCTTGAAAGCACAGTTTCAACCAAAACTGTGGGTTTAGCCTTTTATAAGTGAACCCCTAAATTAGAAAATTTAAATTTAAATGAGAGTTGTCGTCCCTATTTTGTAAGAACTCATACAGATTACTTGAGTGCAGGTTCCGTGCTTGCAGGTAGTTTTTAAAAATTTCAAGACAGTATCCTTCCTCCGGGTCACGGCACAGAAGATAAATGAGTCTAAGCAAAATATTGGTAGGAGAGCAATCTTTAGAGGGAGAGGGATAAACTTGCTCTCAGCATGCAGAGCTGGGTCCTGATTCTTTATCTGTCTGCTAGAATCATTATAATGAAAAAGATAACTCAAAAAAAAAGTGCTCATTGTATGAAAGAAACATTGCAGAGTGCTGTTTCCTGGAGCTGGCTTCAAATCAGAATCTCTTGTGTGGGTGAGACTTTAAGAATTCCTTTAAACATTACTTGGATCGTGAGACATCTGCCAAGCATTACTGCTCAGATCCCTGGACCACCACTTCTGCATATGGATAGCTTCAATGAATACATTGGCTTTTTGAGGGTTTTCTTTTCCCCTGATTTAATGTTGTACCATCCTCTCTTCACCAAGGGAGTGGTTTCCTCATTTGTGATGTGGTAGCTTTTGCCAGTTTCAGAAATTCCAGCTTGAAAAAAACCCAGACGCGTGAGGGTCTACATGTTGTTATAATTATGTCTGAACCAAAAATCATTTGCATTATCTAGTTAGAGGGAAGTTCCTACTCTGATCTGCAACTGAACTTTGCAGCTTGACTGGCCTGCTTTTCGATATTAAAGCTACCTGACATGGGATAAATGTTGATGGAGGTAACTGCATGTAAATGGGTATTAGCAATTTATTTAAATGCATTTTCAGGCCTGAAAAAAAGGAGGCCTGAGGCTGCCCACACCACCGCGTTCGTCCGCACGTTTGCAAGCAGGCTTCCTTTCCCAGGGCAGCCGCACGAGCTATGGAAAGAATTCCCTGGCTGGCAGCAGCCTGGTCGGCGGCAGGAAAACACAGAGCAGAGCCGCTCTCGGCCGCGCGGCCCCTGCGAGGCCCGTTCGACGCAGAGATAAAGTTCAGTGCCCTGTGGTTTCGCAACCGGGTTCACGGTGGGGACTGCCGTTGTTTACTTTAGGGGAAGATGGAGGCGTGCAGGGGAGAAGGGAGTCACTCCGCCATGTGCTGCCAACTGCTCGACACCCCACGGCAGCCCCGTTCCTAACGATTTATGCAGCTGCTGGATGGGGTCTGGTTTCATGGGCTGTGAGCTGCAGGAGCAGGTGGGACTCCCAGGCAAGGACTCCAGACCCTGGAGACAACAGAAAGCAAAATCTGTCCTCTTCCCAGGGCGGTGAGGGGTCTGACAAGTACTTTGTGAGCTTAACTCTTCTCCATGACTCCAGCCCCAAGGATCCCTGCAAAGCCACCTGCTATTTCCAGGGTAATAGGAGCCTGTGTAAAAATGCAGGAGAATTAGCCCAAAGTACAAGAGCAAATGTTGTTGAACCGCTCAACACCTAAGGTAATTACTGCAGTAATTTTTCTGTGTGCTAGAAATTCTTTGTTTAGGTCTGTGTACACACACACCCTTTCAACACATCAACTCTGACATGCAGCACTTGCCAAGCTAGGGTTTTATATCACCTCCCACATTATCTGTGGCATAAAGAGAGACAGGATGCTCTTTATTTACTGCCATTTGGGGGATTCTTCCCCTGGGCCTGCTATCCATGTTTTTACAATTTAAAGTAATTTGTAATTTAAAGCCACAATACCTGGGCCAATGATAACATCTCTTCTTGAGCTCTGTGGAAGTTCACATCCTCCACTTTGTATTCCCTTCTCCCCTGCCTGCACTTGATGTGTTTTACCAGTAGGCTGATATCAGATGTAATTTTCAAAGAACAGAAGCTTCTGTGATATTAATTTCAAATGCTGTTTTTACACTGAAGCGTGTGCATAGGGGAGATCATTCTGGAGCAAAAGGTTAGTGGTTGAGGATGGGGCTGTGAAGGGCTCCTTTCCTGGGAGATGTCTGAGACTGAACTGGGCTTCTCAGTTCGCTCAGTTCGCTGTGCACTGCTTAATCGTCTGTTGTGGGGACGATGCACTGCCCGGCTCAGGCAGGGGCTGTGATGAAGGTGGATGCAGATGGGAAGCCCTGTGCCTCAGCTTGGTTGCAGTTAGTGGGACCCTCGCACATGTTTCAGGCTTTGTGACCCTAGGCTTATAATAAAAAATGTGTTGGTATCAAGTTAATCTCTTAAAAAAAACCTGAAAGATTATTAATTTTCCAACTGGGCTATAGACCTTCATGTATGATGTATTCCTTTAAACCTGGAGGTTTTGACTGTTTCTTTTGGAAGATCAAATGTTATTGGAAGGAAGTCTAGGCTCAGAAGAGAAAGAGGGGGAAAAAAGCTTTTAGACCACAATTTCAAAGTGACCTCATTAGCCCCTCTAAGTGAGCAGCTCTCCAAGACATGGCAACGATTGACCGTAGGACACTACTGTGTGTCAGGCCTTCCTGGCCTCCTGCATGCCCTTTATATTTTTCCCATAGCCTTCTTTGCACTCTGGCCAGGCCAAGATTTCTGTTTGGGATAAGTTCTCAGGACAACTGGAGTCTCCTTTAGTTCAGCTCTGAGCTCCTCTTTGGTCTGTTAGTTTTGCTGACGCAGATGCTGGAGAAAAGCCGGTGTGAAGGTTACTGAATGAAACTTGGGACAGGAACGGGTGATACTGAGCAATCTTCATCCATGTAAGAACAGAAGTTGTAGCTCTTAAGGTGAGGACACAGAGAAAACTGTCAGCGTAGGTATTCCTTATTCTCACCTATATGCATAGGTACAGATTGATTTTACTCTCAACCACTTCCAAGAACTGCAATTCCTTTTTTCTTCATGCCTGGTAGCTGGCTCCCATCAGCGTTTAAGAACTTTAACAGAGTTTTTGAAATAATTTACAATGTGTACATGTCATTTATTTTATCACTCCCTGCTGGGACCCTGCCCTCCTAGCTCCTCTCTAGCAAAAGGGATGGGATGTTTCTAGCAGAGCCTGCAAAGCTGTGCACAGCCCTGCGTCGTCTGCAAGCATCTACATACCCCAGTAACCGGGACATGGAGAGCAGAAAAAACATCCCTCTGCCTCCAAATAGCTCCCTTTTGCATCATAAAAGTTTTTGAAAACTAAAAATCCACCCTGCGCTAGTTATTTTCAGGATTGCAAACTAAAGGATGGGATTTTTGGTTTCTTTTTGTACAAGTGTAATGAACTCCTCCCTCTTCTGTGTGATAACTCAAAGTTCTTAGCGCCTAAGAAGACTCCAAGGTAGGTGTCTGGGCTTTGTAAGAAGCTCCTGGAAATTTAGGTCTGTGTTTACACACATCCATGTTGTAATGTCTTGCTCTTCACCATCCTTCCAAAGTCAGGCAATTCCACAATAAATAGAAAGCAGAAATTCTTTGCAGACATCTTCTGTGTCATAGGCACTTGGTTGATGGCTTTCGAATCAATTCTTTGGATGCATCTGGATTTCCTAGTAGAATACTGATTCTCAGGTTGTGTGTTTTAGGAAGAAGATATATATCAACAGTCACTTAGTAGTTATTCCAATGAGCTAAGCACCTAACCATTGAAAATGTAAGTTATAGGGTGTATAAGTAAACATTTTTGAGATGCTATTTCTAAACAGGCTTATCAGGACATAAGCCTGGCCACAGAAATTTTTCTTGGTCTAGTTCAATGGCCCTAAACAGCAGGTTTTTTATACTGGTCTGTATGGTGATTATCTTCACTTCCTAACTTTGAAGTCCTTAGCACTTGGTTTGAAGATGACACAAATGTCTGTTTATAGGACAGCCTCATCAAAACCAGAAATGAAAGGAAAGAGAAGAGAGTTGCAAATATTTGAACGGTTTATGTATTTGGGCCTTTCTCATGCTATGTTCAATTCTCATTTCTGAATATGCATAGTTTCCTCACTGTGCACCCTGAAAAATGGGGACTTGCTTTATAGCTTCACTTGCTTTTAGTTTCTCTGGTAAGAAACATGAAAATCTGTTTTCCATGTTTATCATGAAAAAAAAAAAGTCTAGTTCCTCACCTTGCTATAAAATTACTACTTGTCTCCTACCATGTAACACAGAGACTTCTGAACCCCTCTGATCAGCAATATAAAATACATAAAACGGTGCAGAGCACACTGGTTACTGGCTGTGCCAGTTTGGCAAGGCACCAACCTGGGCAAGCACAGAGGAAACTATTGCTGGAGGATAAATCTGTAGGTTGTGGTGGTTTTTTCATTGTTTTTTAGTATATTGAAAGTTAGGACTTATAATTCTCCCTTTTGACGTGAACTGCATTTACCAGTGAACCTTTCTGGTGACCTTTCTGTCCCTTGTCATATACTCGATCTCTGCAGTCAGATCATCCGCACATCTCTTGACACCTCTTCATGCTAACTACGTGTATTTCAGGATTTTCTCAACCAGAAAAAAAAGAAAAGCAAGAAGTAGGGACTATTTCCTACTTTCTCTATGTATTTTAGTTCCAGAGTTAAACTTATTCCCAGCATCACTTGCTTAGACCAAGACGAACAGGACAGTGAATACTTTTTGCTATAGCTGAAGCCAAAGTATAGGTAGAATGAGTATTTCCAAGCTTCCTAGGGTGATGGTATAAGCAATATGACCAGTCAGGTTATTTCTAAATGGACAATTTCCCATTTTTATTGTTTTTCAGTATCTTCCTTTCCTAACACAACAGAAAACTTGCTCGTTTGCTATTCCAAGCTTCAAACAAATGCACAGAAATAAAAATGAACCTAAATGTTTTTTAACCCAACAGTCCCCTCTTGTAATCGTCAGCAGAAAAGTCCAGTTGTGATTAAGAGAATGTGTGCTGGTGAGAGCAGGGGGACTGGGACAGCTGAATATAGATGCAGGCACCCATCAGCTTTAGCTCGTGACTAACACCAAAGAGCTCCTTTAAGTTTCCTTTGGAATTCAATGAGTTGGGTGTGTTGAGACACACAAACAATACGAACTTTAATAATATTAATAGTAGTAAACAACATAAAGTGTTTTAGCTGAGGACTGAACTCAAGTCTCACGTAAGGCAGTGCCAAACATAGCCTGAGAAGCATAAGCTAAGGACCAGTAATAATGTCTTAGCCCATAAAACATGTCCTCAGTCAGCCAACTCAGATCCAATTCTGAATTGAAAACATTTAGCTCTGATATTTATACACAACCAGTGGGGCTGACACACGTCAAGAGAAAGAGCTGGTACAGTTATTCTTCACTATGCTGGCAAAATAATGTTTCATTCTGGATCAGCAGGACTTGTAGCTGTCCGTAAGTGTTTTTAGGAAATGCAGAGTGTGGCTCTTTCAGCTCATCAGAAATGCTCATAATCAGTTTTGTGTACATTTAGGAGGAGAAACAAAAAAAGGCATCAAGGCGGACCTGGAGTCACTGTTACAAAAGTAGTTTCCACTTTATCTGCAGCTTTTATGCATTATGTTAATTGATTTTATTTGAACAAAAACTAGTGTTAGACTCAGGGATGATATCAAGGTCATGGCATTCAAAGAAAAGGAAAATACTTCTAACCCGCATCAAGCTCCTTAATTCCTCTTGATAATGGCAGCATAACCCTATATGCATCCAGCATCATCCAGCTAGTATAGTTGTTAAATAATATTATATAACGTAACATTAAGAGGTAAATTCTAAATTATTAAGTGTTGATGATGATGCACTGTATTTATAGGAAGGGTATTTCTCCCATCTTTTAGTAAGCTTTGTGGTTTGTCTGTGATATCTGATCTGAACATTCATAGCATACAAACCTTAAGGATATTGGTTTTTTTTTAGTGTCCAAGCACAAACACGATTAATAAACATATTTTATGCACATAGAGTATTTGCACATAATATTTTTAGTCTTGAAACATTGTCCCTTAAAGTCTGATTGTATTATGAAAAGCAACTATCTAAAAATTCTATCTGTTGAGTAGGTCTCATCCACCTAGACTCATTTCAAAGCTTGCTGAAAGCCAATGGACTTTCCACTGCTTTCAATCAGGCTCTAGATTATTCCTTACTGGTCATTCAGTGGAGTATGTGAAAGAAGTAACTTCCATGGGTCTTGTTTTTAATGATGAACCAATACATTTAGGATACACGGATCTGGATTACATCCTTGCTGGCAAATCAACAAATACCTATCCTGATTTATGTTTCCTCGTAGTGGGTCTTCAGTTAATAACATAAATAATGTCAATGCTTCTAGGTGGCACATGGTAATTAAGTGCAATTTTCCTTTCTTCCAAGAAAGCCTGACAGCTAACTCTTTCTTGCCCAACCTCAGTTGTGTACTCTTGTATTCCTGAGGCCCATTTAAGGCTACTGCAGGCTTATACGGCAGCCTTTGCAATGCTGTCAGTGCCAGACGGGATGTTTTCTGGGTTTATGTAGACATGGCCTATAACAAACCCTGAGGCTCTGTCTTGTCGGTGCCTCCTCCCACACAGACACCTCCTGATGGGCTCTCACACGTGCTGAGCCAGCAAAGCCCAGCAGCCAGCCAACCCCCTTCTGCTTGTGGCAAATGAAAATGGGGAAGCCTCTACATGTGCTTTCAGGTCACTCTTTTAGACCAGTATCAGCAACTGAGGAAACAGGGCTTAGATCTGGGATCCAGAGACGGATCTCGTACACTGCTAACACTGTCGTTGAAGTGGAATTACAGCTCAGGTAGAGACAAGGGTGGAAACAAAGTCATTCCAGAGAACTCTGTCACTGTCTAATCATCAAAAATTGAAACTGCAAGTTCCTCACAGACTCTGGGTTTCACTTGTGGTTTACTGTGTATTCAAAGGAAAGAAGAAATATCTGTATGTGATGCTGAGGCTTGCAATGTTTGCATTCACGATTTAAGGACTTACTTATCTGATGATGCTAGGAGAGGAAGCTTGCTCTTAGTCCCTAGCTTTCTACTGTCACAAGCCACGTCACTGAATTTAGAAGATGATTATTTGAGCTATATGCAGGAAAGGATCGTGATATAAGAACTACAAGTGATTGCTTTTGGGCTTCTTGGTTTTGGGGGCTCTGCAGTTTTGTGTGACAGGGCAAGAGAGTCCATCCAGTTTGCTGGCCACAGCTCTCTCAGCAGAAGTAGCTGCTGCCCAGACCTCTGGCAAACTGAAAAGCCAGACTTAGCCATACTGTTCCTTAAAAGTGACATAGCCACAGGAATGGATTTGTGACAAGATGGCAAAAGGACAAATCCCACCATAAAAGAACAACAATGAAAGGCTGTAAGGGGGAAAATAAATAATTCCAGAGTGGGCCGATGTGCTTACGCAAGACAATTTACACAATCACAGCATTGTACAAAGAAACAAAGATATAGCCTTGGGGAAGCCACTGCCATTTTGTAAGTAATAGTTAAAAAATGCTTGCGCTGACTCTACCAAGAAATGCCTGTAGAGGCAGGGGCCCTAATAAGGAGCAGCAGGCAGCACCCCAGTGGATAAACAATAAGGCATGGCTGCCTGAGCAAAAGACTGGCCCCTTGTAAACACAAAAGGCTTCATGCAGAGTTGCATGCTCTGGTTGTATCTCTGAGCCATGCAGCCTCGCGCTGGCCTTCGTGTAAATACTTCTGGGCTGAAGATATTCTTAGAGATGCATGGGGACAAGAGGTTTCACAGCAAGAGCTTCCATCCTCACTTTATATTATTGTCTGCGTCTCCGGTGTGTTGGGAACTCGGCATGCTCAGCTGTGTTTTTAGAGCAAGTTCCTTCAGCACGACTTCTTTGTTCCTGTTCTGCTCCAAACTGCTAGTATTTAGGCTTCCCCAGCAGGGTGGGAAACCTCCACAAGTGTCAGTACAATATTAGTGTTTGTTTTCTTCTTTCAACCTAAAAATCTAGCAAATTATAAAAAGTGCTTTAGCAATCAAATGTTGCGAGGAAAAAGTGCCTTTGCAGATAGGAATACAAATTATTGGTGACTGATTTGGGAATTCGGTAGCTGTCATTTAAAGCAAGCAGTAGCTCCCCAAGGTCATCAAAGCTGAATGCCCTTCTGGATGAGGCGGCTTTAAAGTGCTGCACTGAGTTTCCAAAATGCTGGTGAGAAGGATTTCAGACCATAGAAATCTCAGTTTGATGAGGCAACTCATGGCAAGATCTGTTGTTGTTCAGAATTTCTTTTCTTCCTGTGTTAGCATACATTAAGATATGAATAAAAAAAAGGATTTTTATAAAGTAACAAATAAAACTTGGGAAAATGATCCATAAGATTAAAAAACAAAACCAAACAAACAAACCCACCAGTCATCAGGTTTTCTAAGGGGGCCTTAATGTATGAAGTACTCAACTTCATGGAACTGCAGTAAGATTTGGTGACAAAATCACTGCCTAAATGATGTTTTGTTAATGAATAAGTAAATATTCTCTAGATTTCAGAAGCAGGAAAATACTTCTGTAGCTATATCAAACACAAGTTCCAAGGGAGTAAAGAATTATTGTGGTAAATGAAGAGTATTTGTCTACTATAAAGTAAGCAGTGATGGTAGTGAGTGTTGATTGTTGTTGATGTTGTTATTATTACTGTTAGTGAAACTTCAGTTTAAATGTCTAAGAAGAAAACTTGTAACAGTAAGGTAAAGCTGTCAGGGCAGGAAATGGCAGAAATGCCAGTCTTTCAGCTATCTGAAGTCAGGCTTTGTAGAGAACTTCAGAACACACAGCCAGAAATGCAGCAGCCGTTAGTTCAGGAAACGGCAAGGCTAACTCGATGGGCCAGTCCATTTTGGTTTGTGATTGTCCCTTCCTCCGAGCCTCCAACGGTCTCCTTCCCCTTCATTCTGCTCTTTCACCTGCGGATAGAACTGTGCAAATATCTACGAGGGTGCAACAGTGTGTAATTTCATGTGTGTTTCTGTTTCCCCCTTTCTGATTTCCTCACTTTCTAGGTAGAAGAGAGACAAAGATGTGCCAGAGTTGAGATGACAATCCTTCTCATGCCCTTAGTTGGACAAGATATACAAAGTTATGCTTCAGTTTCCAAGTCAGTAGAGTCAGCATCAGAAAGCAGCAAACCATCTTGGCACAGATATATATATATATATTCAGCTTAGGTGAGATTTAGGTCTATGTGAAAAAGAAACCATGACTTTTAATGCTACCAGTAGCATTTAAGATAGCTTTACTAGTGTAGTTTTAGGTGCCTCTGCAGTTCTACAACAGCTCTCTGTTTAGCAAATGTCTAACTTGAAGCCACTACTTTGTCACTATGGTATCTTAAGCAAAGAGCTTGCTGGCACGGCATACCACCTGAGCACTGCTCTGCTGGTGTGCCCACCTCCATCATCTTCGCATTCTTTTGTGCTAACAGGATGACTCTCTCTTTCAAACTCACAATGCAGGCAAAAACTTAGATACATTTCTTCTCCTTTACTGTGTTTTTTGAAGGAATTTGATAGACAGATATTCCTATATGTGTCTCTGCGAGATTATGCTGATTTGTTACTAGTCTGCCTGATAAAATAGTCCCAGTTGTATTAGTGACCAGTGATTACACACAGTTGTTTTGTTTAATTTTGTTTTTCACTTGAATATAAATCTTCTAGGATCAAAGGACTCTATAGTCAGAAAGAGGCTAGGAAAGAAATGTTTCCGTCTCTTCCTGCCATGCGTCTTAAGGCTACAAAAGCAGTTCTCTTTCAACCTTGAAAAGAAATAACAATAAAAAGGCAAACCATTAATTAGAACGTGGAATTGACTTTAGTGTGAAGCATGGTAGCTTAGTCACCAAGGCATTTAAAATGGGACAGTAAGAGGTGGAAAATCTTGTGTTAGGGGAAGACTGCGCCAACCTAGATGACTGAGCAGTCGTTGACTGGTGGGATTTCTAGGGGTCTGCTGCACAGTACCTCAGCAGTAAACCCAGGAGGGGTTATACCAGCTGAAACATCAATGCAGACCATAGTATGTTGAAACAGACTATGTTATCTGAAAAAAAAAAGCCTTTTTGGGGATTGTATTTGATTATGTTTGTAATTTTGTAACGGGAACTTCAGGTTTGTGTATAAACAATGGCAATAGTGAACTAAGAAGCACAAACTAGTATTTTGCTTACTTTTGAGAAATCTTTTGTAAAACTTGATGTTTACATGACAGTTAGCACTGTCCTCCTGCCAGAAGATATTGAAAAGAAAGGAAATGAACTGTGCTGTCATTTACACCCCATGAAAAGACATTTGATAGCTTAGAAAGTTTTCCCGGTTTCTCTAGTGACTTGTTCCTAATGTAAGCTTGCTGTCTTCACATTCTGGTCACGTATGGAGCCAAGCACAAGAGCAGCACTGAAAAAAAAATATATAAACTCTAGGGCAAAATACATTCCTATGTAGCTTCATTGCAGTCAGTGGAGTTAAGCCAGGAGAGAATTTGTCCTGAAGACTTTGGAACAACGACAAAGTATTAAAATGAAGCCTAATAGAGCATTAGAGCTGACAGGAGTAACAGGAATTTGTTTGCAATTAACTTTCACTCAGAAAATAAAGAAAAATGGTAACAGGAAAACTTCCCAAAGCTATAATGAGCATACCTCTGTCTTCTCTGAAAAGGAAGCTGGCCTTTCCCATAGGTTTCCATAAACGTATCTCCCTATAAATATACACTGTTATCTCCTGGTTTTGATCGGTTCACTTGTCCAGATAGGTCCACACAACTGCTAACTTTTAAAGCTGAGTCTTTGCCAAAGCTGGCTGTGCTCTCAAAGTAGAACAAAACATTGCATATGTAAAGGAAAAAAGAAGAAAAAAGCCTGTCACTGATCAAGACGACATTAGGAATGACCTACTAGGACAGATGCACACCACATCACATAATAAATACATTGTTACGGCATATGGTATGACATCACAGATGTGCCTGAACACACTTGATGATTTAGCACCTTTTGCTGTGAGATAAAGCTGTGCCAGATTAAGGCAGAAAGCAATCCAGGCAGCCGAACTATGAAATGCTTTCACAAAGACCATAAGTAAATCATTTAATAAAGTGTTCCATTCTTTTCAATATTGCATGTTCAAGACTAAAGGACAACAGGTGCTCCATGATCAAAGATCTCCAGTTACAAAGATGCGTAGAATACAGAAGTAACGTTGTAGGAGGGTGAGGGCTGTGGGCTTTTTTGCCTTGTTTGTGGTGTGGTTTTTTTGTTTGTTTTTTTTTCCTCTTGTGGATTCTATCAAGAGACTCTGGGCATTTAGTGTAACTCCTTTTCACTCAATGCAAGTAATTTGCTTCTATAGAGTAAGGATTCAAGGAATTTTTGTTTAAATCCATCCATGGCTAGTAGTTAACCTGATGTTCTTCACTTTGATCTGGGCTACATTATTTCTCTTTTCTAATCCAATTTGATCATGGCAGAATTTGCAGAGTTTCAGATAAACGTTCCCAGGTTTAGATTCCTACCAAAAACTTTCTAGGCCTGCTAAAGTGAATTGGATGTATCTAGATGAAAGACTTTTAGTATCACCTGTACCCTGGTTGTATGGAATAAATCAATAATAACTTTTCCTGTATTACTTGGCATGCCCGTTTCCTGTCCTTCTGCAGTTCAGCTTAGCAAAGGTCTGCAAACATGCAACAGGATGAGGCAAAGCCAAATATCCATACTCTTTCAGAATTCAAAAAAAAAAGTTAGTTCAGATCTGGTTCAATGTAGACTTTCGCAAATAGTAATATTTTATCTGATTTAATTAAATCAACTGTTTCTAACTCTTGAAGAGTGTTCTCGCTCCTGTGACTGAAAACAGTAACCTCTTGTGCTGCTTCTACAGTCAGTATCTAGTGATGCATGAAAACAGCACAAGCTGTTGATTAGGTCACTAGTCAAGTTTGAGGCATGCAACTGCAAGATTACTTGAGTTTCCCGAACTGGCCTCATGTTCTTCCCTAAATTCTGATTGCTGCTGTTCTGCACCACTCCAATGACTCCTGAAGACCCAAACAACTATACTAGCTAGAGATACTTGAGACCAAGTACAGTATTACAACTGAAACTAAGTCACCCGAAATGTTAGTTTCGACATCTTTTGAAGGTATTACTGCAGGGTTTCTAAAGCAGTGCAAAAAGCATTGATAAGGATGACTTCTGTAAAAAGGAAATTCATCAGTACTGGAAATAACAGGGTACTGTGCAGCGTATTTGTCTCTGTCTGCTCCAAGGGCAGATGATATATGCATTCTTTAGAGTAAGTTCATCACCCTCTGCCCAGGCTTTACCACTCTTCTTGCAGAGCAAAGTTTGCTGGTACCAAACTATGGCATGTTCCTCCACCCTACTCCTTTCCAGTTCTGCCCGTTATGAACCTGGCTCTGAGTGTGTAGAAGTTCTTTTGCTCTAGCTTGGAACAGTAATTTGAGAGGGGCACACACCTTGAGAATTGGAACAGAATAGTGCAGTGGATGTGACTGCTTTGGTGAGTCCATCTGAAGCCTGACACAGGGATCACTGTTTTCTGGTAACTGCTGCACAGGCTGATGCCAGACCTGATTCCAGTTCTTAACTCCTCCTTTGGTGTGTGGATAGTGATGCAGAACTATGTAGCAGTATTTCATGCTTGTCACAGGGGCAAGCAAGGATCAGCCATTGACTTTCCCTTGAGCTAATTGTTTTGTCATGGCAGGTACCTTTCTCCCGTTAATATATACTAAAGAAACTGAGGTACTGAGACAACTGCAATGCAGTGTTTTCTACTCACTGCAATCTGCAAACTCTAGGAAAGGCTTTAAAAAGGCTTCAAAGTTTGGGAAGTAACTGTCTGTTTCTTGCTTGTTCACCTTTCCCTCAGTTTTGCTGGAAAGAAAACTTTGCTTCACCCTTCCCTTACTCTAGATCACATGGATCAGAGCAGGTTCTAGTCATACATCTTGTTTTAATCAAAATAGGCAGAGATAGCACCAGCACAGGAGCCTATTTTTATCATCTGAGAAACAGCTGTAGTTAAAACAAGAAATAAATTGCAGACTAAATGAAATTTCAGTGGTCCAGAGTATGGTTATCACCTGTCTCCAGAATGCAGTCCAAGAACATATGCAATAGGTCCTAATATGCATACATGTGTTCTGGGGTGAGAATGATTAGGTGAGGACAACACTCTGTGCTACTCTGAAGAAAGACTGAAAGGCTCAGTCCATTCATCTCCTATTCCCTCCTACTCCCCACTCCAGAAGAAAAATATAAGGTTTCTTACTATAAATCCCCAAATTTCAACTTTTGGTTTTGGCAGATGATTGTACTAAGCAAGTGTTTGCAGATAAACAGGGTGAGAGAGAAAGCAGGCAGGCATGCTGGCACAAATGTCACTGTATTTAGAGTAAGCATAAGCAGGTTAGATAAGAAGTTCATGGGAACAGTGTCATCAGAAAAATTGGGGGAAGGGGAAGTGTGATCTTAGCTTTTATTTTTTGTGTTGGCTAAGCCGTAGTCAAGATCATCTCCTTTGTCAAAGGGAAAATGCAGAGTCTCTCCATCCATCTGGGTTGAAGCAAAGCCTCCTCATAAGAGGCCCAGAGATCCTTCCGTATTAACCCTTGTGCATTCCATGATTCTCTACATCACATGGAGGGTAAAAGCTCCAGAGGAGAAAGGTCTGGTACTAACTTTATTGTTAGTGAGAAGCTGCCTGTCACGTTAGAGCTGGCAGTCCCTGCCCCAATGAGTTTATTCTCTAGATAATAACAGAGACTGAGAATTGGAAACCCAAGTAGGATTACTTTAGTGTTGAGGGTCCGTGGAGTACACGTTTATCGGATCTTGTAGTCTTGTTACTGACTGCAGTGGCTACATCAAGCCCACACTCAAGTCAGTCACACTGTTCTGGCATCAAGTGGGGAAGTTCTGGGGTAAAGTAGATGGTGCTGTTAAGGTAGTTTCAAAGCTGGCATTATGGACAGCGCATTTTCCTCCGTAATCTGAATTAGTCTCTTTTAAGATTCAGACTTCATTTTACGTTTTCAGTTTCTTCCTGAGATTTTGATGAAGGATTAAGCTGTATGTGAGGCTGCACATTTACAGCAGCAAAGGAAGAAGGCAAGAGTTAAAGAAAAAAAAAATAGGCTTGCAAATAACAGCTGAGCATAGACAAATTACGAGAAAGAATATGAATCTTTCAGGCTGTAGATGAAGATCAAATGCATTGAGAGAAGTTGCTTTTTCCATTAATGTTTTCACATGGCTCTGCTTCCAGGCTTCAGGCAAGACCAGAAGCAAAAGTGCCAAAATATCATGAGAGAGGCTGCTCTTGCAAAATTTCTGGCCTGACCAGAAGTAGGAAAATCTCATGAAAGACTGTTCTCGTCTGCTTTCCAGCCCTGCCTGGCATGTCCAGGAGGCTAAACCAGGTTCCACTTAGAAGTTTTGAACCATATTTGAATTCTTCTTTGGTTTCCCATGCCTTTTGTAAACAGTACTCTGTAAACCTGTGGTATGTCAGCTGTGCTAACTTGATAGACTTATTCCCAGACCTGTGCAGACCAGCCGTGATGAAGTGTTTTTAACCTTTGTCTAAAAATTATTTCCAGCTTAGTACTAAGCAGAGATCCTGAGTCTATTGCAGTAGGAGCTGCTCAAAGTGACAGAAAAATACTTCGGCCACAAGAACTTAGACTTTGTTAGGTTCCTCATCTATAAAACACAGACAGTGTCACTAACCCAAGCACATACAACTGGCCAGCATTCAGCCTAGATTTTTTGAATCCCAGTCCAGAACTTAAACCACAAGACCATTCTCTCACATCCAAATGAATGTGCTACACATTATAAGAAGTCTAAATGCAAACAAAAACATCTGAAAAGCCTGTTGTGCAGGAAACTGGCTGGGATTCAGTCTGTCCCCTCAGTGAGTTCACAGTCAGTCTAACTCACTCCAGCCACGAAAGTTTGTACGTTCTATTGTTGTGCCTGTGGTAGACAGTAAGCAGAATTGATTTGAAAGTCAATACGCACAATGTCTGTGCTCACTAAAGAACAAAAAGTCTAACTCCCAGGTTCGGCAACTAGTAAAAGTAATGATGACCTGTAGAAAAAAAATAAATATTTATTTTTAAGATTACACGAACTACCAAAGAAAACTGGAAGACCTTGCTGATTCAATGAGCCACTGTGGAAGTCAAGTTCTCCAGGAATTTCTCCATTACTTCCGTGTCAGTTATTGAAAGCTTTGTTATTTTGCTCACTTTAAAGCTCTCTATTTTAGCTGCTATAATGTAATTGAAGTAGTACCATGATTTCCATTAAACAACCCCCTTCCTCAATGCAATAACCACTAATGATTGACTTTGAACTATAGACACATAGTCCAGTTACTCTTTATATTAAAGAAATAACACAAAACTCCCATGCTATTTCCAACCTATACTTTACAGTTAGGACATGTATCCAGTAGCAACACGCTAGACTGAAGTTCCAGGGACACAGGCATTGATGGAGGAGGACCTGGCTATCGTTTTGAAAAGCGTGAATTCCCTGGGGAGAGTGTGTGGGGTACTGCAGTGCCTTGGGGCAAACTGGTAGAGCCAAGGAACATATTTCTGACTGCACTAGAAAGATACCCCATGCAAAGTCCATTAAGCAGAACAAACACAGCTCTGTTTTACATGATGCAAATGGATTCTAAGGCCACATTACCGCCTTCTTGTAAAAAAGGATCTTCTTTGTGACCAAAATTCCTTAGCATACTGCACACTGCAGCTAAACTGGGGAGGTCTGCACACAATCTCTCTGTTGTATTATATTTCTGTGGCGAATATCTGGTACTGCAAAAGACAATAGCAGATGGGACAGCCCTCACTGAACAATGAATAGGATTATCTTTCTTTAGGCTTATAACGTTTTCATAATCTGCTGAACAGAATTGAACTGTCTAGGTTCTAATATGTAAGGTAGTTTCAAAGAGCAATTTCTGAACCAAATGTATTTAAAAGTAGTCCACAATTTGGACTAAAGATGCTGTCATGCAGCACTCTGCACCGACGCATTATAGGGGCAAAGCATCACCAGTGGATCTTGTACGCAGGATCCCATGAGAAAGATCAGAGTCTGTCATAGATTTTAGGAAGGCTTCTAACTTTTTCCTTATTTCTTTTGTATAAAGTAATTGTCTTTTCCATTGTTGACATTTCCCATCCCCGTGGGACTAAGGACCTTTGTGACTATGTAGAAGAACAATGCCAAGCAGAGTGAATTCAAGGCAAGTGACCATACTATAAATGACTAATAGTCTCGCTCCACTTCTAGATAAAAGGAGACAGTGGCTGCAACTTGTTTAAAAAAAAAAAGCGTGATATTAGCTTTTGTTTGCTGACCAATGCATACCTCGGGGTACTACTATGTTCTTCATTTCATCTAGTTCCTGAGAATTACAGCTTTCCTCCAAAGAAGTAATGAGATGTAACTTTGATGGCAAAATAGTAAACCATTGATTTCCAGAATCTCTCTCCTCTGTTGGTTTACCAGCCCTAAGTGCTTCAAGCACATATTCTCTAAACTAGTAGAATTTTGATTGAAGAATATTTTCCATAGGCCCATCATAGTTTTCTGCCAGCTGTGCTGGTTTTCTTTCCAGAAATACATCAACTAAAATTATATCATCAGTATCAAAACAAATTACTATCTGAACACTTACTAGCATCCCGAAGAATGTAATCAATTCCCTAATATGCAGGAATGTCACTGCATTTCAACATGACATGGGAGCTTCAGACTGACCTCTTGGAAGGATGGGACAGCATTCATCTCGCATTGCAGCCTGTGACTATGTCACGTAAAAGCCAATTATGCTATCAAAGGGACAGGCACACATGAGAATGATGTAAAAGTGCTTATCTGGATTTAGTTGGTTGAGATTGATTAAACCACAAAAAATTATCAGGCATCTTGCAAAACTCTTCTGTTTGGATACAAACAGAAACATACACAGTGGCCTGTACCTTGCAGATAGCTTTTGCAATCCACAGCATTTAGGTTTTAAACCTCTGCCTTTAAGGACACGAATGGTACAGTTTGTTACAGGCAAGGCTTTGTGCATCACTTTTGCCACAGCACAAGGAAAGGCAACAAATTTGAAAGCTGCACCTTGGCTGACCTAGAGTTATTTTGAGTGCCTATACCAGCAGGCATACCGCACCCCATTTTGTGCACAGGACATCTTTGGAAGAGCTGGTAGGGGACAGTGTTTTTTCCATTCTTGGCCCATATACTGGAGGTGTGAATAATGGTGCTGGAGCCATTACAACGGCATTATGTTATGGATGCCTGTCCACAAAAAAGATGGACTGATAGCACCCATATGAATATACCAAAGGCCATCAGACAAAATGCTTGAATGCTAGTGACCCTCTTTCAAGCCTGAACAATAACTTTATAGGTCTTTCATGTCCACTCAGATTTTAAATGTTGTGTGTTAGTATTTTCTGGTAAGATAGGCATTGATAGAAGTTCATTTTTGGCTGGCACAAGACAGCAAAGGGAAGTTCTCCTTTAAATCAGAAAATGAGAAGGGAGACTGTGTCTCTGCACAGCTCCGTGCAGCTGGCAGGAAGCCTCTCTCCTGCTCTTTACGTTTGATTCCCTTCTCGGGGAATGTGAGTGAATGTGTTCTGTCTCCAAGCCTGCCTTCCCTCAGCACCCCCGTCCCCTCACTGCCAGCCACACACATATGCATGTGTACACGTATGCACACAGTCTTTCTTCGGGTCTCATCTGTTTTCCTAGTTTAGATTTTAACCACCTTGGCCTGTCAACAGAAGTATGAACAGAGCTGGGCTGTAAGGCCAGTGCCTTTAGAAGCTGAAATCAGATGTCATGCAGCCACTAAATTTTGTGTTTACTTGAGCCATGACAGATCCTGATCCTACCATCAGTATCATACAAGATTTATGATGTTTTGTGCAGAAGAAATAATTATATATTGCTGAGGGTTATGTACCTCAAGGGGAAAGCACACTTTTTGCTGTTTCCAAGTAACAAAACAGATAATATGTAATTTGAGGCAGATAATCAGGGTATGATCTTCCTTTTTATTGTGTTTTCTTGTGGCAATATATGCATAACACTGATTAAATAGAAATTATGGTTGGATTTGAGCTCCAGATTGGGCAAATGCTGTGAATTGCTACATTATACAAAGTACCAAAGATTAAAAGGAGAAAAACATCACTGATGCAGTTGGTGAAACTAATACTGAGATTCTCACCTCCAGAGCCATAGTTCCTTGTTTCATGTGTCAGTTATGGGGGAATTCATGAGGAAAAAGTCTGAGAACAGGGCATGCAGACATCTCTTCAATGAGGTAAGAGGACCAGTAGCTATGTTTAAACTCCACCAATTCACTGATAACTCAAAAAGACTTAATGTTTTACTTCTACTAACAGTAAACCTAAATAAGAAGTGAAGCATGTCCCAGTGTTTTTTTTTGCCAGGAGGAATGCAGAGAGATGGTGCTTTAGAAAGATGGCTGATAAAGCCATTTAGCACCAAAAGTGAAAGTTGTCAGTGCAGCTTTTCAAAGCGTCCCTAGCAGGGGAGTAAAACAGATCCTGCCTCCACCTTCTCCTCTATAACAAGCTATTGAGGTATTTCAGACCACATTTCACTAAAGATATATAGTTATTTCCTCCATGCGGGCAAGGTATTTACTTTTGATTTTTCTTGCTGTTGCCTTCCCTCCTTCATCTTCTCGTTCATTGAGAAGCACTATCTTGGCTCCTCCTTTCAGGAAGCATAAGATCTGTCAATTGCTCATGTTTGCATGAGGTCACACTGCAATCAGTGCTCCACACAAACGGGGCATACATGCCCTCATCAATTTGATCTCAGGAAAAGAGCTAAGGAAAAAGTACTACTTTCAGGACATGTCCTTGGAGACAGGAGGAATTGAGTAGGAACAGAAAATTATAAAAGAGGAAGATGCGTCTCACACCCAACTTTGCATGATGTATCTGGCAAATGTTATTGCAGTGTGGTAAAATGCAGGAGGTTGAGGTTTTGATGAGAAACAGAATTTTAAAGCAAATGAGAATACTGCTGCTTTGTAACAAATGTCCTCTTTGTTCATTCTTCAGCCAGCATCCTCTGCATGGTGTTGTTAAGGCTGTTGTGTACAACTAAGATGCAATACAGAAAAATGGATTGTTATGTGCTTTGTCAAATGTTAACATAACCTACTCACTTTCTACAAAGGCGGAACTTGCCCAGACTCCTGGGCAGAAGCACATTTATTTATTCTTTTGTTGACACCTTGAAAGGATATGATCTTGTAACCTGATATCCAAAAGGGGAATGACTATCTGCAAGAGGTGGATGGAGGGAAATGTACTTTGAAACCAACTTGCATCTCTAGGCTGGAATCTTACATAGGTGGATTTCTGTTTTCACATATGGACTACAGCAGAGTTGTGAAGTTAACTTGAATGAGAAATGAGTAAAAGTTCCAGGACCAAAAGGGTACAAGAAAGCAGCATTTATTCACAGAATGCTGTTCAACTGCACCTGCCTCTGTAGCCTGCAATAACTTTGCTCCAGTTCTGCAGACCATCAAGTTATTTGTTTTCCCTTGATGTTTGGCATAACTTGGTGTATTTGCTACATCTTTAACTTCTCTTTCTGAGGTAGCCTTCTCCAGAGTGAAACAGTGTTAGTTAAAGGAGAAGATAAATAAAAGGCAAAAACATCCTCATAAACAGCTCTAGAAGGAATCACCACTATGATACAACTCCCTCATCAAAATGATGAGCACCAAAAATACAGATATTTAATGTAACTGCTGCTTATTCCTTCCTTGTCCTTAGTTTCCTGTATGTCTTGACTGGTGTAAGCCACAGCTCTTGAAAATACAAAGTTGAAAGGGAATTTATAGTTGGGTTGATTTAACAGTGAGAGAGAAATCAGAACAGTGACAACAACTATTGCTAGCATTTAGAAACCATTACTTTGAGTGATAATACATATTTATGGGTCTAAAAGTGTTCAGGATTGATTTGTAGGACTTAAAAATGAGATCTTGGCCTTAGTTTAAGCACACAAAGTTTGATTGAAAGTGTAAGAAGCAAATGGGGAGGGAGAAAAAAGATTTCAGATAAACCTCTGTACCTGCAAAATGACTAGTATGACAAATTCAGACATCATTGTGTGATCATGAAGGCCAGTGAAATAACTTTTGTCTAAAATTATTTGGAAAAAAAAGTTCAGAAAATAATATATGCATTTATTTCTAAATGTTCCATTAGTTTGATAAAACGTAAACTACATTGTTTCAGCTCTAAGGCAGTTTTTTAGTTCTGCTATTTTCAAAGCATAAAAATCCCATGATTTTTATCAAATGCATCTTTGAAGTGCTTTTAATCTAAAAGCTTTTTTGCAGAGGTATCCTAGGATTGTTATTTATTAGTTTTCATAGTTAAACCTTTAAAACATTATATTACCTGCTTGTGATTATATAATATTCCTACAGGACAAGGGACTATAAGCAGAATTTTTACTAGACCAATATAAACAATTATATAGATACGGGTCAAAGCCAAACATCCAAAGTTAGAAAGGTTTTTGTATTTTGGAAAAACACTAGAACAGGTTTGACTCTTACTCATAGTGATGACTAGTAACTCAGGCTCACAAATTCACCATTCCCTGAATCATCCTCATAGTTGACTTGGTTGTAATGATGTGCTTTTCACATTGTCAAAAGCAGTTTAGGGGTGAGCTGAATCTGAAAATAAAAATTCATCATTTTTAACACATGGCTGCTGAAGCTACACCTTTTGTTTTAGTTTGATAATGTTCCATCAAGTTGTAGCCAAAAAGAGGAACAAAGGTAACATAAAGACTAATAAAGTCTGCAAAGGACGGTGTTTGGGGTGTGGTAAATAATTAAGAAGTCAGGTAAC
This sequence comes from Columba livia, assembly GCF_036013475.1. Classification (NCBI taxonomy): domain Eukaryota; kingdom Metazoa; phylum Chordata; class Aves; order Columbiformes; family Columbidae; genus Columba; species Columba livia. The sequence goes on along the minus strand of NC_088607.1, from coordinate 28,419,255 downwards.
TGATACAGTGATCTCAGTCATTGGGTAGGTTGTGTACAATCATGTTTTAGCATGGCTAAATGTAAAACCAGAGGGGTATAACTTGTTACTATAAGTACAGGTCTCTTCTCAAGTGTTATTCTGAAAATGGCCTTAGACTACTGCTGTTAATCACCTAAACTTCAGTTTCCAGTGTGACACTATAAAGAAAACTCAACTTTTTCTTCATTGCTGCTGATCTTGTGTGCTACAACACAGTCTTTTGGTTTGATTTGGTTTTTAATCAAGACTCGTCATTGAAAAGAAAAAAAAAAAACAAGTACTCCAATTCTTTGAGCAATTAGGTCAGCTGGACAGAAATTAGCATAAAGTTGACTACTTCCAATGACTGAACTCTTTGCACCACTGGTGCACCCGACTCAAGGGTCTCAGCATCTGCTGAGATGCACCTATTCAAAACTTGTGTCTCCAGCCTTGGATCAGAAAGAAGCAGGGGCATTGTACAGAATGAGGAATGTTTGGTTTACGTGGAAATGCTCAGAAAGGTACAATAAGTGGTCGAAGGAGTTGCCTTGCCATTTCTGACTCAAGGTTCACACAACCGTTGCGCAATTTGAGCTCTTTCCACCACATAAACACAGCAGCCACATGAAGTCAGAATGTTATGCCAGCTGAAATTCTCGGCTAACAGTATTACCTGGCTTTTCCTGTTTGTTATTGTGGGCCAGATCACCCAATATTACAAACAGATGCATTCCCACAAAGTTGAACAGAATCACACTCATCTGTCCTTGAGCGCTGACCCTGTTAGGCTTGCCTGCCTTCAGCCTTAAGGCCTAACACACAAAATGCAGCTGAAATTGAGAAGTTGTGAGGTAAAACCCAAAAAGGACAGAGAAGAGGGAGTAAAGATTTTTGAAATCCTAGCGCTGTAATTCTCTTTAAAATGGAGAACTAATTGCAAACTGCCTACCTGCAACACAAAATCCGCAGTACAAAGAATATTCTCTGTCAAGAACTTCATGAAAATACTAAAGACAGTGCATATTTTCTGACTTAAAATAAAGTTTTGGTTTCTTTCTTTCTTTCTGTCTGTCTTTCTTTCTGTCTTTCTGTCTTTCTGTCTTTCTGTCTTTCTTTCCCTTCTCTTCCATTTGATTGGGACAGAGAAAGTGGAATTTGAGGCTGAGCACCTGCCTGCTGATGGGAAGTAGTGAATGAACTCCTTGTTTTTCATTGCTTGCATGAGCAGCTTTTGCTTTACTCATTTACCTGTTTTTATTCCAACCCATGAGTTTTCTCACATTTACTCTTCTGACTTGCTCTCCCATCCCACTGGTAAGGAGTGAGTGACTGGCTGTGTGGGGCTTGGTTGCCAGCTGGGGGTAAACAACGAAAACTCTTCTCACTGGTATCCAGTGGCAGAGGAGATGAGATGCAAAAAGGTAACAGGCACAAACTGAAATACAAGAAATTCACTTTAAATGTACGAAAAGCTGTTTGATTGCAAGGGTGACTGAGCACTAGCACAGGTTGCCCAGAGAGGTTGTGGTGTCTCGATCCTTGGACATTATTCAACACCCGAGTGGTGTTGAGCAGGGAGTTAGACTTGCCAGTCTCTCCAGATCCCGGCCAGCCTCAGCGGTTTTGTTAATTGTGTGATTTAATATTCTGGAGTCACATGGAAGGTTTCATGAAAAGTACCTGCATTCTGAAGAGTAATGGGGAGAATAAAAGTGGTATTTAGTAGGAAAAATTTCATATGGATGTGCTGAAGACCCCATTTCCTTTCCCTCAAATTGATCATAAATGAAATGAAAATAGACTGATGTCTTATATTGTGTCTGTAGGATAGTTGTCTAGTTCTACCTGCATATGAAGTAAGGATACACTAGCAGAAAAGGCTCAGCTGTGTGTGGTGGAACACCAGTTCTGTATTTTGTGGGATGTTTATCTGATCAGACCATGTAATTTACTACAACAGAAAAGTCAGGAAAGACTTAAAAGAAAAAAATCAGCTCCAAGAAGATTAGTCTTCTGGCGATGTACAGTATAGTACTTCTTGTAGTGTCCAAATTCAGTTATTCATCCTGGTTAGCACTGCCTCAAGTGAGAAGGAATCAGGTCTCTTAAGAAGCAGTATGAAAAACATCAATTTTACAAGGAGACATTGAATATTCACTGCTGGATATTCAATTGCTGGCTGACAGTCTGACTTACGGAGTCCTACTAAAACCTACAACGGGCTTTTTCAAGAACTTAAGTTGCTTTTGCACAGATATAAATCTATAGATTTAACTCTTGGGGCTCACTGCATTTTGGGCATGTTCCTTGATGCAGCATAACCAGCCAAGGTATGCCAAAAACATCCAGAGATGAAAACACTGTGTCTTTACTTGCAAGATGTGCTAAGCAAATAAACATGTTTTCTACAGTGATTAATAAAACGACAGTCACTGGAGATTAGAAGAGAAAAATATCGGAAAAACTGTTGAGTTTGGAAAAGCTAGATAAGGCTTGTGTCTCTGGGAACTGTATACAAGAAATACAAGAGCTGTGCTTTCCATTCCCCATTACACCTGTTTTGGTGCTCCACATATCTATTTTTCAGCCTTAATTCTCCTACGTCAATGGAAGGCACCTTGAAAAGGAAACTGAATGGGACAAAGTACTGATCTTACACACTATGGAAAAGGAATGAGGGATTTAACTGTGGCAGCTGGATAAGGAGTGGAATTGATTGGGAAAGAATCTCAAGAATGGAGGTGAGATAAAGAGGAGGTATGACAGGATGCAGAACGTGGGGTCAGCAGGGTCACACCCTCTGTACATTCTTCAATAGTTCTGCTGGAGCAAGAAAACAGCCTGTTTCTGAAGGCCGAGAATCCAAAGTTACTCATGTCTGTCTCCAGCTCCTACTGAAACTAGCAGGTCTTTTCTACAGACATAGATGGGAGTTAGACTAAGTCCTTAGTTAACTAACCTTAGGGTGATGCTGTACACTGCCCTCTCTGGTTATTTTTCAACAGCTGGCAGTATTCAGGCAACAGCTGTCTTCTCACACTTCCCTGGCTCTTATCTCTACTGGCTTCTGCTTTTGGCCCTTATCAGCCATCAAATGTATTAGGGGCTTGTAAGAGAGAAGACTATGGGCTATCAAGAAAAGACATGATAAGAAATGTTTATGAAGAGCGATGCTTTCATAAGATACTGCTCTTCCTCCTGAGAAAGATGGGCAAGGTCCAAGGGATTTCACTGAGGTAGCTTGCATCCTACATGGAAAGCATCAATCAGTCTGCTCTCCCCCAGTGACCAATTACAGTTCTGCCACTGGTCCCTGCTGTGGGTTCTGAGCGCACCGATCCTGTTTAACCCCTGTGCAGAACCACCAGACGAACTGGTTAAAACAACACAGGCTCTGATGCAAAGTTTGCAGACTGCCCCCAGCTCTAACCATCCATCATCACAAGCAATCACCAAAGTGAACCAGGGTTCAGATAAGATCATCTAATGAGTAATGAACAGCTCGATAACCTGGGCCAAATACATAGTAGTGAACAAGTACTTTGAAGTGCCTGTAGCTATTCCCTTCATAGGAGGCAAAAACGTTCAATAGCCCTGTTCAGTCTGACAGCAGAGAGCTCCTGGAGTCTATGTGGATGCTAAACTACCACTAAGCAGCACCCACAAGTAATTCTGCCACTTCCTGTTGGTCAGAAGATTTATCTCCATCATAATAGGTATAACCACAGTCCTCTATGGAGAACAGTCAGACACGTCAAGAGAGTGGTACTCTTTAGTAGGCAAAGGGGAGCTTTTCTGGGTTACAAGCTGAGCTAAGACAATGTTACATGCCCTCACAGGAACTAAAGCTCTCCATTCCAAAGGCAAGGTACATATATTTTTCTGCTGTTTAAGGAAAACAGTTACTGAACAGAAACACTATATTACATGCACAAGACTGACCCTGGGAAGAGACTGGGAGAGCAAACCACAAGGGTATGTCTTGAGAATGCTCAGATGATAAATTATATGAAAGGAGAACAGAAGTGAACAGACCAGAACAGAGTGACTGACAGGTAGCTTTCCTTCATGATAAGGCCATCGACCCACCATCCACAGATGGGGGAAGTGCCTGTGTAGAAGACAAGTCTGCTGTTCCAACAGAGTTGGCAAAGAAACCTAGAAAACTTTTCTCTCTTATCTTGCCAGTCTAGAGGAGTGTGGCTGTGGAAACATAGATGCAAAAGTAGCATAAAAGCAACTTTGTGGCTTGTTTTAAGTCAAATACAGTTCCAATGAGGGAAGCTCACAATGCCTCACAATCTGTACCTACGGAAACGCCTCTCGGAGTCCCTGGTGCATCCTGATGTTATTGAAAGTACAAAGACACCACTTTTATTACAATTATTCGCTTGTCTGAAAATTAGTGGGAACATTCATTTAAATTAGTCACATAAACAGCTTGAGTAAAATTGATTTTTGTTAAGTATTTCCTCTAAAAATGAAGCAAACTTCTTTTTCCAATTGGTTGCTTGTCCCAAGTCTTTTGGTACAGGAACTTCTGGCCCACTCGATGTCTTCTCACTTTTTCTTGACTTGCTATCAATTTTACCTCCAAACCATTCCCCTGTTGCCCTCTGCTCTCTGAAAACACACTGAAATCTAAAGTTTCAGACATTCTAGGAATCTCTCCTGATGCTTTTTTTTTTCAGTCTCCAAGAAACCTGATCCACCAGACGGGTGGGAGAGCTTATTGTTTTTTTGTCTGACATCTGGATTTCATTAGCAGACTCATGCGTGCTGAATCAGGAATGGGAGCTCAGAAGAAAGCAGATGAGAGTTAAAATTATGTTAATGGTAAAAAAAAAAAAATCCCCATTCTCCTCTCCAACTTTGCAAACAAACACAAAATGTGAGTCACATTGTGAGATCAGTATAAACAGTGCAGCCCTTATTAGCTGTACCCACTTAGGTTAATATTGCATATATTGTGCCTCAAGCATCTATAGAGGAGGACGTTGTATTATTTACTTATATATGTCAACATTATTTTTTAAAAATAGCCTTTCCAATAGTTTCACACTAATGCCACCTCTTTTCAGGTTTATAGTAAGCGTCTCCTATTTAAAAAGATCCAGTATAGTACACAAGGAAATAATTTATCATAAACCAACCATAAAATTACAGTTAAGACTTGCTGTTCAAGAGATTCCTATAAATGATACTAGCAAGAGAGACATTTTAAAAAAAAAAGTTTAACAGGAGTGTTAGCAGTTGCCTAAAAGTCAGACTGTTATTAATTACCATAGCTTTCATTACTGAACAACAGAAATAGTAACACAAGTGGTAACCATCCGTCAGTCCTATACATGGTGCTATGCTAACAACCTCTGGATGACAGAGATCTCATCTTATTTGCTAAGGCTGATGGTTGCAGGCACACAACATCCAGCTTTACAGCCCACCTTGTCCTTCCTCTCCCTCCTCAGCACACAAACTCTCTGGCTCTCAGACCACGGGTGCCATGTGTCAGAGATCCCCCTCTTTGAAGGGCACTAAGCAGAGATGAGGAGACTCAAAGCATCATGTGTGACTGAGTCACATGGAGGAAGAGGTATCAACAAGAAGCTTTTGGTCGTGTTTGAGAAGATCAGATGGGTCTAGGGTAAGGAATCAAAATTACAAAATGGTGAAAAGCTGAGAGGGCAGAGTGATAACAGATACTAGAGAAAAGCTGAGCGTGGAAGTCAGGCCTTTGCGCTCCCCTGCAAGTCACCTCAAGAGAACTTCATACGTCACTGTAACAGATGTCTGTTCCCTCTTCAGAGATTCAGCTTACACATCAGATGTCCACATTACATCATGTAGGATACAACTGGGTAACAGACTAGCAGAAAACTGATAGAAACTTTTGGTCGCTAATGCCAAATGACTAGCACACTCTAAAATTGGAGTATGATTAGTTTTATATGTTTAACAGCACTCTATGCTATCTGAGGAGATACAGATATCACCTATCCTGAGAAAGTTATATGCCCATGACAGGTGAAATGCAGGTGGATATGTATGTCACCTGTCACAGCCATATAACAATCTCAGGATAGGAATGAACCTCTAAATTTACATAAGTAACCACTTCCAAGGAAATCTGAAAATTCCCAGGCTTGGTTCTCTATTTTCCCATGTTTTAGTAAACACTTTAACAAGTGGCAAGCACAGCACTAAAGCCAGCATGACCACTTTGTCCTCATGCAAAGCGTAAAGAGAATTGGGTCTGAGGACACCTGACATTACAGGAGGAATTTTCCATGATTCTTGGTAAAAACTACGAAGACAGCAGTGCAGTCTTGTCATTTAGCTCTAATCTACTAAACTTCTTAACCAGGGTTTACAGAAATCTTTTTTAAATAGCAGAGCTCTAACTTGCATTGAGAAATACAAAATTCAGGTCTGGAATGACTCCTATTAAGATTTTTTTTTTTTTTTTAAGCTATTTAAACCAAAGCTGCCTTTCTACTGTAGTGATAAATCTTCAATCTTTTGGGAAAGCCTTGTGGTTTCCCATTTCTCTGAAAGGAGCCTTTCTCTCCCCTACTTTCTGGTCTTCTAATTTCCTCAGCTGTGTAATCAGGCATTTAGGAGTAACATGACTGCTATACAAAACCATCTCAGAGGTCATCTCTGCTCTCATGAAGTCTCCCGAGCGTCTCCTTTCTCTCCCCATAAAACCCATGGGGCAGTATTTGGGAGGGCTGAGTGTGTTCTTAGGCTGGGTGTTGTTGGCTGCCAGGTGGTGAGGGTACGCTGGCTCGGGTGGAAGTATTGATTTGTTTGTGCTGTTGGAGAGTTTTATCTATAGCTGCACACCTGCAACATGGCTTAAAATTAGAAATGGACTTGAAACCAGTATTTTGTATATGAAACTTTTGAACCTGGGAAATGCTCAGTGTTACTCTGAACTCATGTCTGAAATTACAGCTTGAGACCACATCTAAGTGTGGTCCAAATGTGCTCTTTCTTTGCAGAATGAAAAAGAAGCTGTTTACAGGGCTCAGTAATAGAGAAGATTTCAAAAGGTGCTGCTGTACTCCTGTGTATGTTTCTGCAGAGTCAGAGAAGGAGTTACAAACAAAGAGTAACAAGTGTTTGTGGAAAATCAGAGGTAAATCTGACAATGAACTAGTAATCAAGATTATGTCATTTCCAAAATGTCTGCTGTTGCTGATAAAAATCCCCAAATGTTTCAGCTTAAGTGCCTGTCTGTGGGCTTTATTGCCTTGGCTAAAAATTTGGCACTGACAGGGCTCTGAAATGAAGGGCTTATTCTTTGTTTTCTCTAATTACTATACAAACATTTAACCTTCTCTACCTCATAAAGGAATTTTGGAGGAAAAATTTTGGTTTTTAAGAAAAAAACAAGCTTCTACAAACCTAGGAACTGTCTCCTTAAATAGCAGTCTTCTATTAGTAACATGACAGATCATTTCTAGTGTAAAATATAAAATGTAAAGAAACTAAGTTTACAGTAAGCTCATAAGCAAATCTATTACTTTTTTTTTTTTTTGCAAGCTGTATTTCGCTATTCAAAATAGATTAGAAAATTTGAGATATTTAGTACTGGTTTTGATGAGCTGATGCAGAGAAATAGCCTAGGAGTTAAAACAGGACTTGTGTCTAGAAACTGAAGCTATGTTCTCAGCTCAGTCTAACAGCAGGAGAAGTTATTAGGTTTCTGAGAGTCACATTATGCATTTGTACAACATAAATATACTGTATTTCTGGATGTAGCATGGAGTCAGACCTAACGCTTCCAGAATATAAACACGGACAAACAAAATTATGGAAGTGACTACTTAATGGTACTAATTTTAGGGAATCAACAGTTTTTATAGTATTGAATGCATTAGGAATGGCCTAATGTTAAAAAAGAAAAAATAAAATAAACTAAACACAGATTCTGCTCTTTCTTTAACATTCAAGAAAATTAGCATGACCAGGCTCACAGGTCTTCAAAGTCTTCAGGTTTGGTGTTTCAGCAAACGTAGAGATACTATTGCAGATATACACTGACTGGTGCTGCTGCAACAAGGAACCCGCAGTCAGTTTTTGTGGTCTAAAATACCATTAATGTAAGGCTAAATAAAACATATGACTTTTGCTCTGTGGACAGCAAATAATGGCTGTATCAAAATGTGCTCCTTCTGAGAGAGAACAGTGACTAAAGAGCTGCTCTAAGCATACAGGGAGAGCCTCTCTAGGATTACAAACTGAATGCTAAACAAGTCCTTGAATCTTAGTATCACTACCAAGATCAAATGGTCTATTCTCCGACAGGTGCAATGGCTTCTAAAGCAATATTAATCCTCAGGTATTCCTTTGTAGCCACAGGATTGCTGATTATAAGTGAATTCAACTCACATAGTATACTCTGTAGGTAATGCTGCTCTGAAAAGCATCACTTGGACTATTTAATCAGATTGCATGATGCCTCATCACCTGAAAGGCTGATATCCATGCACCAGTATGGCACAAAGACTTGTGTTCCTGATCCACGTGCTGCTGCTGTATCTCTTGCTTCTGATCTAACTCGCTCAGCCCATCTGAAGGACATGTAAAATCCCACAAGGCATAGGTGGGCTTTACTTACCTGAGAAACTCTGTTTGCATCTCTAACTAGACCTTTTTATAGCTACAAAAGGGGCAATATCGAAATATACAAGGCTCCTTTTTCATTTCTTATCATAAGCCAGATACAGACAAGGCAGTTCACTCCTCCGACTGTCACTTTCTCCCTGCCAGCCAGCGCACACCCTGTTTCTCTGGCACCATCCCAGGCTCAACTCCCACCTTGCAGGCCTCCTTTCTTTGCACGTGGCGGCTAGCAGAAAATGCATTTTCACTTTTGAGAAACTGGGAAATGATATATATAAGAGATATAATTGTTCACTTGAGTAAATGGAAGTTATGAAACATTGCAAAGCAAAGAATGCTTCTTCCACTTCAGAGGTGTACTTCAACTTTTTGCCTTTTTCAGCTGAACACCTTATTGAAAGACATTTTAGTAAAGAAAATTCCTTAAAAAAAAAAAAAAAAAAGATATTTCCAAGGCTTAGGCTCTCTTGTTTTCTGTATTTGTTGTTGCAATAAATGCCTGTTTTCTTCAACTTTAATGTTTTTGCAGTATTGTACTTTGCAAGAGTATTTTGTTTAAAAGCACCATGAGGAAGGATTGTGGTAGATATTAGAGCTGGGAGATACAGAGATTTTAAAGAACAATCAGTGCTCGCTTATTGCAAAGCAACTTAGTTAATTATCAGAATAGAATCACAGTATCATTAAGTTTGGAAGGAGATCACGAAGTCCTGCTCAAAGCAGGACCAACATTGAGTTCAGGTCAGGTTTCCTAGGCCTTTGTCCAGTCAGATCTTGAACACTTCCAAGCATAGATGAAAATTCTACAACCTACATTTTACACTAAACCAAAATACTCTTATGAAGTGAGAATACGTGATTGACTTAATTTTCCATTACTCCCTTCTTCTCAGTGCAAATGAGGAATTGATAAACTAGTCCAGTTCTGACATGGTCATTTTCTCTCTAACTTATTTGTAAGCCAGCTTGTGGAGGGCTGGAAATCCAACGTTACTTTCCCTCTCAAGAGGAATGCTCACAGTATTCATTTCCAAGCCAAGCACTTAATTATGGTTTATCAGGAGTTTTACTGCAAACTAAGCAAATACCAAATTGTTGGTAAACAGAGTTCAGCTTTAGACCAACGCAATGTTCAGTCTACTTCAAAGGAGTTTATAAAAGTCTCCCAGTGACTTGCACAGGATTAGGATCTAGTCTGTTGTGTGTGGTTTTTAAATATAAATAATACACATTTAAGATAATGACTTGTATTATTAGTATGCAGATATACAACAGTAGAAACATAAGGCTGGGAAATGCTTTGGGATGTTCTCTCACTTGGCCCTGGACAGGATCACCTCTGAAAATCCTGATGTATGTTTATCAGTTTGTTCTGAAAGTCTTCCAATGATCAAGAGACTTCCCAGACACTCCACTTCAATGCCTCACAGTTAGAAAGAGCAGCCTAGCTGAAGTCCAGGACTCTGGAATCATTAGCTGTGGATCTGAAAAACAAACTATGCCTTTAATGCAAGGTTTTCTACATATTTGCAACATATGTCTTTTTGTGGGAATAACCAAGACCAATTCTTCAGTCTTTCAACGGAAGTAATGTTTCAGAGATCCCAAATTAATTCCTCTCTTCTCATCTTCCCTGAAATACTGTGCTCAACCTGGACCAGCCAAGGCTTTACCAATGCCAAAACCTTATTCAGTTGAAACAGCAGGTGTCCATAAGGGTGTACATTTAAACTGCATGCTTTTTCTGATATCCCCCTTGTTGTTTGTGGCCAAGCAACTTGAATTTATATAGACAGTGGAAATGCAAATGAGATTCAAATGTAAACAAAAAGAGGTTGGAAAACCTCAGTGAAACCTCAAATTCTGTGGTGGGTGATCCTCCAACACCTGTCACACAGTGGTAACCATTGCACAGGGCCTGAGATTCCACCCGCAGGTCACTGCAAAGACCAAGCGAACACACCTTCTTACAGCATTTTTCTTTACCGCATCTGTTTACGTTGCATTTCCCACAGAAAACAAAATAAATAACTTGAACTTGTATCAGTAATAAGGACAGAACCACAGTAATAACAGCTTAGTGATGCTGCAGAAGGAGGAGGTTGGTTTTGGCTGGTCTTCCCGACTTTTGGGAATGTAATATCTCGAGTAGTATGCTAGACCGGAAAGGGGCACAGACACAGGTCACTAGATATTTCTGTTTTCTTTTTCACTATCTAACTGCTCTTATTTTGGTTTGTTAGGGTTCAGTATCTTCTTTCCAAGCAGTAGTTTACCAAACAACTGGACATAAATGTCACAAACTATAGCCACAGTTTTGAAACTAGTACTTTGGGAGCATGCTGTCAAAGCTGGGATGGTTGGATCCCTTCTACTCTCATACCGCTGTCTGAGTTACTTGCCTCTCCGATAAATGGTTTAAAGCCATAAAATGCACAGCTTATTCAGAATTTCCAAAACAGAGAGAAATGAGTATTTTCTGATGTTTCAGACTCTTAAACAGCTTACATTGCCAGAGGTAAAATGGATGTGACAAAATTACAGCTCACCATACTTTTATTACAAGATTTCTGCAAGTCTCCATAATAAAAATAGAAATGATGTGAGAAAATATATCCAGCTAAACTCAGAAACTCTGAGAAAACTTGGCAGGGCTGTGTTCAAGCATATGAGGGGAAAAACAAACAAATGCTAAATTTTGTAGGGTTTGATATCTTGGAGTTGTCAAAATGGCTGCAGGTGGTAAAAAATTTAAGAATTCTTAGCCAAGAAGTCCAGATAATCTGAAATAACTTCATGCAGGTTTTGAGTGGAAAAATATGAATAAATGAAGGGTAGTATATTGCGTATTAACAAGATTTTTGAAAGCCTCCGATTGTTCCAGTATGTTGTAAGGTGGAAGTTTAGTATGTGCATAGATATTTACAGAATGAACACCTAAGAATTACTATTTCTTATAGAGATATATTTAGGTGATGAAATATGCACTACACAAAACAGGTTAATGTATCAAAATACATTTCAAAGATAGAGAACTGAGGGTCTGGAGAGAGATAGAGATATATAGATATATTTCTTTTTTTCTTTCTGGAGTGCCACATACAGTTTGAAAACAATTATACATAGTACTGATCAACAGTTCTTCCTCCTGGCAGTAGAGGCATTCAGGTTCTCTAGTGGTACTGCTCTTATTAAAATCAGTGTTAATACATCAGAGATTAATTCAGCTGGATGAATTTTATTCTATGTCCACTATTTTCATCTTTATCTCTGTACAAGGCATACTAATTTCAGTGATTCAACTACTGCTTTATCCATATCAGGGACTGCACAGTGAGGCTTCTAATAGCTCTCTAAGCCAAGAGGACTGAAGCACAGACGCTCATACAGCTCCATATCAAACAGCAGCAAGCATACTCCAATCAAAAGCTATGGTGGAGCCTGCAAAATTGAGCCATACAAGGTTTCAGATTCCTGAGGGACTGGAGAGCTTGACCCCTCATCCGATAACTGAATAAGAATACTGATATTTCACTGAGTTCAATGGAGAAAAAGACATGTTTATTTGGAAGCCATCACCTATGTCCAAAAGACTACTGTAAAATGTAGCAACTGTCAAAAATTATTACTTTCAGAGTGATGTGGAAGAAATTTCAAAGTTGATGATCTCCTTTCATTCCAGAGCTCTCTGAAACATCATCTTCCACTTAAAAAGAAAAATAAATTTCAAGAGGTTTGTGTTTCTTTTGCCCCTTTTTTTTTTTTTTTTTAATTAATTAAGATCTCTAAGACAAAAGACAGAAATGTAAAATCTTTTTGTCTTCATGAGGATGGCAGGTTGTTCATCACTTCCATCTTAGCCAGCCTTTGGTACCCGGAGGAAGCACAGCTGTGGACTCTTTGCATTGCGCAGACATATTTGAGATCCTTGCACAACCATAATGCACAAGACAAATTAGATTAATGCTTCAGGCATGAGACTCACTGCAACCTTGCAGCCAAATAGCTGCCTGCTGAGCCAGCTCTACTGCCAAAGACCCACTATATCTGACCACAGGGGGGGACAGCTCCAGGGCAGCACGGTGTGGCAGAGCAAGCTATGGACTAAGAAGAAAGGACTAAGCTCAGCTTGACTCTGATTTCTTCCACATCCTGCATGAAACCACAAAAGCAAATCTTTGCAAGCTCAAGCAGCTGCAGTAACTACCTACTAGTCCCACTGACCTGAATATGTGTTCTCAAGGTACTTTGGTTTTACAGGATCTGCTTCAAAGATCACTGTTGGCAGTGGAAAGGCTCCCACTGTCGGACTCATTAATATGGATCATTCCATACATTTCATTCACAGATTTAAAAATGCAGTGCAAAATGAAGCTAATATTGTTTCCTGTTACGTATATGTCTGGGGTAGCATGTCTGTTCTGCTGTAAACACACACATGCATTTTCGTCTACGAGTACGGCATAAAATTTGGAAACACACTGTGTAATGGTTCTGTATCTCTCAGGGACTGGACTAAATAGTTGTAGCACACCAGGGATTTGACTGCAGTACAGTGATATTTGCCCGTTTTGTTTTTTTCCACCGTGTCTCCATGATGTGGGAGTTCCTTGCCTGTGCAGAAATGTACAGGAATTGTCAGGAAGAATTTTCAGAGAGCTTAGCACTGGCACAGGTTATCCAGAGCAGTCTCCTTGTTCAGCATTCAGAAAAACATGGCTGGAACCATGTATTCATTTTTTGAGTGATCAAGCCTGCACATATTATCACAGAAGGACTTGACAGCAACTGAATAAAGTTAGGACAGAGAGACTAGTAGATAGAACTGGTGCTTGGCAGAAACACAGGGTAGAGCAGTTTGGAAACTTTGCATACAGAGATGCTTTGCTGGAGCTCTGAGCTTGGACTTTTACAAGTACAAACTGTTGCTGCCTTTACTGTTAATCCGCTACTGCTGAACTTAACAGAAGGAATAACGTATGCAATAAGTGAGGGAGCCGTATCTACATATTTCCTTCCCAAAGAAGATTTTGGATTATGGCAGGTGTTCAATCACTCAGCCAGTGAACGCTGAACTAGATGTTTTATTCACATACATCCATATATACTGTATCTAACAGTATACCGCATTATCTTGTACTTTCTGCATATTAAACCTACATGACGGGTCTCTGTTTAGGAAGATGACATCATGGAAGGGTGGTAATGTCAATAACATCCCTATAATGTAAAGGAGCAAGATAGATTTTGTACAGGCCACGCACAGTACAAACAATGCCACCGTTTCTATTTTGTAGGATTTAAAAATATAGACTACAGTGATAATGGGTGAAAATAGACAACGGAACTTTTAAAAAAAGGTCTTCTATGAGTTTCTACATCTGCTAGATAAATAAATGTCATAAAGAATCATATATCTTAACTATTACTGGCCCCGAAGCTCATAATTATTTGTCCTGGCAAGGGAAAGAAAATCTATGGTTACCATGCATATGTACAATGGACACTGGCACAGTACCTTCAAGTACACAATTAAGTAAACAAAGTTTTGATAAACCTCTGTGCATATTTATATATCATGCAACTAACCACTAGTAAACAAGACCAGAAAAGTACTCTCATTCCTCATTTTCCTTGCTACTTAAAGAGAAATACTTTGTATACTTGATGGCACTGTCAATGATAATTTAAGAGAGCCATCATGTTAAGACTAAGAGCATTGCTTTTAACCTTTATTCTCTTGACATTTTTAGCTTCATTCAAGTCAATGAGAGTTCTGTCCGCGAAAGAACATCAGAGAGGTATGAGTAAGATGTTATTATCTAAGTCACTGAGGTTGAAAAATTAGCTCACAGAAAATGTAGGTATGCTATAAAGATGACACTAAACATAGAAAGTGCTGTGTTTCTTATAGACAAAATAATTGCAACAAACAGTTTTTGCAAACGTAGGCAAAACGGAAATGATGAATTGTAGGCATAACATTGCTCTCATTTCTGGCAGTTTCTAAAACAGAAAGCGCACTTTCTATCACTGCAGATCACACAAACTACACGCTAAAACACTAGTAGTTTGCTAAATCCTATTTCAATTTCCCAACATAGTTTTGGACAGGACATTGGAGAAACTGCAGGTACTCGAGGTACTCAAATGCTAAAGCTGGCCTTTTTTGTTTATAACTATTTAACCTCCTAGAATATGATCTCCACTTAAGATATAAATCTGAACTGTTACATGTATTTTCCTCAGTATGGTATACCATCAACTTTTATAGCAACAGAAAAAGAGCACACGTCTTTACAGTGTTTATAACAAGCAGAATTAAGGGAGGATATAAAGTCTCAAAGTTGTTACACAATTTCTTTGTTATGCAGGAAAAACTCCGTAATGCGCTCCATTTCAAAATCTGTTTCTTATTAGACAGTTACTTAAAAAGAAAGTAAAAATACAATATGATTTACTGATATCCATTTTGTCCAAATCTGATTAGTTTATCTCTTTTCTCTATCTGAATTTATGTACTTTAAAAATGCATAGCTATAGCTCTTTTTTGGTAGGATTTGCACAATGGCTTTCATTTTTGACAGCACTAGAAAAACTAAGCATCAAAATCTAAGCTATTAAGTAGTGCATATAATGTTCAAATTAAGAAATCAGTTATCATCAAAAGCAGTAGTAACCAATGGGGTCTTCCTAACAAAGGCCTGATCCTGCTGCTGGTGCTCCCTTTTTGTGCAGAATGTTTTCAAAGTTTTGAACATAACTCGTGCACACAGAGTCATCTCCTGCAGATCTGTCCTCAGATTTAGATAAAATATGGGATTACGTTTCTGTGAACACTTAAGTCTGCTCCTTTTCAAGAAAGCACTTACATGTTGGCCATAAAGCACCTGAGTTAGAAATGTCCAATAAAGCAGAACTAACTTCATACCATCTGTTCCTTAAATAACATAAACTTTGATCTATTGAAACAGATAGGTGCACACACAACAAGAGGCACTGATGAGATAGAATCACAGAATCATTTTGGTTGGAAGAGACCCTCAGGATCATGAAGTCCAACCGTAACTTAACTCTGGCACTAAACCACGTCCCTAAGAACCTCGTCTAAACGCCTTTTAAACCACTCCAGGAATGGTGACTCCACCACTTCCCTGGGCAGCCTGTTCCAATGCCTGACAACCCTTTCCATGAAGAATTTTTTCCTAATATCCCATCTAAACCTCCCCTGGTGCAACCTGAGGCCATTTCCTCTCATCCTGTCACTTGCTACTTGGGAGAAGAGACCGACCCCCTCCATGCTACAACTTCCTTTCAGGTAGTTGTAGATATTGATAAGGTCTCCTGTCAGCCTCCTGTTCTCCAGGCTAAACAGCCCCAGTTCCCTCAGCTGCTCCTCATCAGAACTGGGTTCCAGACCCCTCACCAGCTTTGTCACCCTCCTCTGCATCCTCTCTAGTACCTCAGTGTCTTTCTTATGATGAGGGGCCCAAAACTAAACACAGGATTCGAGGTGCAGCTTCACCAGCACTGAGTACAGTGGCACAATCACTTCTCTAGTCCTGCTGGCCACACTATTCCTGATACAAGCCAGGAATCTGTTGGCCTTTTTGGACATCTGGATCTGTTCTGGGATGCCATACATACATGTGGGAAGAGATGAGAAGGACAAGAGGACAGTCATGAGAAGGATGAGGGAACTGAGAGTCTATCTACTTTTTGTGAACAGACTGAGCAAACCTGGCTCAGCTGGCCCTACAAAATGAATGCTGAGAGAGGATATGATTGCAGTCTATTAATACATCCTGAGATAAACACCAGGGAGGGAGAAGAGCTATTTCAGTGGAGGACAACGTTGGCAGGAGAACAAATGACTATGTAGTGGCTATGAGTTACATTTTTCCTAGAAACTGGAAGATTTCTAATTGAGAGAGGACTGAGGTTCTGGAGCAGCTTCCCACATCAGCAGAAGTGAGGGCAAAATACTGAAAATACTTTCCAACTAAAACTTGATCTGTTTACAGAAGGGGCTGTATGATATAGCTGTCTGTAACTGTAGAAGACCACGTGCAGTGAGCAAGCAGATGCCTCCCAGTCCTGTGTTCCTTCACTCATTACTCACTAGCCAGCCACAGGGTACGCTCTGTAGGAAGTCTTTTAGTGTCTTGGTTCACCAAGAAATTGAAGACATTGCTAGTAAAATCTTAAAAAAATACATAAGATGTGCAATTTAAGTGAATTAATCTTCCTACAGGACCCTTAATTTGTTTGCATTTCCTGGATTTCCATGGATATGTCTTCATTTATCATTATTCTTTAATTCCTAGTCACTCAAACTGTAAAAATACCTATGAAATAAAAAATGCATTACTGACAACATTCACATTCACTTGGGACTATCTGAGTGAGCTGCAGCTTGTACGTATTGATTGTCAAGAGACCTGTTGCCTTCATTTGGTTTCTTACATCACACAGCACAGCCATCTCCCTCAGTTGAGCACTCTTACACTGCCACATATTTAGTAGTTGTAGTTTTAATACTTTTTGTGTAGGTAATGTATGCTATTACATCGTTCTATCACAATATTTTGCTGTAATAAAATAAACTAAGTACATTAAAAAGAGAAGTATACAAACCAGAACATTTTGGATCTCCTAGCAAAGAAAATTTCTTTTTTTTTTTTTTTTTTTTTAAGAAAACTGCCTTACTCAACATATATTGAAATAATGAGGTAAAATATTTTCAAGTGCCACACCCAACACTGCAAATGTAGTTTAATTCCACAGCTTTTGTTAGAATTAATAAAACATACACAGCAAAAATCCTTGAAGAAAACAGTTTAGACTATACATAACAGCAGGAGGAATACATTCAGTTAAAGCTCATCTGACATTAGACTTGTTTTCATGCTGACCTTGGTCAGCTGGCACATGCTTTTCCACCTGTGTTTTGGCTTATAGCTGTGAATGAACTGTAGTTAATTCTATGCAGACTAATTCTGCTGAAAATCACACATTAAGAGGGTAGGAGGTTAAAGTCATAGTGAGGCGGATGCTGGTAATGTCCACATCTGCATTTCTAGAGTATTGGCAGCACGTTAATTTCCTTGGGACTCTACATAGGATATTGATGGAGTTGTGAAAGTTTAAGCCAACAACACAGACTGCATCCAGCTGAAACTTGAGAGGATGGAGAAACCTCACACACTGTGGCTTGGAGGCTTAGGAAAAAATAATTGGTGTGTGGTTTTAGCGCACACAGGTTTACACCTCTTTTCTAAGGAAATAAATATTGCCAGCTTTGCCACTACAAAAAAAGTTCTAAGAGTCCAAGATCATCACATCTTGCCAAGCATAGCAAACCTCTTCTACGAGACAAAAGACATTTTGCACCAGATATACTTGGAGATTTTGTTACTGATACAAAGTTCTCATCCAGTGTAACAATTTATTCTACTTTAACATATGTAACTTGTTATATTTTTATTAAGTGCCATTGCCAAACTGACTATACAGTGCGCTGCTTGAAAATGTATTTTACACAGTCCCTGTGTCAGAAAATTACATAGTAGCCATTTTTTAAGTTTCCAAAATCTACTTATTCATGTACCTAGATTAATATATTTTTATCTTTCGTAATGTTTATTAGCAAATGAAATAGCATATTTTTCCATAGGCATTGTGATAAAGAATAGATTAAAAGAACATATGGCTAGCTGGCACTTTGTCAAGATATTTCTTCAGCGCTGCTCACTCTAAATGGGTATTTCAGTCAAATTCTGTGTTACTACATGAAGGAATGGTGAAAAGTTTCACAAAGATTTTTCCAGCATTTTGTATATTCCTTACCTGTGGGCAGTCTTTGATGTAGTGTCCTTTGTTAAAGCAGAGGTGGCACAGGTAGTTAGGAGGTGGCCTCTTGCTGGGTTTTCTGGCTTCTGAAGAAAGGGATAGGTCAGAGAAATGCTCAGTGAGGGAGCTTAACCCATCCACAATGTTATTAAGAGAGCCATACGGTGATGCACTCTTGTACAGACTGCTGCTCAGAGCCTGCAAAAGAAAAGCAAAAGGTCGCATCAAACAGTATTGTATTATGGATTGCTCTGAGACCCATCTAAGTAGGGGAAGGATAAAAACAGCAGAAAAAATGTTATATATATTATTATTTTAATTAGGAACATGGCTGTATATTTGAGGAGAGCAATATACAGGCCATTAATAAAGAGGTTTCATGAAGGCAATGCAATGGAGCTGGTCACCCCACTGCTGAGCACTTCAGAGCTTGCCATGGGTCACCTAGTCCAGCCTTTCTGCTAAGCTATGATTGCTTTCTTGTGTGTGATCATAACCACACTCATGGTACGTTTAGAATATGCCGGCAAAAAAAGCTGAAAGAACAACCCACAAAAGGGAACATTTTTGTATCCAAAACTACTAACACAAACAATACTGAAGTCAGGGAAAGGAAAAGAACACCAAGAAAAATGTAAAGTGATTTTAATTTCCAGTCTGGTTAATAAGACAGTCAACATAAAGTCACATGTTCAAACAATGACAAGAAACATTCAATAAACTTCTGCCTTGGATTTTCTAAAGGGAAACCTGCTGTGATTTAAACATTCCTTATAAACAGTAAATACCTAGTTTTTGTACTTCACCTCAATAGGATCTTCACTCTCTCAGCCTGCAAATCAAAATCAGAAACTCCTAATTTGCTGTTCAGTAGTTTTAGAACAGCAGGAAACCCATAATCACCTAAATGGCTAATTTCCCTAATAGAGATAACAAGGATTGATTCACTTTAATGTATTAGGGCTCAAAAGAAACTGTGTAGTAGGAGTTTAAAAAGTAAATAATAACTTAAAAAAAATAAATTAACATGGTAATGAATCACTGTAGAAACAGGACCAACCATTGACAGTCCTCTCCACCCTGAAATGATGGGACACATTTCACAGGGTGTTTCTTAGTTCTGGTACACCTCACGGTAATGCTATGCTCATGTAATTCTGGCATCAGAATCATTACTGCTGGCTTATGGGAAAGTGAGGTAAGAAGAGGTCCAATCTGTCCCTCTGTGGAGACCTTGTTTTTCAGTGCTATTAAATCAAAATATTTCAATGAAGTCTTTATATATGTCACACATGTTTATATGTGTTATATACATATCGAACACATGCATTGAAATTGGTTTAGAGAGATTGTGAAATAAACCTGAAATTCACTTACATTTGTCTCACAGATCTCAAACATTCAGGATGTCTGCACGATGAGTGCATGTTCTGGGTAACAGTCACATTATGAAATAATCATACAGAAGCTCCAGGCACAATTACCTGGATGAGTCCCAACTATCACTGAATCCCACCCCACTGCAGATGGTGTATAATGTCAACAAAAACTCAGCCTAAGTGGTAGGCCAGCAACATACAGAAATCTTTTCCACCCCAGCCTCACTATAGCCAAACACAATGTGCTGAGCTTCACTGACCCCCCTCACAAAGCTGAAGCTGGTGCCCAGCAGCATGAACAATTCCAAGGGCCACAGGGTAGAGTCCGTGTCACACGTGTCCTGGCACTGAAACACCCATCGTTTTACCCCCAGCACAGCACAGTTCTGTGCTGGTGCAAGACATTCTGGCTGCTGAGAGGAGAAGCAGTCATGTTGTTTCAGGGGTTAAACCTGTACATTTTAAAAGGAAAAGCTGTTTCAAAAACTAACAAAAAGGTTTTAGCTGCTTTAGCCATCAAGCAACCAAAGATACCTCCAACGGTCACTGGAATATATTCTCTAGGATTTATTGAACACTACTGGAATGAGAAATTCTTGGCATCAAATTGTTAAAAGGAAGAGGAAGTGCTATGGATGCCAAAACAGTATTAATTAAGGGTCTTCAAGAAGTTCTTGTCTCCCTAGGAGCCACTTTCTCTTACATACACTTGGAATAATACAAAATCTTTCTTTTTAAGAAATCTCTTGACGAGAGATTCTTAAAGCACTTCACATGCATTACACCCATCAGTAACTTTGCAAATTCCCTATTATCTGACTTTTATAGAAGGGTATACGGACATACCAAATGTGTGAAATCCCAAATTCTTTACCCGTTGCAGAAATCTGGAACATCCCCTGGGGATGTACAATATAAAACTCCTGCCCATCAGGAGGCTGCTATTTCTGCCTCCCGGACCAATGCAGTGACAAAAAAAAAACATACCTATCTGCTGCCTTCAGTGGGCTTTGAATTGGACATATGGCTCGCAGCAGTGACTATTTTCTTTTCTATGTATCCTTTACGCTGAGTTATTACCCCCATTAGAAGGGAGCAATTTGGCAGCACGACTGGATATTACATAATTCACTCCTCCACCAGCCCTCCTTGGCACATTTCAGGTCAGTACAGAAACATAACGGTTGCAACCACCACAGTTTTGCCCACTCCATCAGCAAAAGTTGTTTACAAACTTTTGTTTGTTTGAACCATGGCAGCCAGAAGCCAGGATCCCATCTGACTACAGGCTGTACCAACACTAAATCATAAGCCTAGCAGCCACCAACAGCTCTGTGGCTGAAGCCTGACATATGGCTCTGAAAGTGGCCACCTGGTTCAGCTGGCAGGGCGTTTCTGCGATATGTGCCAAAGTTGGACAGGCCAAAGCACCCAGTCTACATACACCACCATGAAACACTTCCCTGCAATAATCCTGAGGCCAAATGTTACGTAAAAGACACAAATATAATGTCCCAGAAGATGACAGTAGAGAAAAAGATGTAAATTATTTATGTCACTGGTGCTTCAAACAACAATTAATTCATTAAGGAAAATTCCTAGATGAACCCAAGATGCAGCCTCCTGGTATAGAGTCTGGCAAATTGCTTCAACAGTTCCTGCCAATCTGACCTGGAAAATGGTCTTATATCAGTTCATCCCTGAGTCCATGTGAAAAACACATCAATCTGGCACTTGAAAGATGCTATAAAGAGCACCAGCACAAACTGTGCTACATCCTGTTGCTAGCTGTGGAAATCCCCAGTTCCTCAGAAGAAGATGAGGAAAAAAGCTGTTCCAAAAAGCCAAGTTATAAGGGGGGGATGGTGGGAAAGACCACTCCAGCCCCTGGAATCAAATAGCAAAAGCCCAGGAACATGTAATTAATATGATAGAAGCAAACCATGATTTAGTCTTTGTAGAAGACAAGGCATGAAACAATATTGCTGAGATGCATAAAACAGTATTTTTTCATCTGGGGCACTTAATTGAGCAAATCAGCAATTCAACCCTTACTAACTGTTTACGCTGCTGCAAAGGGAAGTTTTAAGAAGGGTTTTGAACAAAAACTCTGAGTTAGCTTCACACTCAGAAGGAACGTCCAGGGGATGATCAGAGTGACAGGGAGAAAGTTGGTTTCATGCAGACGACAGTAGAAAGAAAAATAGAGAGGAGGAGGGAAACACATTCTGGCTCATTCTGGGCTCCAGTGTATTGGTATGTACTCTGTGGCAGCAGGGAGACTGCTCCTCTGATGGATTCCACCAAAAGCAATAGCAGCTTTGTGTTCATGGTGTGCCTCTAGCAAAGCCTTCTTCTTTAAAAAGAAGACAACGCTTTGAAACCAAAAATAATGCCTCACTTGGATTCTCATTTTGAGCTATGACAGAATATAAAGGATTTGGCAGTGAAAGGGTTAGTGCTCTCAAGAAGCCAAAAGACCACACTGCAAGTCCTAATTACAAGGCTCATCAGGCCAGCTGCAATGAATTCAGGATTTCCTTATCTTGCTGTAGTGGGAGGATGGGAGACCTGGTGGTAAACCTCCAAACTGGCTTGGTGGGAAGATGGAGCTGATAATGTAAGTTTGTTTGTTGATTTTGTTTTCTTCTTATGAAGCTTATTGACTTAGTTAAATGCAAACCAAACTGAAGATCTGGTGGTGTACTTTTTAAAGGCAACCTCTCTGCTCAGTAGGTTTTTAAGCTATATTTGTTGGTGGTGTTGAGAAATAAGGCTTCCTTTGTTATTTGTTTGCTAAGTGTTTCCAGTTAAAGGGCAGGTAATCTGTAAGGTTACCATGTGGTCCTTTGTGAAAAGAGGCAGCTATTGTCTTCCATAGCTCTGTTACTCTGATTTCCAGTTCAGTGACATATGTGAGTGACTCAAGACTTCCAGCATCAAACTCACCTCTAAGAAATTCCTAGTTATGTGAATGATTTGGCAAATGCTCTTGCTTCCCTTGGCTGGTTCCTGCCTTTTAGAGACGGCTTTTGGGACTGTTGAATTAAGAGGTGGATAAGGAAATACTGAAACAGAATATATCTCTTTAGCTTCTCTTTTAGTGATGGTATTGTGTTGAAAATAAAGGCAACTGTACTTTTAGGAATATGCAACAAAACATTTGAACAAATAGGTGGTAAGTCTTCCTTTCCAAACTTCCCACTGGTTTGGCAATTGCTTTAGCTGTAAAGATACTTTTTAATGAGGAGCAGAAAGCACAGATAGCATGTTGCATTTCAACTGTGATAACACTTAATTCTGCCCAGAGGTGATGGGATTACCTATTTTCCAGAACACCTGATACTAATAAGTGTGAATGGAACCTTGTTATTAGGACATACAGGAGTCAAGATGCAAAATTTCTAGGCATGGGACTGGAAATGCAGAGGCATATCTGGAAAATGCAGTTTCTGCCTGTGGCTGCTGGACCCTTCAGGCAGTGCTAAAGGGGTACAAATCCATCAGTTACCTGAAACGTGTATGATTTGTGCTGGTTGGACTATGCCTGGCCAGTACATTTGTTTGGTGTTTCGGGTGTTGTTTGGTTTTATTTTTATTTTTATTTTGGAGTTATACTTCACCCACCCCTTTCAAGACCTCCTTCCCACACACCCATCCAAAAAAAGAAACTACACTGGTACACACACACACAATACATCACCAGTTAAAATAGAGAGAAAGACATATTTAAACTGGCTGAATGAACATGGAGAAAATGCAACTTCTTGCCCTTTTAGAAGTTATTTGCTGTTTAAGTGCAATAGCTAAAATTGGATAGGAGGAGCCATATAATGCAATTTCCCTTGGACGTGGCAGCATTGTTGTGACTATTCCACCTGAAATGTAGTGGATTAACATTTAAAAAATAAAAATAAGTCCAATACAAAAAAATTCTTGCCTTTTTACAAGCATCTCTGAAGGACTTGTGAAAGAGCCTGCTCGAGCCATAAGTTGGTAAGATTTGTGCTAGTGGTTATCTGTTTTAATTGCACATACTGAAGTGAGGTCCTGTAGCATTTCAATGTTCCTATAATGTAGTCCAGTCATTGGTTCTTCCACTACATTAAATAGTCTGTAATTGAAAAGTGACGAGCAAAGTATTTTTAATTACTTACTTTTTAAGTATGTTGCCAACCTTATAAGGCGAACAAAAAATAAAGCAGTGTTAACCTCTAGCATGAAGTTTAAGTCACCAGGTGCCATGGCTGTTGGAAGTTTGGAAAAAGCAGTAGGGTTGCTCTATCGTCAGTGTGGAAAAAAGTAAGGTTTTTATATACTGTAAATTATAAACATTCTCCAGTCTACGAGTCGGGTATGATGGTAAACAGACTAGCCACGCTGATTATTAGCCCTGCACTGAAATGTCAAAAGGTGCTGAGGTTGTTTATCAGCTTGGATATTCATGAAGATAACAACTGATCCCCATGCTGTGTCATGAGTGAAACAGTAGGCTAGACAAGTCATTGCTTTCACTCAGTTGCTATTTTCACATCAGAGGAGGGGGAAATCTGAAGCTATCCAAATAGTAATTCAGTGGCCTGTACGTGCTAATACACAAAACTTAACCTGAGGGCACTAGTCTTCCCAGTTATTGCCGCAAGGCTTGCTTCTGATGTGGGATTTATCTGTGGGGCCAAGCAATGTGTGTGGAAGCACAACAGCTGCATCTGAAGATGATAATGTGTGGAGAACCGCAAATCTGTGACCTTTCTGAGCTTTAACCCTTTATAAGTGGTCAAAACAGTTCCCTGTTTTTGTCCCCAAAGAAAATGTCCAATGCAGAAATAATGGATTTGACCAACTCCAAAGCCTTCTGAAAATAGCGAGGATAAATGAAAATACTATTATAAATTTAGTTGTATGTATTTGAGCCAGAAATAGGGGAGTTTAATTACCAAGGCTGAACTGGAAAACCTCAAAAACTGCTCCTGTATGGCTTATGTCTGCTTTAGCTCCTCTGATAAATTATAGATAACTTCTACAGAAAACAGCTTAAGAGTTTACTCAGTAACATTTTATCATTGGATAACCGCAAGCAAAGCTCATCACTCAGTGAAGAAAATATTTGCCTGGAGGAATAAAAATAGACTTGGGCTTCTGTTTCATTCTGAAGTCAGTGTTTAAGTTAGCTGTCAAAAAATCCAGTCTTCGGGCTGACTTTGGTAAAATGTGATTTCCTCAAGCTCCTCATCTAAATAAAAAGATAAATGTAGATAAGCCAAGTAAACCTTAATTAATACATTCCTAGCTAGTTTGATTAAACAAGTATACCTTAATTCATCCTTGTTCTGTAGAGGGCTTTAGATAAATACATACTTATACTGGCCACTGGCTGGCTGTGTTTTTTCATATTGCAGTTGTTCATTGTGGCTGAGACTGTGCAGATGAGCAAGTGGGTGCAACATGCTCCTCCGTGTGAGACCAGCACATCCTCAGTTCATGGCAAGCTCAAAGAGCAATGCATGCCGCCATCTTGCCTTGCTTTCTATCTGCTTACCTTTAACGTCTTGATCCAAAGCTTTCAAAGAGTTTCACAGATTCTTAGATCTTAAAAAAAGAGCTGCTGCCCCTCTTACTCTACAGTGGTATAGAAGTAACTAAATGCTGACAGCGAAGAAGTTGCTCAGTCACTGTAATCAGGCTTGCTGAAGCTCAGGTAAAGCCTCTTAGTTCTCCACTAGTAGCATGATTCTCCTTATTTCTGCCTCAGGGAAAGGTTTGCTGTGGATGTCAGTGGGCCACACGTGTTTCACACAATGTACAGGGGCCTCACAAAAAGCTTTTAATAGCAGATGTGGAAAGATGGGAAAGGAGAGGATAGCGATTTCCTCTGGTCAGAGGTGTACAGTCTTGAAGGAACTCTCTAAATCTTGCATCAAGCTCTGCAGGGATCCTTTTCACCCTCTGAACACTAAACAACTGCCCACTTCTGTTAAAGAGAAGCTCTAACACATGAGCACTATATTAGGGACAAGGGAGACCATTCACGTTGCAAATTACTTTAACACATCCCCACAGGAGGTTTCATTCCTCGGGCTGTCCCTCCGCTGCCTGCAGCTGAGTCTCCCCAGGCTGCAGACCGCCAACCTCCCTGACCTTTCCGAGCGCGGCCGCGGGGAGGGCCTCTGCCAGGCACCTCCGTCCCACCGCCTCCTCACGTCCTCCAAAAACAAGCCTATTTTGTCGAGACAGGGTTCTCAGACCAGGAGGCAGTTATGAAGGTTGTACGGCGTAAAGTGAGGGGAGAAACGGACCGACAAGTTTTGACCCCTGCACCTTCTGTTAACATCTCTGTTTCCTGCGGGAAATCTTGTCTCAATCTGACCCGCAGTTTGAAAAACAAGAGTCGGGTTTCCTCTCATTTGGTGGGTCTTTTGACACTCCAAACATAAGAAAAATAACACCCGGAAATAGATATGTGCCTGTTCAAGACACACTTAGGAAAGCATTTACCTCCTGTGCAGCTCTTGCATGATGAAAGGTTTTGCTAAGAAATGTCCATTTTGGGTTAAATCTAACTTTAAGTCTGAGACAGTGTTGTTTATATCATTTACATTCAGTAATGCCTTCTTGGCACAGAAACCTCTGCGACAGCTGCCAAAGTTTAAAAGAGGCAAAGCTAAGGTCACTGTCAGAGGTAGAAACAATACATCATCTGCCCAAAATGGGCCCCTTGCAATGCATTTAGGGCCTCAGTTCCTGCACTCATGGGAAGACAAAAAATTTTATTAAATTGAATGTAGTGAGGAAAATAAATTATTTCCATGTACCAAATGGCAGGCTGGGATTTCATTTTGTGATTCCAGCTTTTAGATAGTTTTATCTACATTTAGAGCCACCTTCTTAATCAGTTGTGATACAGCACAGCTTGCAGTGTGATCTGAGCAAGTAAAGCTAAAACTTCACTATCTGCTTCAGATAAATCATAACAATAACAACTGAGTAATCTGGTTTCCAAGCAGACTTAAGGATCTTTTTCCAGGCTGCCTCTGTTAGAGGCATGAATCTTTTACTCTTATTAATTTCAGTTGCGATGTACGTTGAAGAAAGATGATTATAAAAACACCTCTGTATTTCAAGGATGCTCAAACCCTCTTAAGAGCTCTTACTAATCCCCCATTTTCGGCAAGCAATGACTGTACAATAGTTCCTTTGCTTTCCGTTCAACCACAGGTATCCAGAGCCCTAATGGTTACACACAAATAGTGGTCTGGCAGGCTGGTTTGTTGTGAAGAAATACAGGCTCCAATTCTCCTGCTACAAGTGCAACCAAGTTTAGAAACCTGGAACCCCTAGGTTAACAAGAGAAACCTATGGGAGCAAGACGATCCCTTTGAAATGTTTGCTTCGTTGGCAGTTAGTAAGCTGAGATGTAAATATAGATTTCCAGATTCCTGCGATCCTTCTAGGGTATTGCACTTGTGTTCATTCAAAAGAGACACCAAATCCTGCCATGTGCAGGGAGTAGGTGTGGGTGGTCGTTTAATACAGTAGGAATTTAGTTCTGCTTTGGATATGAGAGGGAAAGTCCCAGACCATGAGGGCATTTGCTTATTTTCAAACTAAATCTGTAGAAACGCAAAATGTATTTCCTAAGATATGTGTTTGGAAGACCACGCAGCAGCTCTCCTATCAGCAGCAGTTAAAAGAGCTAAGAAAAAGGGCCTACAAGAGGCTCCTTAATATTGCTCTTAGTCGAAGTATTGGCCTTGTTTAATATTTGCCTACACCAAAACACATGACAGAAAGTAATGGGCTAGTTTTGTCATATGTTAAAACTTAAAAAATCATCAAAACTCTGAACAGCTGTGCTGGCCTGGCTAGACTGGGAAGGACACAGACAAAGACCAGGCCTCATAAACCTGCATTTATTCTGCTTCCCTCAAGTGAATCTGTCTATAATTTTAGGTTCTACTTTTAGTAGATCAGAGACTGTTTGTAACATTTCTGAGAACAAAAACCAACCTGCGGGGGGGGGGGGGGGGGGGGGCGGGGAGTGATCTAAACTGTGACACTTATGAAGTACTATCTGTCTGAATTATGACAGCATTACTGTAAGATTTGAATAGCTTTGTAAAACTTAGTTGGTTCCTTTGATCCTTTATAACTTCTCTGGAACCCAGATAGAACTTAAGTAAACTGCCATGAAGCGAAGACTTATATTCTTTCAATTTAATTTAATCGTTTCATTGTGGCTTTGTAAAAGATGAAGGGCAATCCACGAGGGTGGCAAAATGGGCATCAGGCTGCTGGCAATTTTTCTGAGGAAAAAAATCAGAAACTAATGTATGAATATTTCATTTCCCAAAACCATTCAGAACCTTTAAGGTGATAACCAGTATCCCTTTTTAGGCAGCATTTGTATTTATGTGTTTAGTTTATATAACAGAACACCTTTGCTTTTGTTTCTATGCAAATATCAGTATTGTATGATTTAGCTCTGTAATATCTGTTCCTGTAGCTTTCTGCAACTGCACTGTGTCATTGTGTTTTATGCTTCTTAAAGTAGCATGGAAAAAATCCTCTGGTCTTAGATTTAAATATTGTTTGAATCAGGTGTCAGTGTCTTTTTATGGCCCACTTAAACTCTGAACTAGAAAACTTTATTTGCATTAATCCTCACCTAGCGACTGTCAATAATGTGATCTTTTCTTCTAATTGTTTATTACTAAAATAACAGGGCCATTGATAAAAGTTGTTTGCTATCTATCCCCTACAACTCCACAAAATTCCCCAAATGACAAAAAGGTGGGGGGGAGGGTGGAAGATGAGGGGGATTGGCTTTTGGATAAAAGCAGTTGTGTACACCTTTTGGTTATCCATTCATTCCATATACTTCACAAACTTCCATGTTCAAGTCAGAGTTGATTGTCTGATCATTTGTGCAGTCCATTGGAGAAGGATCTTCCTTTTCTATTCTGAATAACTGAGCCTGTGTCTGCAGAGCAAAAGAGGAAGGGATGAAAAATCATTACCCAACATACAATTACATCACCCCTTTGTTTGGGTGCCTTGGGATGGAAGACACTGTAAACGCATAAAATAACTGTAACTGAAAGCTGTGTGTATAAAATAGGATTGTAACAAGAATTCTACATGCTTTTGCCTCCACTTATGGATTGGAGGGTTTTTTCTATGTATTGCTTGGCAAGTTTTTCAAGACATGGA
Source organism: Columba livia (assembly GCF_036013475.1). Lineage (NCBI taxonomy): Eukaryota > Metazoa > Chordata > Aves > Columbiformes > Columbidae > Columba > Columba livia. Next base: position 28,390,180 of record NC_088607.1, on the reverse strand, counting down.
TCTATTTGTGAGACAGAAAGCCAATGTTAGTGCTCCTCCCAAGTGTTTTAAAAGAGTTGGCAATAATTTTCAAATAATCAGAAAGTACACAAATAATTGGTCTGTCTTCTATTGCTAGCTGCTTTTTTTATTTTTTTTTTTTTTTTAACCTATCAAAAAGACATCAATAGTAAAGCAGAAAGCCTACATCCCTCTTCTGGAAGACTAGATTTAGGTTCAGCAATTAATATTTCAGCTCTTGCGAGTAGCTGCAGAAGTCTATGGTGGATAATACTCTTTTTGCCATAAAGTAAAGCCCAGCTGTGAATCGTGTTTGAACTAGTTAAGGCTAGAGGTAGTGCAGGTGTGCTGCAGAACTACAACAGCATTGGCTTCAGGTGTAGGGAGGGTGAGGAAGCCACAAAAAGAGGTTCTGGCCGTTGGAGTAACTTCAGTGTATCTTCATTTCTTCTTACTTGTGGGAGCTTTCTGCTGTTCTTATTCAGGTAAGGAAGCCTGAGTAAAAGCAACATAACTGTAGCATAATTTCTTAAGAGAAGCAAATTTGGCTCTTGTGTATTCCCTTCTGCAATCAAATTGCTATTTGGTAATTTAGGCTCAGTGTGAAGAAATAAGAAGGTTATCTACCATATGCAGCACAGAACAATAACAACAAAAATAATTCTGGAGAGTAGAGAAGCCTAAAGGTGTATCTAGGGGATACAAATGGAAGAGTGTAATTTGTACAATAACTTGAGTTTCCCATTTATACAAAACACAGATCTTATTTTCAGACTCCACTTCCTCTAGTACATTCACATATGTTTTCTTTCTTCCCTGGCAAAATAAGGTGTTTTCCAAAGAGAGAAATACCAGGGCAGGAGGCCACAGCTGCAGAAATAAGAACAGGGGGCAAAAAAAGAATACTTCTAGACTTAAAAACCTGATTTTTGCATTTTAAAGCACACATCCAACTAGAATTGGAAACAGAGTAGTTGTTAGCTCAGATACCTGTAATAGGATCTGAGACTCTGGGTCCAGCATAGAGTGGGCTTTGAAAGCTGCACTTTGTGTGCTGAGGCAATACTGTCAAAAGGGCTCTAGAGCTGGCTGTGTGGGAGGGCGGAGGAGGCTGATGCCACCAAGATCCCAAATGTGTATTGTCTCCTGACTATAGAGATTCAGCTCCTTGGAATCTCTTACAAGGACCAGTGTGAGAACTGACATTTTAACTTCTTGAAAAGCAGTTTGAAAGGAGCTGACTGGCACTTTAGCCACAAAATATCTGTAATGTACAATCATTCTGAGGCAGGGAGTGCACAGAAACTGTTGAGCTATTGCCTTTTCAATGCAATTTGTAGAAGGACAAAGCTGCTGACTTGTTACTGCTTACATGAAGAACAGTGAGAAAAATGAAGATGAGGAAATCAATCAAATAATTGTTACTAAAGGATGCTTGCATGTACTGCATGCAACTTGTATGCTGCACTACTCTGATTGTCAATAATTACTCTTGCATAAAATGAGATAAAACTGTGGTTGTTTAGTCTGAAAGTGCGAAGCAAGAAGTCCTGACTGCACATTAAGCACTCTGTGTGTCAGAAATATGCTCTGTGTTAGAATAACTAATATTTCACAAAATCAAGGGAATCGGAAATGTTTTGGAGTGTATGGCCGTTCCTGCTGATCTGCATCTCTGTTGTATTTGCCTTAGGACTGTACTGGTTGTGAGAAGACTCTTACAAGGTGTTTTCTTCTCTCTTTTCAAGTGTTTTAGTCATGGCTGTTCTCAGAGATATGACACTTAATTTAGTGGGTCAGTTGCCTGACCTTGTATGGCATTTGCTCTATTCTTCTGATACTATGAGAATGATGATTTTTAAATCTTATCATCCTCCACGTTAATTCATCTAGGCTAAAGAACAGATCTGTCTTCATCAAGTATCAGGCTAGTGTGTATTCCTCTAATTCTTTGGAGAACAAGTAGAAAACAAGTTTTTCTGATACAAAAAGTATCTTTTTGGAAGTGCCAACTTCCTTCCATACATTTTTCTGTTCTTGCTAGTGTTTCATGGGATTTGTTGCTGTCGTATTAACTTTATTTCTTTGGGAAACTGTGTGATAAGCAGTATCTATCCCAGTGTTGCAGACCTGCTTCTGCTCCACAGGGGTTTGAGTGTTATTTGCCACAGTACACTCCAATTTTATTTAATTCCCAAAATTTTCCTGTCCAAGCGAGTGATATCCACCTTACTGTAGCAAACTGAGCTACCTCCAGTTCTCTCATTTGCAATTAGTTCCTCTCTTGCCTATAGGGATTGGATCTGGAAGTCCCCGAGTCAGAAACATGAACTACTTTCTGAAAAAACTGATTATTTTCTAATCTAGTATATGCAGTTATTTGTGATGAAATAAGATCTGGTTTAGATCAGGAAAGTGGCTGCTATAGAGGTTTCTAGAAGGAATTTTCGTCTTGAAAGACACACAGAGTATTGCACATGGGCAAAGAATTCATTAGGACAAAGGCTCCTTCTCACGGGTAAATATTGGCTTGTGCCAGAATTAGTGCTCTAGGTTCAAAGAAACAAATTTGATTATTATAACATGGTGATTTCTAGTTGCTGTCTCTTCTTGACGGAAGTCAGCATTGATCTGGTTGAATGCCAACTGTGAGTACAGAAAAATACTATAGGAGCTTCTTACACCCTTACTGTAGCCTTCCAGTTATACCGCTCAATGACACAAAGCCACAGTTACCTGGCTGTGTCTCAAACACGTTAAATCCCATGTAACCAGCCCCACAACAAAACCTCAAATACTTGGCTCTGATATATGGTGTTATAATGAGGGTGGAGCTCAGTTCAGTAGCCAACTTAATGCATCTTAATGTTCTAACATGCTTTAGTTTCATATCTAGGACAAATGCTGCAGTAAAGTTTTATTTAAAGCAGGTCTGTTTTGCAAAATGAGTCTTGCATATAGAACAAAACACTCATTGTCACTTTACTGTTTAAACCTTTATTATTGCTTTTTTTTTTCCTGGTACAATGGGCTTTTATGTACCAAACAGCTGTGTTCATCATGTTTATTTAGAAGGCGTCCATTGTAGTGGAAAAAGTCTGGAGGACAAAAATCTTGGTGCAGTGCTAGACTACTCTGTGGGTGCTGGCAATTTTTTTTTCTGTCCAGTTCCTTTGGTCAGCATGCAAGTCACATACACAGGCACTGCCATGCAGACTTGCAAACCCTGTATAATAGCGACTTCTCACAAGTGCTGTCTCTTATTCCAAGCGCCCTTCTCCAGAATTTTTCAATTGCAAGGCACCATACAGGACACGAGACTATTTTACACCCTATGATCCTATCACTTCTCCATTTGTTGCTATTTTGGCCCCTTATTAGGTCACTTTCCAAATATTGCGTACAGCTATGTGTCAATCATTGTCACAGCTCAGCTCTAGCCTAAGCCAACCCAGGACAAAACTGGGAGGAAGAAAAAAATACTAACCAAAGCAAGCACTGTGCAGAAAACAGTCAACAGTTTAACTGTGGAAAGCTATGTGTAGTTCCAAAGATAGCATAAGCCCACTTGATGCAAAAGCAGCATATGGTGCTAACGCTCCCCAAAATAATTTTACGCAGTTGAAATACTTAGTGTATACCCAATGGCACCCGCAAATAAACACATTAGAATCTCAAGAATTAAGAGCATGATGCTGTAGGAAACTCTTGGGTGGCCCCTGCCAAAAAAGCAGTCTAGTTTTTGGAAAGAACGGAGCATCTAACATATTGACGGAACTCTTTTTGAGCAACAGTATCTCTAACACCTTCTAAACCTTTGAATGAAAGCTGCTGTAGAAGCAGGCAGCGTTGGCCTGTGGAAATGAAGGGCTCTCTGCTTTCTTTGGGGTGTATCCAGGAAGTCGGATTCACTCCCATGCCATATGAGATGGCTGTGTCCCTGTCCCTCTTTTCAGGTTACTCTGTATTGACGTAGAGATCAGGTAAAGATTGGAAACACAGAAGTGTCTCCCTCAGCCACATAGTCAATGCTATTGTCACAGGCTGGAAAATGAACTGGAACGAACAAACATACTTCACCTTTCAAAAATATTAAAATATCTGCATAGAATGAAATGGCTCCTTATTTCCTGAGCGCTGAATGCCCTAGGCTTTCTACAGAGCTGGCATTCTCAGTTGTTGTCATTCATGTGGCTCAGGAAACTGTAATGAGGTTAAAAATAGTAAAAAAAAAAAAGTTGCGGCCATGCAGCTTATAGATGATAGGAATCCATGCAGAAATGCAGCTAAGGTGACTGCTGGGATCCAAAAGCAGCATGGCTGGGGAGGCTGTGAAGGGGCTGATGGCTCTGAACTGGGGCTGGGCAAGGCCTGGCTAACAGGGAAATTATGTTCCAGAAGAAAGGAGAAAACAGTTTGGGGGGGAAAAAATTGAAAGAAATGTGAGCCAAGTGGAAAGGGAGAGTGTGTGACAAAAGGATTAGCCCCTGTTTGCAACCAGTACCGTGGATGCAGAAAACCAACTTGGGGGGAACTTTAAGGAAAAGTAAACTGTTTCTCAGAGACTGTTTCAAAGGCTTCCTGGTTGTAGCCTCCATTTACTTGTTTCTTCCTTTTTTTCCCAGGAAGAGAAAGGACCCGTTGTGGGCAGAATGCATCCCAACTTGAACAAACACGGACCTGAACGCAGTCCCAGTCTGGAGGAAGTCCAAACCCCTGGAGTCTTGTCGCTACCTGGGCACCATGAAGCTTGTAAGCCAAGCAGAAAGGGGCAAAATCTACAATTTGTAACCAACAGGTAGGTGGCTGGAAGTTTAAATTACACTGCCTGTTAGTGTTTTTGCAAAATCAATGTGCTTGTTAAGTCTGTGTATTTTTAAACTAGGTATGTTTTGCTGTGCTTAATAAAGCTGGGTAGATCAGATTGAATGGATCTGGAAATAGACACTGTTTTTGAAGTATATATTTTGAGACTGGATGTGTTTTGTGAAATTCTTAATAAGAAAGAGTTTCTAACTAAGGAAAAAAAGGATGTGTATATAAAACTCCAGCTCTTAACTATTAAGAGCTATAACACCATAATAGTTAGGGAATTTGATGTGGTTTTAACAACCTCATATCTTTGGTGAATAAACAGAAACATGTATTTTGGCTGAGAGTACTTTCTAGACCTATGCTTTAACTTAAATGGTGCTGGGAGGGCTCTGAAATGTCATTCTGTGGGAACTGCTAGAGCTGGTCAACTGCATAGCTCATCTAACCCTCATCAAATGGAGCCATTGTTGAATGTCTGTGGCAAGAGCTGCGTAGTGTGGAGTAATGACGCTGTTGGATCTTTTCTGGAGAGGCTGTGAGCGAGGTGCCACCTTGCAGTATCTCCATGCATGTGAAGTCCCTCCAATGCAGAACTGCTTGACCTCAACAACTTCCTGTGACAGGGAGTTCCACAGTGAATTGTCTTTGCATACCCTGGTTTTTTAGCTTCCTTCCCTTTGGTTTCATTTAGTCTCGTTCTTGAGTTATGAAATGTGCACAAAACTTTTTTCACTCTGTTTTTGTCACGTTCCTGTTATATCTCTCCCTTTCAAATAATGTCAGCCTCTGATCTCTCTTAAACTATATATATTCTTTACGTTGACTTTTTTAAGTCTCAAAAAGGTGGGGTAGGGGGATTTTTGCATGTTATTACGGTTGTAGCACTTTCTGTGTGTCCCCCTCCTCGTACGCCGGCACCGTCCCGGCAGCGCAAGGGAAATCGGTGTAACCATTTACCAGACTGTCAACACGGGCGGCGGGGGGAGGCGGCGGCGGGGGCAGCTTCGCCAATGCCGCCCGGGCGGCGGCGCCTCGCCCCGGCGGCCCGTTAGCGGGACGGGCGCCGCCGCCAGCGCCGAGGGGCCGGAGGAGCGAGGCAGCGCGCTCCGGCGGGGCGGAAAGGGGCCGGGGAACGAACCTGCGCCGCCGGCCGAGCCTCCCCAGCCGTGCGGGGCGCGGAGCGGGGCTGCCCCGTCCCGCCGGCGGGCTCGGTCCTGGCTCGGAGGGTGGGGGGAAGCTGCCCAGGCATCATGGCGGTTGCGGCCCGGGGGGGCTGGGGGCTGCGCGCCGGGCGGCGGCGGTGGTGGTGCGGACTCACCTCGCTCCGCTGGAGCTGGAAGAAGCTGTTGAGATAGCTGGAGCTGAGCGAGGACCCCAGCTCCGGGGTGCTCTTCGTGTAGCCGAGGTCGGGGTGCTGGGACGAGGAGGGTTCGGGTCTGAAGGCATCGAAGGCGCTGGCCTGGTGCGTGTCTTGCAGAGAGAGATAGACCCAGTTGAGGAGCTGGGCGGGCTGGTAGACGGACGCGGCGCTGGTGTCGATGGCTGACAACAAGCTCATCTTTCCCCACGGGCTCTACCGGCGGCGGCTTTCCCCGCGGTGCCGCTCCCCCTCCCCGCGCTCCGAACGGCGCCGCTCTCTCGTCCCTGCCCGGGGTGCTTCCCCCTCGCCGCCCGGAGGAGAGGCCGGGGGCTCGCTGCCCCTAAGGCCGGCGGCGCCCGCCCAGCCCCAGCGCTCCGCGCAGCACGGGCATCGCTGCCGCCGCCCGCGGGCTCCGCAGGAAACTTTCTGCGCTCTCCCGCCCGGCCGGTGCCTGCCCCGCTATCTGTCTTTATTCCCACTCCCGCAGGCAGCGGCGGGGAGGGGCTGCCGGCGCTCCGGCAGCGGCGCCGCGCCCCCATAGGCCTCTTGCCCGCCGCGGGGGTGCGGGGGGCGGGCGGTGGCCGCGCTGCTGGATGCAGGGGCGTCCCGGCGCCGCTCCGCCCCCGGCCCTGCCCGGCTGCGTGTGTGTCTCTGTATATCTATTATATGTGTGTATGTGTGTGCGTGTACCGGCGGAGGTCCCTGGGCCGCTGGCCGGGGGTGTCCCCGGGCTGCTGGCGACTTGCCCGCCTGGTTTGCGCCGGCTCGCTTGCTTGCTCCCCGGCCTTCCTTTTCCTCCTTCCTGAAGGTTTTTACACGCAACACACGCGAAGCCTTCCCGAAGGCTGCTCGCCGGGCTGTTTCGGGGTTGTTTTTAACTCTGCAAGTTTTGCTTGGTGACTCGTCAGCCCGCCCTCCCTTTTCACTCTCATTTCTATTTCTTGTCGATGCTAGGAGCTCATAGTAACCTGAGGTTCCTTCTCATTGAATCTCTGTCAAAGCTCCAGGTTTACAAAGGCTTACTCGGTGATGGAGGTTGTGCCAAGCCTTGCAGAGTCAGGGTTTCCCAAATAAGGCAGGCAAGCGGGCGATGTTCCCTTTGAAATCCATCTAGGTAGCCCTGGCGCAGGCTCTCGGGGAGCCTGGCTGCAGTGGGATACACTGGAGTTAAAGCTAAGTAGGCCTTTTAAGGAGTTAGTAGCACAAAAGAGGATGATGAATGATTCTCCTTTTAGGAAGGAGCCTGAGTGGGTAAGCTGGTAATTACAGTTCATAAACTCTTCACCACTGCCTTCCCTGCGATGAGTGGAGCAGGGCAGCTATTTCTCACTTTGGTACAAACATCTGTAGCAATCAAACTAGGAGTTTTCTTTTTAAAACCAAAGGAACTCCCAGGAGGTAACTTGAAGCAAAGCTCCTTGTTTTCTTTCCTGAGTGACAGGAGGATAGAAATTTATGTGTCTTCCCAGTGTGGTCTTGGGGGTGGGTGGGGGGGAAAGCCTTCCTTACTTAGATAACAGAAAAAATCTGACCTTTGAAACATCAAAGTTGTCATCTAGGTTTGCCATAATGAGCCATATGTCTGCTAAGATTGAAGAAAAATTGCTGTTCTGAAAAGGCATGGTGACAACCAATAGAAAATGCAGGTCAGCATATGCACAGCAGAAAACACTATTAAATTGTCAACTGCAAACACCAAAGATGGATGTGTTTCACTTTTGAGAGCATGTAGTTAAGGCAGTGCAGCTATCTGCTTGCAGGAGTTTAAGTGAAGGTGAAGATTGTAACTTTGCAGAACTGTAAGGTGAGGTAAAGTTTGGAACAGCTGAATCAAACTCATCTCCTTCAGTGGTGCTAATACATCTTTTTTTAATGACAAAGTCCTTGCAGCGTGAATGCAGTTTTATAAACTGTCTTGGTCTACAAGCCTTTTAGAGCAAATCTAAATGTGTACATATGAGAGGGCACAACCTAGCCAGTGTAAAAAGTCTCTAGCTCTGTAACTGTTCACAGCATAGATCATAATAACAGAGAATTAAATCAAATTGCATCCCAAACTCAAACAATTGTATAATGTTTTAAAGAAGCAAAAAAATATGAATGAGGTTTAGTGACTCAATTAATTTTGGAGGAGGAAGAGGATGATTTTCCAGGATTTGCTGGTAAATGGAAGAAGAACAAGATATACAGATCACATCGGACAAACTTGCCCTTCTGGCAGATGGTGATAGTTAAGTCAGGGTGTGGTAGAAAGTCTATGAGGAGGAACTAGGCTGAAGCTGCTTGTTTTGTTGTTGTGGAGTTTGTTTTTTGTAGGCATGTGAATTTCTTCCTTAACAATAATTTCTGTTCTTATCACTTCCCTCTTTCACTTGATAAATTTAAAACAAAATACATGTATTTTTCTTTGACAGGTACACTGTTCATTCTGTTTAGTAGCATGCTGAAGCAAATGGTAGTCTTGAACAAGCAGAGAAGATAACAGGGTTCTTATAGTGAGGGAGGTCAGACCTTAGAGTGGCTGAGGTGATACAATGCTTTGGACCAAGTGTGTTTGGTATATTTTGATTATTTTTTTTTCCAAACTGAATATAGCCCTCACTGTGATCGGTGGGTTGGTTTGATTGCTTCATCTGGGCAACACAGTTCAGACCGCGGCAGGGCGAGGGCAGGCAGAGCTGGAGCGCACTGGTGACAGCAGCTGCTCTCAGAGGCGCAGCAGCCCCAGTGTGTCGAGGACAACATGCTTCCCACCAGATGCATTTGAATGTTGAAAGGTTTCGGCTGGAACATCCCCTTGATAGTAGCCCTGGTGGCAGCTAGTAACCACACAGAGAAATGAGTGAACTGAAGAGGTGCTTTATTTAGCATATCAAGAAATGGAAAAGGCCGCCTATGCCTCAGCTATGAATAGCTTAACTAAAGATGACCCTCACTTCGAGATTCAGTTGTCATCTTGGTCTTCTGCTGTAGTTTCTGCTGGAAAGCAGTTTCTCTCCCTTTCTGGCCTTAATGCTGCTCTTTGTTTAGCAAAATGCTGCTGCCACATTTGCTACAGTCCAGTTTATGCTCAAGATAGTGTTTCGTTTTGGTTTTGTTACGTTTTGTTTGTTTTTTTGTTTTTTTTTTTTTTTTTAATAGTAAACCCTCTTTCTTCATCTCTAGAAGCTGTAGATTAGCGGGGAGAAGGTTGGTACAAACGGTCTTTTTAGCAGGTATGTCACAGTAGAGGAAAAAAGTTGTGAAAGGCAATTGCATCTGCTGTCCTCTGAAATATTTGAGGCAAAACTGTTCAATGAAACATCCAATGGCTGCACGATGTCTTCAGCATGTGCACTGTTCCTATTGATTATGTCAAGGTAGGGTATGAGTGACATCAACTATATAGATTATGCATCAGCCTTATGGTGCTAAAACAGTTGGTTTTTTATCATCCTGATTTTATTCATGAATAGTGCTAAGAAGTGAAGAAAAAACAACTGGAACTGTAACATGAAACTTGAAATAATCCGAAGGGCTTAAGTGGCTTGAAAATAGAAGCCTTGAAACAGTTCAAAGGCAAACACAGAGAGAGGATCCAGCATCTTCAGACCTGTTCCCTAAGTAGTAGGTGACCATGTAATTTATTCAAAATTACTCTATAACTGCTCACTCAACCTGTCCCCTTAGTGAGCTGGGCCTCTTCCAGCTGCTCTCTTCCCAAGGCATCTCTGCACGAGTGAGGAACATGATTTTCCACTTCTGGCCAGGACTTGTTGTTTCCTAATCTAATGTAGTTATGTTCCTGCTTTCAATGTTCATAACTTTAGATGATGTCAGCCTTACACTGTGTGACTTTTTTTTACTTTAATGTACTCCATATTTTAAAAATGAATATGCCTTAATAGCAAATATCCTGGATTCTCAAACTTCAAAAGGTGTCTTGATCCGAACTGCTGTCTTCTCAGTCTACTTGTGGATTAGATAGGACTCTGAAAGGAAAACAGAATGAACACCCCAAACTGCCAATAAGACTAGAGAAACCAGGTAACTTGAACCCACCACTGTATTCTCTGGATTCTGTAATGGGGATATACATAATATAAGACGCTATTCAGCTACAGTGTAGCTGGAATATTCCAAGTAAATGTTTTTCATATGCTGCAGCAGAGATTCTTATCTTATTATGAAATAATTTAGCTATGTGATGGAAACAGTGTGTAAGCGCTCTTCAAATTATGAGAAGCTATTTCAGCAGAGTCGTAAACTGTAAAAGTACATCTGCATGTGGCATTTCTGAGTTCTAGACATTACAGCCATTTGTGTTTGCTATATAGGTACAAAAGTTCTGCTGCCAGCAATGAAACATAATGTAAACCACTTTGTGAAAATGGGTCTAGGAAATGCATGTGCTTGGGTATGTCATACCATGTATTTTTGCAGCTATCTAAAGGCTCATCTTCAGCCTAGTGCTTGGGTAAAAAAATCAGAATTCCAGTTTTCTTCCTCTAAGCAGAAGTGATTTATAGCTACCCTTCCTTCCCTGGCTTCAATGTAGTAAGATCTGGAAATGGAAGAATATGAATTTGTAGTTCATTCATATGTACAATTTTGATAAATATATACTATTTGTGATAATGACTTGCTGCGAGTTGCGTGTCCAGCACAATTCCTACAGGACTGTCTCAGACCACCAAATGGGTAACTGGTGTATCAGATTCTTCTGGAGCACACAGGTTTTGCACCTGGCTGGTTTATGATTTCAAGTCTTGGAGCCTCCATCCTTGCTCTGTGTTGTCAGTGCGTTACTGAGTAATTGCATGAAAGATGCCGTGGCCATGAGTAGTTGTGTGAGAAGTACTGGTTTGATTTTGTGGGTTGTGTGGTTTTCTTTGGTTTGGTTTGTTTTTTTTTTTTTTGTGTGTGTGTGTGGTTTTTTTTGTTGCTGTTGTTGTTTTTGTTGTTGTGGTGGTTTGTTGGTTGTTTTTTTCATCATTTTGCAGAGCTTCCCACAGACTCTTCAGCAGCAGCACAGGCTTCTGAAGTGTTCTGTTCATTTCATTTCTAAAAGGCAGTAGCTTCTTGTCTCTAGTACTGACCTAAAAGTACAGCATCCCTGTCCAGAAACAGTAGCTGAGGCATCTTATCACTTTTGCTTAGCCCGCCTTAGCTCTTGTCTCTTGTTTGATGCAGGGATCCAAGCGCGGGAGCCCAAGGCAGCGAGCAGAGCAGAGCAGGGCAGAACTGGCGCAGGGGCAGCCCGGCTGCCTCCCCTGCAGGCGTCTGCCCTGGAGCTGCTGCTGGTGCTGCCTCTACCAGCCAGAGAAATGCAGGTGGGGGGGGGGGCAGTCTGGAGAGTTCCTGTCACCTGGGAATCCCCCTGACTCATCTTATGCCGTGGGAGACCCTTTACTGAGGGCATTTCTTAAATGTCCTCAGTGCTTTCTGACTGGCTACCAAATGAAGAAGATACGTACTGCCTATGGAGCCCCTTAAAGACATAGGTGTTAAAGAATGCAATAAAAATACTACAACAGCTGCCTAAGGAGGGAAAGTGTGACTCTTCTTTTCTTCTTTTCTTTTTTTTTTTTCTTTTTTTTTTTTTTTTTTTAAATGTGTGGACTGTTTCATTTGTACCTTTTTGTGTGTGCCCTTACTGTGTATCATGTCTCTGCCCATCTACTTCTCTCATTAAATACATGGTACAGCAAGCTCCAGGAGCCAGATATGGTGCCTAATTGCTTGCCATTTCTTCTCTGTGCTCTCCTGGGAGCTCCACCAGATTCTTTCTTCCAAGAAATATAAGGTTGGAGTTTCCTGAGGTAGAACAAGGCTTCAATAAAGTAAGACTTAGAGCCATTGCAGGAAGGAGAAGAGAATGATGGAGATAAAGAAATGAAATGATGATTGGTGGATGGCACAGGCCATAGTAGTTAATAGGAGATGAAGGACATGAGAGGGGACTAGTAGGACCTATGAACAGAGTGGTTGTGGTGGGACTGGAAGCTGGGATTGTAGCTACAGTTAGCTTTTGGTAATGGGTTATTTGACTGCTTTTTGTGGAAGTGTTGATTGTTCTTAAGTCAGCTTGGGTCTGAAAGCAGCGTTTTATCCATCGTGTGGGAATCTGCTTGCATGGCAGTTGTCACAGAGAATATCGCTACTGCCTGCTTTAACATTGCATCTCGCTAATTTCTACTTAATGCTTTCTTTACATATCTGTGTATTTGCTTTTTCTGTTTTAAACCCCCTTTCCGTTAGGCTGGATAACAGAATGATTATTTATTTGTTCACAAGTACATGGACCTTACCCATTCTGAGCTGCCATGTCAATTCCAGAGCTGGCATTTCTCTTAATTAGCACTAACCCTGTTGCAGGAAAGCTTGCTTCCTGGTTACTTTTGTTGACATGTTATTTATATTAGAATTGGAAACTCTTTAGGAAGGTTTTAGGCAGTTCTTTACATGAAAGGAATTAACTGCAGATGCCCGAAGACAAAGAGATTTTTATTTTCATGTCCTGAAACTTGGACCTCTGTCTCACATGAGGGCTCAATGATTGCCTCCGTCAGCACACCTCACATGCCTATGAAATTCTCCAGGATCATATAGAACTTGACTTGCGTATCATCTGGTTTTGAGTTGTCTAATTCAGGTAATGGGGTGACAATAAGTACCGATCCATTTAGAGCTCTGGACACAAAGAAGCTGTCGCTTAGTATCATCCCATCAGGGACCTAAAAGTCATCAGCTTTTATAACAGATACGTGGTGTACAGGTTTTGGATCAGATTTACCTCAGTTCTAGTGTATGGTTTTATGGGAACAATGATATTGATGTGGGTATAAAATATGGACTAAGCTACTTTAGTAAAAAAAAATTTCCATATATGTACATTTATCAATTTTAGATAAAAATCGTGGTGATATTACCTAAGCCAGCACTGCTCCTGGAACAATAAAACCCTTACTTAAAATCATTAAAATCTACTCTCTTCCTTTGTAAGCCAGGCTGTTTTTTCACCTCAATTAATGCAATTGGCAAACATTTTTCTCTCTTTCTCACATATAAGTATTGTTAGTAAAAGCACTGTTGTCCATTCTCCATGTACAATAGTCCAATCGTTCACCAAGAAAAAGATTTGAAGGTAAAAAAGTGCTATTCCAAGGCCTGTGTAAAACCAGAGTTCTTGGTATAGGGTTGCTTGTCCCTGATCAAATTCACATTCACATTAGCCCTGTTTAATTCAACCATCAAGAACATCAACTTCTAACAAGACATGTTTTCTTTGTTTCTTCAAAACAACCCTAAATGAGAAAGATGAAGTGATAGTGGAGATTACAGTAAATAAATGAACGAGAATGGTATAGGTACTCGTGCTTTAAGGGAAAATATATGCCACTCTTTGGTGTAAAACTGCAATATTTTGAGCAATACCATTCTTCTGGAAATTTTTCTTCCTGGCTAACCTCTCTGTGTTGGTCTAAACACTACTGCAGACCCATACAGTGAGCCTTCCAAGGCTGGTAACAGACCGCACATATGGACATGACCTGTTTCCATTCAGTGAGGCAAGTAGCTTCTTCTCATATAAAGGGCTGAACAAGCCTACTAGTGTGTCTATCTTAAACATAGCTGTTAATTTGAAGGTGTTAACATGTACCACCTGGTTCTGTGAGGACAGGATTAGCCAAGGGTATCATTAACATTAATAACCTGTTGAATGAAAAGTAAAAATGAAACCTGAGGAAGTCTGCAGGGCTGTAATTGCTCCAAAATTAACTTTCCAGCGTTTCCACCTTATGGAATGTTATATTTACTAGGAAATGTGAAGAGCCAATGAACAGATGATATATGTTTCTGATGAAGTAGTGAAAAAAGTGTGGAGTTTATTTTCCCACTTTTAATATTGATTGCACCTTTTTTCTTTCACTTGTCTCAGCCCAAGCTGTAGGTCAGGGGCAGCTACAGAGCCTGTATGTAGCTACAGAAACACATTCTCCTGCTGACATGTGTCCACCTCGCTGTTTCTGCCACAATATCCTTGCCACTGTAAACCTCTGAGTGAAAAACACTCATCCCCATCAACGCTGTCAGAGACACTCTTCAGAAGTACGTCAAAACCAAATTGCTGAGTAAATAAGGACATTGAGAAATAAATGGATGTCCCAGTATAATTCTAATGCTCACCTTACAAATACAGCAAAAGGTCCTGCAAGTATCTACATGGGGAAAACATAAAGGACAAGTATAGAAAAAGTCACAGTTTAAATCTTCTTGTGGTGGCTTTCCTCTACGCTTGTTGCCTTTTATATCTCCAGGTAGAACATCTTTCAGGAAAGTGGCTTCAGCTCACCATCAGAAATACCATACTGGTGATGTCAAAGGTACTGCGCGTTGCTGCTTTGCTAATGGCACAGTTATGTGTTGTGTTCACCAAAAATACTTTTCCATCCATGAGCAAAGATTTTAACAAATGAATGCTACAGCAGAACTTTATTCAGCACATATTTATCCAGTTCTAGGGAGAAATGTAATGGTACTTCAGCAAACTGTACTATTTGTATTAAATATTTCTACTTAGTGAAAATCCTCATACAAAATACTCTGTCTTCATTGACAATATTTGCCACAGAAAAGCCTAAATTAAACTACAAAATTTTGAGTCTCTAGGTCCCCCAAACCAGCTAGATTTTCCAAAAAGCAAAAACATTGATGTTTTAGTTAGTATTGGTTTATTAATTGAAGTGGGTGGAATTATGCAATTGGTTTACTACGTCTTCTGGTGCAAATTAAATTATTGAGCCTTCTCTCTGTATCTGTAGCTTGTTTTTACATAGTCGCTAATGTATTTTGAATGAAGAGCATGGTGAGTGGGAGTTTAACTGCTATTAAATAGTCTGCATTCATCTCCCTTTTTTGGGTTCAGAGAAAATGAGAATTAAATTTTTAAAAAGCCTAAAATGTTAGAAAATGGTTATTTTCTACTGTTTTAAGAATTAGAATGCTGTCAAGCACAGATTACTTCTGAAGAAACAGACGTAAATTCTTTATTTTCTGATCTGAAATCAAGGGTGCCGGGTGTTGTCCCTTGTTAGTAAGAACCAGAGGGATCCAGAATAATCGTAAGTTCTGTAGAAAAAACTTTGTGTTCTGCTTCATTGCTGGCGTAATGTTAGTACATTACATACATGCTAGTAATTCTGCCTCTGGTGTAAGCACATGTATTTTGACTATATTTACATCAAAATACAGCAAAGTGGGGGTGACACATGGCAACATCCAGACTGAGGCACAGCACAAGATGGGCTCATGCTTTTCGGTCAGAATTTTTTTCTAGGTCATGAGTGACTTGAATGAAGATGTCAGTATCCTGCATCTGTTACCCTATCTTGCCAGATGTATTGAGGTGAGACAAGAGGATTTGTGGCGCTAGAAAAACAAACAAAACCAAAACAAACAACAAACAAACAAACCAAACCAAAACCACTTATCTGCATTGTGTTTTCCTGTGTGTCAGCAGAAAACTATCAGGCATCCTTTGGCAAACAGAGTGCTAACAGAAAGTTTCACTTGGCCTAAATTTACCTGTATTTAGTAAAGAATATAAAAATATATTAGAAATAGTATCCTTTGTTTAATTTCTTTTGAACCTTTCCCCTTGATGAACTGAAAATATGACTGTGCTGCAAATATTGCCAAAATTATGATTCTCTTAAAAATCTTTTGAGAAGAACTGACAGTGACAACTAATATCCCCAGTAAAATGTTGTGGTTTGGCTTTGATTTGTGGTTAACTGTGGCTGGGGTGTCAGCTGGAGGTGCAACTTACAGAAGTACTTCCAAAATAATAATTCATTTTCAGTTTAGCTGGACAGTTTGAACTGGGTTCAGATTTGGTTCAATTCTCTATTTTAAAAACACCTTTATCTTGTACTGTTTCTTCACTTCAAAGATTCTCTTGTTCTCTCCACCATTGTAGTTATGTGACTATAATTCTTTCATAGAGAATGGCTCTAGAAGGCCAATAAATAAATAATTCATGGTATACCCCCTAAAGATCTGTTTTTTGGATAGCTTGAAGACTGTATGTTAGCAGGGGGCTTGGGTTACATTGGGAAAACTTTAACAGTCACACTTTTAACATGAATAATTGCTTTTGATCATAATAGCAGGCAGTCTGCAAGGACTAATAAATTCCACTGAGAAACTCAGAGATGTAGCTTAGTCTCCTTGGAATATATAATGCATTTTTAATCGGACTATTATGGCTCCATGGTACCTGCATATTCCACTGAAAGCTTGAAAACCATTCACTTATAACTTAGTAGAAATTTAAAGAGTCATATATCCTGCCTGGGTTTCTTAAATTTCTGGTTTTGGCTTGTAGTAATTCCCAGAGATTACGGAAAAGGCCTCATTCTTTTCAACCTGCTACTCTAAGCATCCACTTTCCCTTACTTAAATCTTCCTTATCAGTAAACTCACGGTTCCCTTTCTTGGTCTGTAATGGTTTGAGTGTTTATTGTTTTGACAGCCTATTTGGGGAAGTAACAGTCCAACCGGCTGTTGGGTGGCACGTGGGGCTGTATCTGCACTAGTGAGTACTGTGGCCTGATAGCAGTTATTGTTTTAAAGGAGGATCAATGGACCTGGCATCCACACTCTACTTGTTTCAGGATTTTTCTCCTTAGGGCAAGATCTAGTCTCGCCATCTAGACCAAATGCCCATCAGCAGCCAGAGAACGTTTTCAGCATGGATTTGTGTTTAGAGCATGCTCTGAAATGTGAATAAAAACAGGGTGAAGGAGAACAGCTGCAAGATTTATGACAGGAGCATGCTTCTGGACTAAAATGTTGACATAGATGTTTTCTAGGTGAGCCTGAGAGCACAGAGCATGAGCTGGACTGTTCCTCTGCCTTTCCTCCTTGCTCTTGAGAGAAGATGAAGGATACTTCTATTTCTTCTATGCTGGTCCTGGGACTGAAGGCAAATTCCTGCCTTTCCCACTGCGACCCATATACAATGGACTATAGCAGTTCTCCCTCTAGTGTGTGGTTGGTTGTTTTGGTGTTGTGATGTTGTTGGGCTTTGTTTGGTTGGTTTTTTTTTTCTTCCCACTTTTATGGATTTTCATGCTTTCTCTTCTGCAGAGGCATAAAAGAAGGGTCTCAGCTGAGCATTGCTGTTAGCTGGGATTTCAAAATGCTAAGATGTCCCTTCTGTGTTTTTTTGGAGGGCACAGAATATGAATGCTTGCCATACTGGCATTTCAGCAATTGCAAAATGTTTTCATGCTTTGATACCCTGAATAGTTTGTCTTCGGTCATACTTTTATGTTGTTGTGCGGGTTTTTGGTGATTTTTTGTTTGTTTGTTTGGGGTTTTTTGTATTTTGTTTTTGTTTCCATTGTGTAGCCTATTTATCCTTTCAGTGAGGCTTCCAGAAGGATTGATAGCAGGACTAGTGGCCCAATGTAGTACTAATGGTCACTTATTTGCTTGGAATGGAATCAAAACTATGTATTATTTGACACGGGACACTAAGCAGCCATCAAGTCAGGATTTTATCAGTGGCACGGGTCAAGTTTCAATCAGCAAGGGAAAAAGAAAATGTCCCTATGTCATTTTCTTCAGGCTCTAAAAATAATGTTTTTCTCTAATGATCCTCAGCTGAGTAGTACTCTAGAACTACTAAGTACTTTATCAATATTAAATAAGGGTGAGTGTATTCATTTGATGGGTGTTGTTAAAACCAACTCTGTAGGTATATAAACTTAGACCAACTAAACAGCTTGACTGTGGATAAACATGAAACCCTGGCAGGCAGAGCCAGCCAAAGCTGTGACCTCGAATTTCTTACACCAACCACTGAGCCACATAGCAGGGATTTGATGCGTGTGCTGTAACAGTGAGTACTTTAGAAATACCTTCGCTCTCTGGAAAAAATCCTGCATTTGGGATGAAAAGTGCTATCCTGCATTTTGCCCTGTAACAAGAACAATTTTCAGTTAAAATAAAATTAAAAAAACTAGTCAGCTAGCCTGCTTCCGAAATTTATTTTTCCCAATGAATTTTGTCCTCTTTAAAGGACTGGCTAAAATCTGGATGCAAGAAAAAAATTCTCCTTTATTTCTTCATCTTGTTTACATTTGAGCTAGTTTTTGCCTTTTTCTAGCGAGCCAACTTGCCTGCTAAAGCCGCTGGCCTCCCCTGGGGCCCGGGAGCAAAGCGGTCGTCTGAACCCTTCCCTTTACCTTGCTTTGCAATGTGAATTTCAGGGGAATGGCTTCCACTGTTTATTGGAACTGGGATTAAGAGTGGCTGTGTTTTGAGTGACAGGCACTACTGGAGAACTGTAAAAGCCTTCATTTTACTTATTCCTTTATTTTCACATGGCTCAGATGGCATTGTGAAGTTGCACTTCTGTTAAGGGTGAGAAACAACCCCACTGCAAAGCAGCAACTTTAAGGAACCCAGTTGCCTTTTGGCACTGAGGCATTTAGGCTTGGACGGGCTTAAAATCTTAACCCCACTCGCTGCCTGTGGAATACTTGTGAAAAGAAAAATAATGCCTTTCCTGTTCTTCCCAGGACCAACTATGTCTGTTACAGTCATCTCACTGCACAATGTCATCTCACACTGATAGCCCTCCCAGCTGAGCTGATCACCAAGGGACGGCAAGGAAAACCCAGACTTGCAGCAGTGGCTTTGGATCTCGGCAGTAATATGAGTTTGTTTGGCCACGTGTGTGTTTGTGGCTTTTAAGTGTCTGCTCAGGCCCCAAAGTTTCAAGTGTAAACTAGAAATTTATTACAGGCTTTTCACTTTAAAGATTTTTTTATTTCACTTGAAGTTCTAGTGTTACTGTCCAACTTCTGCTCTTGCAGCAGTGTGGGTACAGGCTAAACTGGGATATTGGTATTTCTGGAGGACATTGTTTAGAATTAAAACAAAAACCACCAAAAAACCCTAGCTTGCGGTGAGGGCTTTGTTTGCAAACCATTTTTCCTGCATCTTACCTGGAATATCTCCAGCTCCCTTTTTCCTTTTTTTCCACTGGCTGGTCATGACAGATTCCCAGAACTAATAAGCGACCCTTTCTTCTAACAAGAGGAAGGCTCTGGGTCTGCCATAATTGCTCAGAGCATCCTGGCTCTACCTGGAGTGCTTCCATCTCCTGGAAGGAGTCCAGTGTCTGTTCTGCAAACCACAGTGCATAGCTTTGGTTGTTAAAAATACCAAAGATTTACTTTCTCAAATATGCCTGAACAGTTCTTACTGGCATGTAAAGGAGGGTTATTTGGGTTTGACTTTACACTTGATGCACATTAACATTTTGATTAAGAAATTATATGTTACAATCATTTCTTTAATAACCATAAGCTCTGTCATTTTGCATTACAGCATTCTAAGTATTTATAGTGTACTTCAATACAAGCCAACACAGAAGGTACTTTTCCTCTTGAATCTGCCTTGTTCTTCTACTTCTCTTAAGATGAGAGTTGTTTTGTGTATTTATTTACCCAGACAATTCAGTATAAGTATTTCCAGATTTGTATTTGCAAGTTTTTGTGTTTTTTTGAAGAACAATAGCACCTTTGAAAACCCAAGCAAAAAGTGCTGTGAAGCTGAAAAGCTTGTTATAATTTTATAGATGAGGACAAACTGCCAGCTTTTGTCTCAAACCAGGAGTTCGAAAAATGTGAATGTATAAGTTACACAAGGTATTAGATTTATTGCCTCCACAACCAGGATACTTCTGTGGGGCTGAAGAAGGTACAGCAGTGTCTGGCTGCAGTCCTGAGGGGTCCCTGCTGACCAGGCTGCTCTCTTCTCCATCTCGTCTCTGCCTATCCTCCTAACTTTTGGTAAACTCACTGGACTTCTGTACATCCAAGCATGAGAAATGGTTTCAGGCATTTCATCTCAAAATTTCTTTCTCTGAAAGATAATGAGCAGATCTGAGAACATAATATATTGTTACCACCAGCTGCAGGGTGGATGTGACCCAACAACCCGGCTCACAAGTTCAGAGATGTTGGTCCCATCAAACATTGTTGTGTTTTGCAGGATGCCTGGTGTTCTGCTCTCAGCTGCTCTAAGTCACCGTTTGCATGTAGGTTCTGCTGAGGAGTCTTGGGAGGGAGAGAACAGAACTAAAATGCACTTTTTTGTCAACGCTCTGCGTGTTTGTATGAATTCCCATATATCTGTGTGCTCAGAAAAACACCCTGTGATTTATATTGCAAACAAAGCCAGCTGTATGTAACGAGCAGCCAGTCCTTCTCATATACTGCTGCCATATGATCTACAGTATAAAAATTATTTGTAGGAAGAACTTGGCAAATAATTTTTGATAATTAATACATCCACAAAAAACTGACAAAACTTAACAAAAAGTTGAGATTGGAGTAAATTACTGAGTTTTACTTTGGAAATCCTTTCCTTCAGAACACCTTCATTTCATGACTTTTGTGCTGCTTTCCGATCTTTAACAAATGTATCAATAATATAATTCATAAATAGAAATTTATTTAGTCTGGTATTCATTTTTCTTCATTAGATTTCGGGTTCATATTATTTCTCCTCTAGCAGGAATATACATGTATGTCTCTGGCTACATGCATATCTGCTCAGAGCTGTTTATTTTCCTTGTTAATATTTGTGACAACTCCTTACAATGTCTTGTGAAAATGCAGTTAAACTCTCTTGTTGCCTATTCTATCAACTTATTAGCATTGCCAAATTGTTGAGGGAGGGAATAGAAAAGTCACCACACTTTCTCCAAATAGACATCTTCGTACATCTATCTCGTCCATCAGATATTTTTTTTTAAACAGCATATATGAAGAAAACTTTAGAAGGAAAAACGAAAAAAAAAAAAGACGGGGGGGGGGGGAGGCAGAATATTTTAATCGCCATTAGATAAAAACCGGTCTCAGTTATTCTAAAAATAACAAAACCGAAATTATAAGAAACAATTCACAGGTGAAAAACTTATAACAGCTGCTAAATTCTAATATATATTGTTAGGATAGATTTTTTTTAAAAAAAAAAAAAAGTTATTCCTTTCTCTAAAAGCTTATTAAGTATTCTGCTTCAAAGTAGCGTATTTTGGAATATCTGAACTTTCTGCTCCTACTTCAGGTTATACCTGGCTTAAAGATAAAGTGAGAATTGCTCAGATTTTATCCAGCAGCAATTATTGTAATTAGCAATTGCCAATCTATTTGTTTTCAGGCTTAAAAAGTGGCTCTTGGAATGGTGCCTCCCAGTTGTGTGTTTTGATCAGTGGCTACTTAAGACCCAGTAATTCTGTTGCTTGCTCTATGTGGACAGTAAGTTAAGTTTCCTACAAGGCTTTTGATGATCTGTCAGCAATTAATGCAGCTGTTCCTTCCCAGTTTTCACCCAACATAAAATAGGGTATAAATGTAATAGGCTGTGGGTTTTTTCATCTTTTCAGTAACTTCTTATTAGGTCAGATTCTGTGGGAAAATATGACCAGAGATAAAAATCCATTTCTAATTTTTAACAAGAAATATTTTACCACTGGCAAATTTTTCATGTAATTCTTTGCCTGTCTTGTCCAATATCTGACACATCATATTAGATTTTTGAGATGTCGCTCAAGCTAGGTTGTCTTGCAGAAATTGTCCAAAACCCCTTGCATTTACTGTTAACTTGCAGATCTTTAGGGATGCATAAGGGAATTCATTACTCAGATGACTTTGTGCATGGCCCGATTTTTGTTGCTTGTTTTTACATGTCCTGCTCTGCTGTTTTGAAAATAGTCACTGGTGAAATCTCCTCAGTGCTACACGAGCCTGAACTTTTAGCTATGGACTCAAAACAGTGCTAAATTGCATAGTTGTTGAGATGAAGGGGAGTAGTTCAGTTTAGTGTCTTGAGTGCACATGTCAATGGAGGCTGTGTATTGGTAGAACAGTAAACCATACATCTTTATCCTTTGGCCAAGGACTGGCCACAATGCAGCTTATATAGATGGCAACACAGCAGTTTTTGCCAATCGATAAACCCCAAACCTTAGTCTTAGTGTTATAGGACCACGCTTCTCCAGTGTGAAGATAAAAGCTTGTCATTCTAACAGTGCACGGTACACAGCATCTGTATAGCTGTGTGACTGTACCTAATGAGTGCATGGAGACTTGTGGTTTGGAGTTTTGACCACTCAGGTTTCTTGAAATATCAATTCTTAACCTTAGCTATGGTAGCAAATAGTCAATGAATATCTACATTTAAATAGTTTGGCCCAAAATACTGTAACTATTTCTATACGCCTATTGAACGCTCTGTAAGGTATTTGCTAATGCAGTGTAATCCTCTTGTAATTACCTATGAGGACTTGCTGATGTACTCTTTGTCCAAGAAAGAAATTTCTTTCTTTTTACTTTGCTGTAGAAATACAAACTACCTATGTTCATAAGCGAAAACAGGGTCAGTATAGATCAGTAGCTGTGTGGAGAACTTAATTTTGGTGTCAACACTATGTACCGTGGGTATAAGTGATTGTCAGTGTTCCTATACTGCTGCATTAAAAAAAAAAAAATCCCTTTGCTGCTCTGCAGGATGTTTAAAGCATCATGTGATAGTAAGGCTTACTATATTGAATGAGTTTCATATCGACACCAGGCAATATTTGACCTGACTTTGTCAGTTTTACAGCAGAAGTCAGGCTTTGGTAATGTTATCTTTTGCAACCTGGGTAACTAATCTGCAGGGAAAGGGTTATCTTTACCTGTCTCAGAAGACTGTTATAACTCTAGGTGTGTTACTGACTGTAGAGAAATATGAGGTCTTGTAGGAATACTCTGTAGAAGTCTGAGTTTTTGCAACTCATTTTTTGGCCATTTTTCCATCTTCTATTTAGTGTCCAAACTTCTTTTATTTGGGGAATGTGTTTTGACTGCTGTGTCTGCCAGTCTTTTATTTTTTTCCCCCAAAGAGCTTGATTAAACTAAGCAATTTTAAACCTTTTAGCTGCTGACGTATCTTCTTGGAAATGAAACTTGGTAAAGTATGTTACTGCTTGCATTAAAAAAGGCTGCATTGTTGCTTAGAGAGCTCCCATAAATGCTGTGTTGAAGCATCTCCTAATGAACAGTGGGTATTGGGAAGGAAATTAACAGTGATCCATTGATTTCTTATTACACTTCTGAACTGTTTGTCTGTTTTCAGCTTCTAAATAGTGAATCAATACACAGTAAAGTCTTGATCTTGAAGAATAATTACTGGTATGCAGTAGCACATGTTGTGGTTAGGGCAATAAACGGGGCTTGGGAAGAGCTCTATTCCTGTTACTTGTTCAGCCACTGAACTACTACGTGGCCTCTGAAAAATCTCTTCTTTATTTTCAGGGTTGTTTTTGTTTGTGGGGTTTTTTTTTAGTTAGATTGTCTGGCTTTTTTATGGAGGGACTATCCCTCGTTCTCTGTTTTGCCAAGCTCAGAACAAGGCCTGGCTGGACTGTCCAGTCACATCTATGTAGGTCCATTACTATAGTCCTATAGGTCAGCTTCTAAGGTCAGAAATTATCTTACAATGTAGTTTGGTGTTGATAGGTTATAGAAGGTTAATCATTCTACTTCTTCCCTTGAACTGTAGCTATTTCACTGTCTTGCACTTTGCTTTACAATGAAGAGTAAAGTTACTAAGTGCCTTTATAGTTTAAATTTTCCTCTTTAACTTAAGGCTTGATAGAGGGGGTTCAAATAAGATTAGATATATGGGAAGACTAAACATAAAATCTGCCACTGAGAACATTCCAGCTTCAAATCAATTTTATGTTTATGGTACCTGAAAGTCTAATGCAAAATGCTGTTGTGCATCATGAGGTACACTGATAACAGTCTGACCAGAAGGGTTTGGGGTGAAATAGAGCAGCTTTGTGATACTGCCCTTTGGGTCAGAGTTGTTGTCAGTGATCAGCTATGCCACGTGACAGCAAATAAGCTAAAAAAGGAGACAACTTAGCTGTGGGGGGGGTCTTCTCATTGGCAATATGTGTAGCAGATATTTCCTAGCAGGAAAAAATGTGACATGGAAAGCAAGTTAATAGGTTTCCTTTGCTGTTATGTTCGTTGTAGTACAGAGGAATAGGAGGGAGAAATGAATTGCCTTTTAAATGTTTTTGGATTAACTCCTTGGCTAGACTTCCTTGTTGCTGAAGTATTTTCGTAGTGGTTGAGAAGTATGGTCTATGGTGAAAAGCATAAAAAAATAGAAGGTTCTCCTTGCAAAAACAAACAAAAACCCACCTTCACCAAAAAGAAAAGCTCTTAACTAATCAGTTCTTCATCCCATTTCAAACTTTCAAGAGCACAAGGTATACAATTGCAGCTGACCTGAAATGTGTCAGGGTTTGCCCTGGCTGATAGAAGCACCAAGGTCAGAAATAACCAACCGGAAAAAATATGGTGAGCAAAGGAAAAAGGGAATGCTATGTATTGTACCCAGAAAATACAGACTGTTTGTCTTTTGGTAGTCAACTGTAGGTGATCAGGAGGTTGCCTTCACTCATATACCTCTTTCTTGCCACTCACTTGGCTCTTAGATTGCTTAAAGAAAATTTTTTTTAAATGCAAAGAGGTTCTGTGAAGGGATTCTGAGTATTTTCCAGCTCAAATATATCTTCTACTCCATTTCTGCCCCACTCCCCACCCCCCGACCTATGTCTGCACTAGTATGCAGCTTTGTGCAGAAATGGAAGGCCTGTTGATCAAGGATTTGATAGTGAATTTTCTCATGAGTGTTTTCTGGTGTATTTTACTGACGTGTGCGTTTATTCCCTTTCAATGTAGTCAGTATTTTTCTTGGGAAGGAATAGGAAAAAAAAAAAGTAATCTCTGTTATATGACTCAGTCAGTTGTCTACAAAAAGACTCGCCTAATTAGTTGACCACTCAGCCCTTCAGACATGGCTGGAATATGGTTCAGTTCCTCCAGGGTTGCATTTTAGTACTGGGTTTAACGGTTTCATTGTATGTGCTCATATTTCTTCCCTTCTACTGCTGTGAGGTAGCAACCATATTAAAAATACACTTGATGTTACTAGATACTTTAGTGGATAACAGGATTTTGTGTAGAAAAGCGAATCAAAACCTTCACCTCAATATGTTGTAAGGCCTAACTCTTCACAGAATTTTAAGCTGGCAGAGGCTGTGGAAATGTTTATTCTGACTAACTCTAGTATGCAAGCTATCAAACTTTGCCGAGAGTTGTATAATCTTTCTAATATATTTGACTAAAAATATCATCTTGATCTGAAAAACACCCCTGTAACAGGTAGGGCATCAACTCCAGTGATTAATTACACACTCTGCATTAAAAGTGGCCTCAGCCGTGGTTATCAGAGTTATCAGTTTGTGGTTTTTTGTTTATGGGTTTTTTTTGGTTCTGTTGTTTTGTTTTTCTTTCTTCTTCCCCCTTTCCCAGGTAAAAAGTTGTGTTTTGCTGTTTTGTTTTGTGTTTTATTACACAGTATCTTCTTTCTATGGAAGTTTTTTTGTCTTGTGATCACATTGCCTATTCATTTTGCTAGATTAAATAGTTTGAAACCTTTGTTAGTAAGTAAAAAAACTGAATTCAAAAGCTTTTTTTTTGTTGTTTTAATAACTTAAGCATTTCCTTTCTGTTAGTCTGCTCTCCAACCTTTAGCTGGTCTCATTCAAGCGTGGATGTCAGCTGTACACTGTCTCCCAGTTCACCTCACCAATATCATATATAGACATAAATCACTTTCCTAGTAAAAATCACATCTACCCTTGTTTGTAGAGCCAAGAAACTGGATTGCCTGGGGTGCATGGAAGGATCATGCTGGTTCCAAATTCCTTTTAATAGGTAGTGATTGCCAGGATAGCATCTTTTTTTCAGCCCAACTGCGTTCCTTTCTTTGGGATATCAAAGCTTTGTTTACCTTCTGAGGCTTGCAGGACTGATGTTTTTTTCTACAGAAAACTAAGGATTGCGGGAGACAGATTATTTTTTTTTTTAATATTATTTTTTTTTTTAATCATCGGCCTTCTCAAAAAAGCATCTGAAAGGAAAACCTGAAGTCTCTAGAATCTGAATCATGTACCTTAGTATATGCAGTTGTTAACTTTGTTGTACTTATGTTAAATCAAGGCAACATTTAAAGAATAAATTGACCAAATTAGCACATACATGGGTAATGTTCCTCCAGTTCTGGTTGAAGCCAACAGTTGGAAACTGACAACGAAAGGCTTCCAAGGTAGAGAGGTGATACTCTACTCCTTATGGGAAAGTGCTGTCAAACACACTCGCTTTTCAAGACACCTCCCTCTCACCCTACCTACTCCATTCCTCTCTTCACATTCAGTACATATTACATTTCATGACAATTATGATCACTATTATTAGCTTGGTTCTTGCTTATATTCTGAGGTGGCTTCAGTTCCATGCCTCTCCAGTAAGACAGTCCTTACAAACTTATGTTTGAGAGAAAGAAATAAGCTAGGCTTTTCTAAGCCTCACTGTGGTATTGTCTGTAGGTTCCAATTTGGAAGGTTAATCTATGCAATAATTACACTGCTAAAAACCATAAATGGAAAGAAGAGCAAGACTGAAGATAGCAAGTGACTCATTGGCATATATTGTCTTAATATCTCCAGGCTATGGGAAGGTGGTAGAATAATAATGAAGACTGATTTTTTTTGTTTTTTTGTTTAATTATTATTTAAAAATCAGTTCACTTGCTCCAGAAATTCCATTTTATTGGTTGCAAAAGCAGGAGAATCTTCTCAAAATTGCTAGTTTATGTTGCAGTGCTGAAGTTAAGGCCTTTTTCATTATGCTCCCTTGATCTTGGTAAGAGATGTTTGAGTCAGAATAGCCAACTAGATATTATTAAGCTTCCTTTAATGAGAAATTAAGGCAAGTTATCAAGCTGCACTAAAGCTTTTTCAAGTGTTTTTATTCTTTCTGATACAACCTTTGATTTTTACTTACACACAGAATGCAACTATTTGATGTATATGAAGAAAAATTTAAAACAAAGCTTGCCTGAAAATATTCCTGCTGCAACAGCATTCACTGCTGCCACCTACCACAGGGTGACTATGGAAGTGTGTCCTGCGGTCCTAGGGTGTGAGTCGCTTCTGTACATCCAGCAGCCGTACTGGTGAGGTGGCTTTGGGGCAAAACCCTAGGAGGGCGGCCTGATTCAAATTTCTCTAAGCTGTCTGAGTGGATATTCATAGAAGGAGGATTTTGTCTAGCTCTTCTAACTACTGGCTCGATAAATTATTGGAGGCAATTTGATTCCATTGGGTATTTAACTAGTTAGGACAGGAATACTGGAAAATGTAATCCAAGGGGAAAAAAATGACACCGCAGCTGTGCAAACAATGCTAAATGTTCTTCATACCCTCTCCTCATTGATTTGCATCCCCCTGCCTCATGTGGTCAGAGAATGCAGTAAGTTGTATATACTTGATGTGTAGAAAATAGATACGCTTCTAATGTGGATTATTATAGGCATAACTTATTAATTATGGTTTAAAGAGCACACTGAGACTCATTTTGTTACAGCCCTTAGGGCATCAGCAGTAGTTTAAGGGTCCAAGAGGACTGTAAACTATGATCAGCACGACACATACCAGTAGGTGTATCTCCAACAGAGGAACTGCCATGGGGCTATTTTTAGTGTAGCTATCAGATGTCTTAGGGTGGAAAATTGCAGAGCTCTGTTCCAGAAGATCCTACAAAGCCAGACAGGATGACCTCAAAATATAAGTAGATTTTTAAGACTCTTCTAAGTATGAATACAACCTCAGAAAGATGAAGGGCAATTTTTGCTAGTCATGCAGGAGAGAGAGGAGGAGATGCTTTCCTTAAATTGTGGTAAACAATTTTTAATTTTTTCCAGGGCTTGTTTCTTTTCCTCAAAGTTCATGGGGACTGGTCTTAATACCTCTCTATTTACACCTGCATCATATAATTCCCTACCTATTTTTAAGCCTTGGCTGTACAGACCGAGCTGGTACATTACTGCCACGTAGAGTTTGGTGCCAGCTACTGTATGTTTTTAATAATAATTTATATAGTCAATGGCAATCAAGAGGTCCTTGTACAGGTCTGCTTTCACTAATCATACAAAGAAATCGATGTAATTTTTTCTTATACTCTTATATGCACATTCCACCCAATAAAACAGGATACTGTTAGTCACTTGCAGCTAAAACGAAAATAAGAGCTCCAATACCAGGTATATATGATAACTGTGTTGTTTATTTGAAATATAGAATGCACATGCATATATAAATGCATAGACACATACTCCATGTAAGTACACTGAATTGCATGCTACTGAAGAAGCATATGCTGAAGATTGTAATGAGAGAAGTAACTATGCCACAAAGCATGGCATGTGGCTCTATGTTCTTAATTTTAGTAGTATCTAATCTCTGTGGCAGTAATGCAGCAGCTCAGTTTCCACAGTCAGGTGTAACTTCTTGTTAAATTCAGGCCTGACTACATGAAAGTATAAAAAATACAAAGATATTTCTTTGAAATTCCTTCCTAAATTCATATAAAAGTGCATGTGAGAATGCCTCCCTGGAATGAGAAAAAAAGGACACTTTATTTGAGGACAGCAGTTGAATATTCTCGTGCTTCACCAGTACCAGGTTGCTGGTTGTATTTTCTGGAAATTTTCTGGAATGTGATGGTGTTGGTTTTCTGAGTTTTTTTCTACCTGTCTTGGATATGCAGGAATAAAATAGTTTTTACTTTTGAAGTGAGAGTATTAACTGAGTGGTTTCATAACTGTGGTTCTGCAAAGGAATTTTTAATAGCCTAGTCTTGTTGTTACCATGCAGTGATTGATGCAAATTTTATTTTGATCCAGCAAATAATTGAAAAAAAGCCCCAGATATTTGTCACTGGCAGCAAAATGTTACCTGAAAGTGTCTGTAGTCTGATATGTGTGCATCCTGCTTTACTGAGTGAAGTCTGAGACACTGTTTCCTGCAGTTTGCAAGTGCTAATCCATAAAGGGTGCTTGTAGGTTAGACTGTGGAGAATCCAAGCTCCACCTCACGTTACTTTTTTTTTTTTTACTATTCTTAGTATTAAAAGGGGTTATAGGATTTTAACTGTTTGTTTTATTGTCTATCTGGGCCCACTCTGAAAATCATACATTTGGAATGATGGCAATGTGATCTCCCCGTTTCCTGTTCAAACTCTTTTACCGTGCTCCCCAGCTGAAATTTCTGGCTCTTTCTTGTTCCAGTGTTCTGTGTATGGTGATTGTCAGTATTTGTAAGTTTGCTGTTCCCTACCCTAAAGATTTTGTTGATAAAATGTTAGCTCTTTTCTGTTGCTTAATTTTCTTCCCTCTCCTTTGGCAGCTTTCCTCAGCTCTTGGCAGTTCCAGTTCTTTGTCCAAGCTGTCCAGTAGGAGATATTCTCATTCTGGGTACATTGCTCAGAAAGGACAACTTTTGTTGCCTCTCACAGAAGCCTCATAGAAATCCACACAATATTTTCTTTTCAACCAGCAGCCTATGTAAATCTGTAGGATTCAAAGAAGTCTTCCTGCTATCAAATGGTAGCAGAGGTGAAAGTCACCTCTTTCACCTCACCCTCAACCTTTCATTACACACCATATTAAGCAGTTAATTATCAATTTATTTGAATTACACTGAGGTCTGAGATTATTTTTTTTCCCTGCCAAAATTGCTGTGCCCCAGTCTTGAACTGCAGACATTAGAGGGCCTGTTGAATGGAAACCTCAATGCTTGTGGAATTACTACACATATAAAGTGGCTTTTGTACCCAACCAGTAATAGGATCAGTAGCTGTGTCAATTTAAATGATAATTTATTAAGGATAGGATTAGTAAGAGCTCACTTGAATTTGGGACTAGAATTAGAACCCTGCTCAAAATACCACCTAAATCTCCTGTGACTTCTCTTTAGCTTGTCTGGTTTCATTGTGTTCAGCTGGTCATTCGGTAGAGGTTAAAATTACACGCACTGAACTAGACACTGTATTAGAGGTGTTTTGTTTTTTAAGTTATTAGTGTTTACTACTCCCTTGCAACTTTCAAGCTGTCTTACAAGCAGAAATGCATGGCAGTTACAGTAGCAGCTGCTATTTTCTCTTGTTCTAAGCATGCAATCTCTGCTGCTCTATTCCTATCCCCCTGCATCTCCAGTTTCCAAGGGAGAGCAGTGAAAGGGTTATCTCGAGGGGAGATCTCTCCTATGTTACTGGGCTTTTCCTGACTAGAAATCCAAGTGGCTTTTGAATGTAAACTTTCTCCAAAAATATCAGGAATTGTTTTTGATGGAATATTCTGATGCAAGTCCTTTTACCCATATAACTCAGCTTGGGTTTTGTATGATTTGCTCATGTTAATCTGTTATTACCTAATAGTAGCAAGTATCTAATACAAATACTAAGCTGCTTTAAATAGTGTCTTACTCATTATAAATCAATAAAGGTAGGAGAAATTCCTGTTAATAACTTGGCTGCACTACTAAAGCATTTCTCGCTCGCTGCCCCAGATTCTGGAAAAAAGATTTTAAAAATGAAGTTGCTAAACTCTTCTATTTCTGACCATAAAGGTAGAAGTGAGAGTCTAATTTGACACAGATGGTAAGTAAACGGTTTCTTAAGCTTCCTCTACTAGGACTGTAGAGTTTCAATTGATAAGCTTCAAACAAATTTTAAAAGCCCAGAGTATAATAAATTTAGAGTTGAACTCAGGGTTAGAAGGAATAGATTGCAAATGCAAGGTATAGTGGGTGATAACACTGAACAAATGGTTATTCGTTTTTTTTAATCTTGTGTACACAGATGAACTACTGATTTTTAAAAACATGAATTGAAAGTACATCATGAGCCTACTGTAAAAGAAATCAGGACCAGAATATTAGTAAAATATTCATGTACCAGACTGAGAGGAAACTAACTGTTACAACGGGCTGAGAAATAACTATGGAAATAATATACTTGAGTGAGAAATTAATAAATTTGATTTGCCGTGCATTATTATAGCTTATATGCTGTCATTCTCTTATGGGAGGATAGTTAGAAACTAAAAAATACAGGAGGGTGGCAATAATGTCATAGATAAGTTTATTCAATAAATTCTGGCAATTAAATGCATATAGTGCAAGCTTGGGATTGTAGGTGGAGAAGGTAGTGATCAAATCTGGTCATTAAATTGATATTCAGTACCCAGTTATTTGCATAATATGGACAGACTAGAAAATATATGCAGAGGAAAGATTAAGCACCTAATTAGCACTTCATATAGTACTTTAGTGGAGCCATGAAGTAGGGAATTCAGTTTATTCAAACCCTTGAAGTGTTGAAGTCTCCCTGCAGAGAATTCAAGGTAAATGTTGGCAAATACTTGATGTACACAAACATTGGTGTGTAATTAAACAGTGGCATGATAGAGACTAACAGGTTGAGGTCAGAAAAAAGAAACTTTGCTGCTCTGCTGACGGAAAACTCTGTCAGATTGCAAAGATGGAGGTAGTGGAACCACTTGTTCAGATACTACAGTAATTTGGCTGGAGCATGAGTAAATGTACAGTTGGGATCAGTCTTGTTTTGGCATGGAATACAACTAGATGAATCCGTGATATTTTTTCTCCATTTCTAGCAACTATGATGTCACTCCCGTAAAAATATTTCTTTAAAGAAAAATAGATAAAAGTCTCTCATCTGATATATTTCTTCAGTGTACTGCAGGGGTGGAAAGTCACCATGCTGAGCTGTCAGAGTCCTGGAGAGTAAAATTTTCCTTTACTATGCATCACAGGCAATGGCAAGCCATGATGTGGGCTGCAATGGTAATTAGGTTTTATAGCATGTGTATCTGTGTTCTTTTTACAACCTATTGCCAGAATGTACTATTTTAAGAGGTGAGCATGTGCCTGTTGAGGATTGATCTGAGCTCACCAGCTAGGGCCTTGCACGCTACCAAACAGCTGTCAGAACAGAGAATTCGGCTCCAGTTCTGTACTGAATTTCATGCAAGCAGCTCCTGCACCCTGTTCATGGATATGCCTGCACAGAGTTTGCTGCGAGATTCAAGCAAGCATCAGGTGTTCCCTGTAGCAGTGTTTTATCAGGTGTGCAGTGACATGGTCTGTATTTGAAGCTGGATACAGGCTGGTGGCTTACTTATTAAATACTTTGTTTCCAGGGTCCTTGGAAATGCCAAAAAGAAATTATGATGTTCCTATGTTTTTTTTTTTTTTTTTTAATTCTTGCTTTGAATCAATATCCCAAATGTTAAGTTCAGAGAGCAATGTCCTGCAAGACAGGGCTGTGTTTCTGGCTCAGTTTTGACCATGTCTTCCTTTCCTGCTGGCAGGAGCAGGCAAGCCAGGCGCCTCCAGAGCAGAGCTTGCTCTGGGGTGATGATAACATAGAAAAGCACAGAGAGGGAGGAGGGAGCAGCCTTTGCCTCGGCCCCTCGTGCGGCTGGGACTCCC
This sequence comes from Columba livia, assembly GCF_036013475.1. NCBI lineage: Eukaryota > Metazoa > Chordata > Aves > Columbiformes > Columbidae > Columba > Columba livia. The sequence goes on along the minus strand of NC_088607.1, from coordinate 28,357,526 downwards.
CGCTGGCTGCGGGGGCTGCAGCTCCCACAAATGAAGGCTGCCTTCATCCCCTCCTGCTGTTCTGTCCTGTGTGCTGCAGATGTTTTCTGGTAGGAAAGAGTTTTTTATAAATTATGCATGATGAACCCAGTTTGGGGGACTATCAGATTCTATCACTTAATTATAAAGCAGGATTTTTGACTAAGTTTCACGTCCAGAAAACAAATATATTTCAAGATCACGTTCCACACCGGGACAATCCTGACCATTTCAGGTGATTTCTTTGTTTGCTTTAAGATGCTCCAAGGATACTCTGTGGCCAGACAACAATAGAAATGTGCGTTAGAGGTGGAGCATCCTGGTTTGAACTGGGTTTCCAGCAATCTTGGAAAAAGCGAGGCCTGTGCCAACTTTTCACTTGCAATTTCATGATACTTGGCTGATAAAAGCCATCTTTAAATTATAGCCCTCTCCTCTGCACCAGTTTCATAGATCACCACCAGGCCTTTCAGATGGATGTCTAAATTGCACCTTCACTTGAGTGGATTTAAAAAAAAAACCAAACCACCAAAACTGTGTTTCCCACTAGTCATTTACACTTCTCTTTGTAATTTCCATGCTTTTGGCATTGCCCTCCCTTGAAAAAGATACTTTTAAAATATGACATATTAATGGAAGACTCTTGAGCATGTTTGTTCCTTTGTGAACACTACTTTATCTGCAGTATAGCAGAGGAACAGAGTTATTGTAAGTCACTGGACATGTTCTACCTCAAAATAGCTCAGAACTTTCAGAAAATTCTATGGGGTGAGGAGCAGCCTGCCATTTTGAGCATAGTTGAAGCAGTTTGTGGAACTAGCTTAACACTGAGGTGGTCACTCTTTGAATTCAACTTGTTTCAGCTGTGGGCCAGAGTTCAGATTCCGAAGGACTTGACAGAAAGATGACAGGTTTCGGTCAGGAGTGCTTTCCTTTGGCTGTGTACAGTCCGACTCAGTTGCAGTAGTACAGTAGTAAATCAGCTCAGAAGGATTATACATGCAGCTTGTGTCTCTGAAAAAGTTCACTGCGTTGTCATGTGCAAAACAGGAAATGTGTAATGGTATGAACCCCAGTGGAGCCGATCCAGGGCAAACTCTCCTGACCTTGCGAACCTCACAGCAAAGTGGAAACACACGAATTAACCACAGAAGTTAAGAAATATACTTCTCTGATTTGTATTGCTTTAACATGGAAAGTTTTTTACATAAGAAGCTAAGCAATGAATAACACAGCCTGTAAGCATGCTACCATGCAACTCTCCTCATGTTGTTTTTCTTCTTTTTAGAAGCAATATTGCACCCCAGTTTGTTTTCATTTTGCAAGCAAAGTGGTATTTTGGAGTGGATGACATACTTTCAGATTTACACACTATGAGATTTTGTTGTTGTCCCCAAAGAGTAAGAAAAATGTAAATACTAAGGAGGGAGAGACATGATTCAAATTGACTTGAGCAGGCAAAAGCTAGATCATTAATTAAAACTGAGTAGAGATTTGACTGAGAACAGATATTTTGCTCCAGAAATGATGTCTTCTGGATCAGACCAGTTCTCCACTCTGTGTAATTTTGCACCTGTCAGAATGCATACAAGGCATCCTTAAAAGCAAGTGACACTTCAGTCTTGTCCTGCACAGATATAAAAATAGGATCCAAATCCTGTTCCTACCGATATCTCAGGCCACGTTCCTTAAAATACAAGACTGAGGTTTTATTTTATATTCAACTAGAATTAAGGGAGGAATACAGTATTTGAAACCCAAAAAGCTACACTCTAGTTTTCCTATAAGCTAAGGGTTATAATTAATTATTTTCAAAAGGCCTGGAAATAGATTTAAAATGAGAAACTATGTACACTTTGGAACTTCATCTATTCCAACTACAGTGTCTACTACATAGAGATGTGCTAAATATTTACAGACAGATGAGTCTTAATATCTTCCTTTAAAATTGTGGTTGGTTCAGTAGTGTGTGTCTTCACCTACTGATTGAAACAATAATACTTTAGCAGTCTTTCTCTTAAATACAATGCTGAAGTTATTCAGCGCAACATAAACATTTAGCTCTGCAGTTTAGTCTGTAAACATTTAAAAGGTTGGAATGTTTATCTAAAATGGCCAGACGTCCAAAACTTGCAAAGCTGATCTGTTTGCAGTGTTAACAAGGGGTAGAAAATGAAGAGTTCTATGCATTTGTAAGTGAAAAAAACAAAAATCTCATATTTGGCTCCTCTCAATAACTGGGTTCAGGTTTGTGTCAGTTCTGAGTTTCCTTGGCCCTGGTTTGCTCATCCTGAAGTGATTTCAGAAGAGAACTGGTTGGCATTAGGATTGCTGCTGGAATATCTGTGCAATTCCAGGTCCTAGAGAAAGGAGAGAAGGGGATTGATGCAGGTAATACTGCTTTTCTAATTTAATTTTTAAAAATATATATATATAATTTTTTAAAGGCTCATTGCGATATGTTGAGCTGGAAAAAAAATAAAAAGGCAGAGTTTTAGGAATTGCTTCTTGAGCACTTCAATCTTAACTGCCATAAAAATGGCAATTTCTGTGAGAAGGGAGGAGCTACTGTCACACAGATGTGACTGTAACCTCATATTTTTGTCCTTACGATACCACTAGGAAGTTACCACACCTCCAGGCAAGTAAACATGATTGCTTCTCAGTCTTTGGTTTGCTTACTTAATATTTCCACAGAACTCTGCTAGCCCTGGCAATATGTTGTAGTTGTAAAGAGTTTACTTTGGTGTAGTAAGTGTAAATGTTATTTCTGCTTATTTTTTGTCCTCCTTCAATGCACTGTGTTGCTGACTCCATGCTAATCTGGAACATGATTCATATCATCACTGGATCAGCTGTTGAAATCCTCCCATCAAGTCAGAAGGGAACTGGCCACTTCACATAGAGGGTAAGCAGCAGAAACAGTAACAGTCCGAAGAATGGCTGCAAAATACTAAATTAACATTTTCATAGTTCAAAAGAAAGTTTGCTTCACGTTCTGATGAAAGAATAAGTGAAGTTGGTAAGGTATACAAGTATGATCTGTAAATCTGTATACAAGTTAGTTTAGTTGTTATTAAAATTGCAGAATATCTTAATGAAAAGGCAATGTAGAAGAAAGATTTATTTTTTAAAATTTTCAAACTGTAGCAGGGGTTAACTGAATAGCTGTTGTTTGACAAGCTCTGACTACATCATCAGGAAAGAACTCAAATGAGTTTTACAGTTAAACATTGATTTGCTAACAGAGGGGACCTATATAGTTATCTGACATAATTCTTCTCAATACGTTTAAAAGTAATTACTCTCATAGATGTTTCATAGCTGTGCCCCTAGATGCAATTGCTCTAATGACACAAACGGCCACTTGAATTCTCCAGTGTACTTGTAGTGATTGGATTGCTGATACTACCCCATGTTTTGATCTGCTAAATACATTGAGGTGACTTTATTTTGCAAACCTTTTTCATTCTTGCTATTAGTGCAATGATAGTTGCACAGCAGGGACATAGTCATTATTCAAAACCTCTGTGAATTTGCACTTCGATAAAGTTTTGGTACACAGTAAAAGGACTCCCTCTATTGGCAAATCTATGTGTAACTATAAAATAAAATAAAAATTATTGTGTGCATATATCTTCCTGGGATACTTGCATTTTGTGAAATCTCAGCAATTCGATTAACACAGCTGAAATTAAAAAAACAAACCCAACTACCCACAACCTGCAAATGAACTGTAAACTTTGACACCTCCATAATTCCAGTCTATTTGCACCTGAGGATTGCATACAATATTTTCTCTAAACATATTTTTCGTTCCCTGCTGTAGGATTAAATTAAAATTGAAGGAAGCAGGAATGTCAGTGGATCATATTTGTGGGTGTTAAATATTTGTGGAGGTGAAATAGCGCAACTATTTAAAGACAAAATGTCTTGCCATGTTTCCAGGAGAGGACTCTGAGTCACCATGTAATGTATTTTAATAGACTGAAGGTCTGAATCTTATCTATTAGCACTGACCTGTCATTTCTTTGTGCTTTGGGCCACCTCAGATAATAGGTTATGCAGATGGAAGCTGCTTTGTAAAAATCAACAAAGATTTGTTTGTTTTTTTTCATATTGCTCCTAAATATGGAAACACAAGTCTTGGTCAGGATATAATGAGGCTCTCACTCTCTTACAACTTAAATCAAAGAAGTTTTGCAGGGCTTAAAGTAAGGGTAAAGGGTGCAAAACAAAGCAAAAAAGAGCTGGAGGCCAATTATAACAATCTAGGACTGGTTGAGTTGTACCGAAAAGGAAAGAGTGAAGAATTCCTTCGCAAAGGTGAATTGCTATCGCACCTGATCCTGTGTTCTGCACATGTTCCCTGGCTCCCAGCGCAGAGCCGCAGTGCGAGGATGCTGCTGGGATGCGGGTGAAGCTGCAGACCGGAGCTGTGCGATGCGGCACGGCCGCCCCGTGCTGCGCGGCTCTGCTGCTCGATTGCCGCCAGGAGACTCTCGCTCCCTGCAATTCAAAGGCAAGGAAAGAAGAGTGTCCTGATTCAAAGTATCAGCTATGCAGGCAACGTTTGTTGGAAAAACTCTCTAATTTTAGATCTGAATTTACCTTCTTCCCTTTATAGAAATACTGCCTCACTGTGGCAATCCTGACAACATAAAACTGATTTTATTCAGTTTCAGTTAAATACTGTGCCATCCGGCTCTCTCAGGATCTGGTCCCTAGTCTGTGGTTAGGGTGCGCACCAGGGTGGTTGGGACACCTATGAAAGGCAATCTTTCAGTGTTTGCTTTTCTTAGTGGTCGCAGAATATTTTGAGCAATCTTGGGTAAAAGATCATCTGTGCTAAAGATGGCTTGAATGACGCAGTTTTCCCTCAATGTGGGAAAGGCTCCTGAGTGAGTCAGGGCTGAGTCATGGGAAGATTATGCTGCTTCTACATATGAGACCTAGTTTATTATGTTCCACGAGTTACACCCTGAAGAAGTGCTTTGCCACAGCACGATGCTGCTGCAGCTGGAGGCATGGCTTGAGAAGATGCCGACCTGTATCATCACTGAGGTGAAGGAGCCCCTCACAGCTTGCTTTGCACAAATGACCCCATGGGCTTCAGATTCAATGAACAGAAGGTCTGACAGGTTACAGTTTGAACTTTGTTGCTTGGTACTCTTGGGAATTTTTTTATTAAGCCTCTCAATTTTGATTAATAATTACAAAGAATGATTCTATACATATTATATTTATCCTGATGTGTAGTCCTCTTGGGTTTATCCTCAGACTGAGAATAGAGCAGTGATATTTATCTCAAATTTTAGGGAAGGAAATCTGAAGCACAGACAGGCTAAAGTCTCATACTAGGCCTATACTGAGACAAAATTACCCAGATCTTGATGTTCACTGAGTATTTTCAGCTCCATTATTATTTTGACACATATAATATATGCATAAGCTATAGGCACTCCTTACCCCACAAAATCACCACACAAATAAGAAAGAGGGGCATATATAGTAGAAGAGGGAACAGGAAGATAGTTCAGTATGGTGCACCCTAACAAAGGATTTAAAGGTGAGGAGAGAAGAACAGAAGATATGGGAGATGATTCAGGTCTAGTGAACAGTACAGTAAAGGTGAAAAGCTGTGGATGCATGTCCTGACAGGAGGAGCTGTAAGGTGCCAAAGCTAGAATCGAGGCTAAACAGAGCTTTGTGAATGAGTGACGCCAAACCCCATCTTCTTTTTCTAGTAGAAGTGCAAAGTGATGAGAAAGTAAGGAGGAGGTAATCATAGAAACGCTGCTGTAGGACAAGAGTATGGAATAGTTACATAGGAGGCAAGGGGATACAAGAATGGAGATATTTGTTTTCCAAAATTGTTTCCCAAGCTGTATGGTGTGATGGGTGCACCCACTCTTCAGTTAATAGTACTTTGGTTCGGGCACCACCAACAAATAGGGCTGGCTGAAGCCAGCTGTGTTGTGCATACCTTGAGAAATTGTGCTAAGCTGTACCTTCTCAGAAACCTAAGGAATTTGGGTCATGCCTTATCGGGAACTAACAGCACCAGCCTCAGCTCGGGCCACAGAAAACTAAAGATGCTATGGCTGCACACCTGCACGTACACAAAAGGTTAATTTGACTATGAGTTAATCACTTTATGCTAGAAATATTCATAGCTCCCAGAGCCTGTTGAGCTCTCCTGCACGGCAGTGGGCTGCATGGTGGTGATCTTCTCTTCAGCAGGGATGCCTCTCAGAGCTACTCCTCGCAGTCAAGAGATCCCTTGCCCAGCATCTGATATCTACAGCAAGGTAAGAAACATTTTAGTTTAGATCTAAAGCATATTGTACAAAAGCTAGCTCAATTATTAGAAGTGTAGTAAACAGTAGAAGTGACAGATGCACTTGACTCTTTGACCAAAGTACAAGTAGTTTGGGTGAGGCCCCAAAAGAGGTAAAGGTCTTAAGCTTTGAGTGGGCCATGACCTTCTCTAGTTCCAGCCTGTTTTTTGAAAACCCTCAAAGAAAAGGGTGATCTGGTGAGCCTGGGTGTTATATGAGTTTGGATACTGGAACACAACCATGTGATTAACACATGAATAGCAGCTGGTTCTTCCAAGGCTCATTTGTCAAGTAACAAAGAAAGTTGTGGTACAAGGAGCCTCTTACATCCATCACATGTAAGTTGACTACAAGCCAATCACTTTATTTTATAAATATGACAGCCTGAGTGAGACTTTTTTGAGCTCTCCCTGCTCAGCAGCTGGCTGCATGGCAGTGATCTCTCCCTGAGCTGGGACACCTTTCAAGGTTACTCCTCAAAGTTCAGAGACCCCCTTACTAACTGCAGATCTTTGGTAAGTGACCAATATCACACCTAACCTTGCATTGCAGGCCTTTAAGATCTTGGACTAGTAAGTCTCTGATATTGTAGGTGTAGGTACTTGTAACAGCTCATGCCTTCTCAGTTTGCATACAAGTTATAATGGAAGTCTTTAATATTTCAATCTGCGCTTGCAGTATGGAAAATGCCAAAGAAAGAGGTAGTGCTTGAGTAAGAGGAAAAGCAGTGCAATACCTTGCTATTGAAAATAATTGAAAGACCAGTAGTAAACAGCATGAATTTAATACAGCTTACAGGGAACAACAGCTGTTATAATCACTGGAGTTAACCTGCTGCCAGCTTAGTACAAATCCCCTGCCTTGTGCAGACTACCGTGGAGCATGGCAAGTGCCAGGAAAACTGTCTTCATTCGTATTTGGTTTATATTTTCTCAGAAATTCTGCCACAAAACAAATTTCCTTCAACAGAAAATGCAAAGGTAATGTTTTGAAACGTGCTGTTGAAATACAGTGTATGGTTGGGTCTCTTCAGCTTCCTGAGAACTTATCAGAAAACCTTGCTTTTCTTCTGCTCAAGAGGAGGAAATTCACTGCTCAACTACTGACCTGATTTGAAAACTCTGTGATACTGCTGAGTGTTGGATTGCCTGAGTTGCTTCACTCTCCATTTCCTGGAGACAAGGAAGGGGGGGAAATGTAGTAATCTGTGTTTATGTCATATTAATTTCCACCCAGAAACTTTGTGGGGCTGGAAAGTAATTTATGATGGTGAAGCAGAGTTCATAACGGTACTGCAGACCGCCGCAGTTGACATGCAGGGATAAACAGCTGATCTGGAACCCATTCGGATGGGTTTCCCAGTCACTCAATTGACTTTCATTCACAAGTACTTAAAAATACCACCAAATATTCACCTGTTTTCCCATACTGGGAGCTTAAACTCTGTAGGTGGGGTGTGTATGCCAGGGCCAGCTTACCCTGTTTCTGTGAGCTCCTTTTCCTGTTATCTATTATTTGGAAGTAGATGTTAACTGGAGTTCAGAATTCAATTTTGCACAAGATACAACCCAAAGCAGAAAGTCTAAACAGACTGTAGAAAACCCAACCTGCAAAGGGCTGAACTAGTGACTTATATGAGTGTGTGTTGTGTCAGCCTGCCAAAGTAAGCCAGGTTATGTACACCAAGCAGTAAACACAGAGCTATCCAATTGTAAAAGTTTAGGAGTTTAATGACAAGTTTGTGTTGATACAAAATGGAAACCAAAGCACTTCCATCTGTTACTCCTTGATGGAATTGTTTATTTCAAGACTATATTCTTCTGCATTTGAAGGGTAATGGTTTACATATGCTCAACACTCCATAACTTCTGTAGCCTGGAGCATAGAATTAGCTCTTATCTTAATTCAAATGAATTTAGTAACAATGGAAGGTGTTCAGATAGACAGCCCCACAGATCAAAGCTCACAGCATGATTGTTTTGGGAAAAATGCAAAACTATGTGCAAGAAAATAGTTTCAGCAAAGATCCTGCACACCATAGACCTACACAGGTCTTGGGTAGATGCCCTTTGATAACACAGTCTGTACAGTCCCTCACAAATTGTGGTTCAGTTTATGAAATGGCTGTGTTGTTGCATTCCTCAGCATACATAAGTCACGCCATACACTGTACCACCTGCTTTCAGACTAAGGGCAATGCAGAGTCCTTAAACTTCGCCATCTCCCATTGCAACAGGAATGCACTGGGAAAATTAAGCTGGACTGTAGAAATTAGTTCAGCTAAGCTTGCCTCCAAGCAGTGGATTTTAAGTGGTAGAATTTTCTCATGAGTGTAACACAGGTTGAGGTTAATGCTGTCTCTTAAATATCATTAAATATGCTAGAGGGTACAAAGAGCCTGCAGAGGAACAAGCAGGGGAGAGGAATACAATACATGATATTGTCTTGCAGGGAGCTGGTTTCACTGAAAGCCCAGCTATGAAGGAGGAACACAGGTGCACAGAAGAGCTGCAAACTGCATGATTTGGAAACCACATGCAAAAAAAATTAAGTAGAAAACCTAAGGAATGCTCAGGAGTAGTAACAAAACTGATGAAGGAAAAGGAATACCTTTTGTTGGCTAACACAGAGTGAAAGCATTTGGGAGACAATCTTTCCAAAAGACCAATCAGCTAACAGGACTGTAAATAAGTGAACTATAACCCAGAACAACTGTGAGTAAGCTCCCTTTCTCATAAGGTAGAGTCGGCAAACGACACATATCAGTTTCTCAGGGCTCAAAATCAACACAGGCTGTATGTACCTGTATCTTCAGAGGATCTGAACTTGACTAAGTTCATCCAGGAAGCCTGTAGGTTAACCTGGACCACTTGGGTTCCAAGCTAGCACTCCCAAAAATAAACCACAGGCTGGCTCATACTCTGGGTTCCTTGGCAGCCTGAAAAACAGTGTTATAATAGTCACAGAAATGTGGTGTGGTTTTTTTGTGTGTGTGTTTTGGTTTGGTTTTGGTTGGTTGGTTTTGGTTGGTTGTTATTTTGTTTTGTTTTTTCTTAGTTTCTGCTTGCTTTTAGTGTGTAAACTCTCAGGTGTTTTTTCTTTGAATTGTCACCCATGGAATATTTAAGTGATGGAAATGCTGAAAAATTGATACGGAAAAAGGAAGAAGACAGCACCTGTGAAATCAGGGGTGCAGATGTTGTATGGAATTAACATACTAGTTTCCATCACTTGGTTCTGTTTTTGTGCTGTTATGGCACTAATCCACTTGGAAAAGCATGAGGTTGGAACTGAAGTTTGGAAGAGGCACTAGGAAAATGCAGTGCTTGCAGGAAATGCTGTTGTGATTTTTGTGGGTTTTCCCACAAAGTCTTCTCTTCAAATGAATTGGTACTGGGTCAATACAATGTCAGAAAACAGTATGACCGTGCCTCAGATGATGTGCAAACTCTCACCTATCCCAACAGCAAGGATTCTAGACCTTGTCTGCTGCTGTCTTACCTGGGCTGTGGCATCACTGTCCACATGTTAGAAATCCTTATACAGAACGACAGTTGTCAATAGGAGTAAAAGTAAACCTCAGTTCAAAATGCATGCCTAACACATGAGGTTTGGAGGTTCTAACCCAGCTAAATACTAGTTTAGATATTGAAACCTTAAAGACTAAACACAAATCAGTTATTAAAACTTGTTGCTTGTAGGTTTCCTGTAATTTTGACTGAAGAAACTATGCTTGTTTTCCTCTCCGTATCAGCTGCATTGCATGGCTTCTGCAGTTAGTTTGGGAACGGTGTGTGGAAGATGTTCCAATTCCAATCTGGGTTTAGGTTTCCTAAACTGAGCTGATTGAAAACAAGCCTTAAAAGGTATGTATACAATATACATATAATAAATACATGTCATATAGTACGCTGTACTGCATGTTTCTGCATAGTTTTCCTTTTGTGAACTCTTAAGGAAAATGGCTGCAATTAGTCAAATTAGGACATAACAGTTACTTTACCAGTAAACCATTTTAATGTACTTCTGAGACAAAATGTGTTAGAAAGATAGTCCTAGTTGGAAATCTTAAGGCTTTTAGATCTCCCCTCCTGGTAGGAGCTAAGCTGATTTAGCAGGGATCAAAGCAAGCTGGGCTGGAAGTGAAGGGTGGAAAGGAGAGAGCGTCCTTGTCCCTTTTTGGCAGCAACTATACTGTGAGCTTCCCTGTGGGAGTATCAGATGTAATGCTGCTGGAGGCCAGCAGAAGTGGGCTTTATGTGGAGCTTCTGTTAACATCTATTTTTATGTTAATAAACTCTAAGGGAAGCAATAATTTAAACTGCAAGTAACATCTAGCTCTGTAACTTAGAAATTGACGTGCCATCCTTCTGAAAATGCTTTCTGTATTTTATGTACTTGTATATTTTTACACATCTAGGGTGACAAAAATTGGCACTTTTCAGATTACACTTTGTCACTTGTTTGAACCATCCACCTATTAGGTATTAAAAAGAATTGAAAAGAAGAAATAGTGGGTTGAGAAATTACATAAATATATTGCTGGAGCTAGATCTTCATCCTTGCATAAAATATGAGTGAATGAATTGTTAATATTTAATGTAGTGAATGTTCACTTGTGTGAGTTATGAGTACATAACTGTACATATCCCCAGGAAAAGATACATAATATACCAAAGCAGGTGATCTCTGGTTTTGTGGTTGGTTTTTGTCTGTTTTAATCATGCGCCACTTCTTTATGAGGGACCTATCAAAAGCATGAACAGTACTTAATATGCATCCTGTTTGATATTTCAGAAAGTGTTACATCTCTGCCATGCAATTCCTTCATGCCTGTGTCTAAAATACAGGATCCACATGAAACCATTATTATTTCTTCATGTACTTGTTCTTGTGAGTCTCACAGCCTTAGATTTTTCCTGACAAGTGCCGTGAAATTAATTTGTTTTAATGATTTTTGTCAGGTTGCACAAAGCAGGGGACAAGGTTCACTGCTCTACTGTACAAAGAAGTAAGGGCTTTGCTGTCATCTGCTTTCTTCTGCCAAGAATGAAGATGTGTGTCTTCCTCCCAGAGTGGAGACATGGGTGTCCCTCTCTCTAAGAGCATCAAGAATCCCTTTCCCCTGTGGAGGTGTGAGAGAAGCAGAGCAGGTAAGAACCTCAACAGTCAGAACGTAGAGTTGAATCAGTAGCAAAGCCTTAGGCACAGCATTCCTATTGCTAACAAAATTTCACCCAGTGCTGTTTTTTTGCCTCAGAGGCAGTGTGGGAAATCAGACTCCATCAAGATGCCTTTGGAAGTTGAAGCTCTTGTTTTGGCCTGCCTACATTTCCAAACAGGCTATTCTGTATTGCTTACACTTGGATCACTTATCATAGGTTTTCATTTGTCTGTTTTCATAACCAGAAAAACTACATATTAGCTGGGATTTTGATGGAACAGCATAAATCCTTCAGTCAGAGGCACATGCACAGGCAAATAAAGGGGTTTGATTTCTTCCTGACTAAGTTTCAGCAGAATCTCTTTTCCTGTTTTAAGGTCTCCATTCTCCAAAATTCTACCCTTCTCTAACAAATTTATAAATATTCCCATAGCTACTCATGCAAATTCACAGCTTAGATCAAAACCAGTCTCTCTAATCAGTGTCTTTGTCTCAGGCTTTAATCCATCAGCTTCACATGGCTCTCTTAACAGTTCCCCTTATTCCACTGAAAATGAAAGATACACCCTAACCATTTACAAAGTGTTTCCAATATATTAAAAAGTCTAATCTGTAACTTAATTACAATCATCTGGGTTTACAGAAAATTTTCCCTTAATGGTGATGTTATGCAACTTTGAGTTTGTACTGATATAGTGCAATAGCTTTCACAGCATGCTTTATCTTTTTCTGTTGCTTACAAGAACATGTGCTGTCCATAACAGCTCTTGCAGGAAGAGCAATTTGCACCAGCCGAAGCTCCTGAAGAGCGTGGGCTCTGAGGTTATCATTCCTGTGGAAAAATTTCCAGAAATGAAATATGTTAAGCAAACATCTCACTCCCTGTCTGAAAACAGCAGCTAGTGAGGTTTCCATACAAAGGTTGCCTTGTCCATAAAACACTTCATATGCTGCCATAGTCGGTGCAGTTCTCTGCTTACGAATGCAGTGTCAAAGCTGTGGGACTTGTATGAATTCCTCTATTCATCCAGCCTCAGTGGCTAGGAGTGAGCCAAACCTGCACCCTAGTTGAAGCCACTGAATATTGCAATTGACTTCAAAGTGAGCACAACCAGCTCTGGAATAAATACCAGGCTGGTTGCAGCAGCTCAAGCTTCGTCATACATCGCTTCCAGGCTAAGCGTGACTCTCAAAGGGCTTTTCTGCATGCGAAGAAAATAACAGTACCTAAGTGGCAGAAATATGTTATTTTCCAAATTTCGCTGGAAGAAGTAACCTTTAGTGTCCTCATGGGGTGGGAGTAGCAGCTCCTCTGAATGGCTCCTAACCTGTTTCAGTCAAAATTACTCTGATTAACCAAACTGTCCTTAATGTGGCCCCTTTGGGCTGGCACAAGTCAGATATGTTAACGCTGAAGAGCAGCTTTGCCAGCACACTGAGGGCACAATGATCCCTGGCTGCCTTTGCATGTGAGCTGCTCTGTGGGCACATCTTAATCTTCCCATCTGCCTGCATAGTGAATATCAGATAGCACTTTGCACCAAAACCCTTGTTGTTTCACTTTGCCTAATAATTGGCAATGTCTTTATCAGCAAGGCTTATCAGCTGGGAATAAGCTTATAATTTATGTTAAATCACAATAAGCAATTCTTAAATTAAAATAGACATGTACACCTGCTTTGGACTACTTGAAGTTTCGCTTTCTCCCATGGGTGCAGCCTTGGCTTCTGTGGTACCAGTTAGAATTTGTATGAGGGGTACAAAAACCAAAAAAAGAAAAAGCAGGCCCTGCACTGAGTGGGAGAATAGGACATATGCTCTTAAAAAACATGAACACATCCATCAAAATTAGTTTAGTTCTCAATGAAAGTGTCTGTGATGAAGCATATGTATGGGTGAAGAGAGTGTTGGAAAGGAGGTTCTGAGATTCTGTTCACAAAAATCCTAGCTGCAAATAAGAGTTTATTCCCTGTCGAAGTTGTATAATGCTGTGATTCAGTCAGCAATGTTATTTTCATGAGTGTCTTGGCAAAAGAAATTTAATTGGAAAATGATAGGCCTTTTTATTTTTTCATTTTTATTATTTTGTTTTGTCTCTCTAAATGCTTCCATGTGAGCAGCTTCACTCATCTTTAAAGAATGCATGTAGGAAAAAAGATGTTTATTGAAGTGTTCAGCTAGTACTGCTTCTACTAGAAAAGGTCAACATGAATAATTTTTGTAGAGTTTTACTGAGGGAAATGGACATTATATGCAACAAAATGGGGATTCATGTCCCACCTTCCCTGGGAAGCGTGTTTTCTGAATTCCTGGTGCCAGCAATCAGTGTCGGGCTTTAACTCCGGCGGCAGCTCAGCGCTCACAGCCTTGTCCGAGACGGCGAGTTCCTGGAGCTGGTGTCGCCGTGTCCGCCTCGGCCGGTGCGGTGGGGCGCAGCGCAGCCTGCCCGGCTCGTGGGTGCAGCCACTTTTTTCCCGTTTATTTTGGCGTGTTTTGTTGTTGTTGTTGTGGGGTTTTTGTTTGGTTGGTTGGTTTGTTTGTTTGTTTTATGAAGCGTGACCTCTCGCTGGAAATCACTTTTTGTCAAACCTGTTTTGTGGAATCAGCCCACAGCCGCCAGGCTCCCCTGCCGGAAGGCTCCGTGGCCGGCGCTCGCAGCTGCCCCACACGCCCCGTCACGGCACCGGGCCCGAGCCGGGCGGTGCTTCCCCCGGGGCCGGGACAGCGGGCGGGGCGGCCGGGCGGGCCCCGCTGCAGCCGTCACGTCTCCCCGCCCCCGGTTCTCCTTCCCACCGAGACCGGCGGCCCCTCCTCCGGCCGCACCCGCTGCCGCCACCCCGCAGCGCGACCGAGTCGTCAGGAGGGGCGGCGGCCGCAGCAGCGACCGGGGACCCGCGGTAGGAGCGACCCCCGCGTGGGACGGGACGGGGGGAGAGGGCGAGTGCCACTGTCTGCCGGGACGAGCGGCTCCCGCGGGGCCGTGGGCCGGGCCGGGCTGGTGTCCCCGGGGGGACGGCGGAACTCACGTCCGGCTGGATAGGACGGCTGGAGCCCTGGCGCCCCCGGGGTGACAGGCACGGCCCGGGTGACAGGCACGGCCCAGGGTGGCAGACACCGGCCTGGCGCCTGGTGCAGGTGGAGGTCGGGGCCCGCAGCGACTCGGCGGCTCTTCAGAAAGCTGCTGTTGCTTCTTAGGGAAATGGGCTGGTATCGGAGGAAAATGAGTGTTTTGCTGTTGCAGTTTGGTATTTTGTGTCCTCAGCTTGTCTTGAACTTTTGATACTGGTGTGTATGGTAAGAGAAAGAAGCCTAAGATGGCCTTGTTAGAGCTGTTACACAATGCTTTTTTTAACCAAACATCCCTTTCTGCAGACTGCTTATACTTCACTTTTTCTTACACTGCATGTACTCAGAGTGTCTTAAAAGAGTGCTCTTAATTCTTGCCATACCTTGTGTTAGACAGAAAACAGCATAAACATCTCAATATTCAGAAAAGCAGAGTTCTTCCCTGCCCTGTTTCTGGAGAAGGGAGGCTGGGCAGTGGGGTGTATGTTCTTGGGGCAGCTTTTCCTCGTTTACCAGCTCAGTGGCACTTCCTGGAGGCTTCTTCCTGATAAGGAGGAACAGTTGGGGCAGAGACCTTCCGAAGGGAGGGGCAGAAGCAGGGAAAGCAGCTCAGCCAAACTGGGGACGGATGCATTGGGGCAGAAAGAGTGAGGTAAAGGTGTGGAGAGAAAACACGCTGACGACGGAAAGCTGCTGGTGCAACGTGTTTTGATGAAGGAGCAGGTCAGTAGGTTTTTGTGTGTCTAGAAGCCTGGCTGCTGTAGGAGGCGGGGGGTTCGTTCCCCGGCGCCCTCCAGTACACAGTATTTTCCGCTGGGTGAGCCAGAGCTCTGCTGGAGCACATACAGTAATGTCAGAAGCGGTACAGAACTAGCCCTGGTGTATGGCTGCTATAAAACTTGAGTGCATGAACACTCACCCCACAGCTTGGCTATTTCTATAGTTTCCTGTTTTTAGGGCTGCTGTAAGAGTCATGTGGACTGCTCTCCTCCCACTGATGCAGCAGATAACTGAAAGCAATGCCCACGACAAGTTATGTTTGTGGCCCAGTCCCCACTGCGTTTCTGCTCATTGTTTTCTTCCTTAAAATGCCTCTGTAGCCACTTTTGTGACTTCTTCCACCCTGTACCTCCAAAGCACCATACGTAATACAGACACAGCAAGACTTTGAAGGGCCTAATGATTTTATGTCTGTGTCAGTGATGATATTTATGTACCTTTCTCTTGTCTAAATTCAGTATGGGGTTAGGAACAAAAACATCTCTGTGAATCTGGCCTGAAAATTTCTGAAGTAGTCATCGCAGTCATATGCTACATCCCTTCTTGTTCTCTATGGTCCCCAGAAGTTTTGAGTTGTCAGGCTGGAAATTCTGTGAAATGTCAAAAGCCACTAAAAGATATAATCAAACGGCAGTGAGATGGGGATATGTTATGGAGGTATTTATGTAGTCAATACAGTATATTAAAGACAAGACATTATGAAGACTGTATGTAGTGTTAGATAACAGCTTAAAATACACAACGTAATCTACTACAAAAAGTCAAGCCAAGAAGTCTGTGTGTTTTGAAGGCTCCAGGAGATGCTGTTTCCTAAAACTCTATCAAGTTTTGGAAGATGGAGCATGCAGAGGATCTGTTCAATAACATTGTATTAATCAGAAGTGAGATAGACCGTATTTTAGTTCTGTGATAGCAACCTAGGGATTAAAAAATAAGAAAAGAAAGGTATAGGTAAAGCAGAGATGTAGTAAAAAAGACCAGATGGTTTGATGGTGGCTACAGAAATAGCAATGCCTTTGAACTAACCAGAAGTTTCAGTTATTTTTAGCCAAGTCTCTGTGTAGTCATCCATGGAAATTTCTGTCAGTTTCAGATGGTAGAAAGAGGCTTACCTTGAGTTAAGTACACAACTGAGTAATAGCACCAGTTTAATTTTTTGATTATTTTTATGTCTGCTACCTTTAAACATAGTTTCTTATTGGATATATTTTTAAATTGTATTAGGTAAACTGTTGGAAATAAGGACAGAGACTTGTAAGCCATTTGAAACTCGAGTTGTCATGCACCAAAGCTGAGGTGGTCCCTTTGCTTTTGCTAGTTTATTTGAAAGCAGGTGTGTTTGATATCAACACTCGGTTTCCTTCAGGCAGTTCCCCAAGGTGGGTTGAATGTAATGCAGTACCACAAGTGGTAGATAGGTAAGCCAAAGGGCAGCGGCAAATATTTACAGTGTATTACTTCTATGTTTGCTTCATGTTCGTTCCAGATTTTATCAGAGCTCGCTGCAAAATCTTGATAAGAAATCAGATCCTGGCTGGGGAAAGCCTGGAGTCGGTTATGGTTCAGAATGGGGACTTGCTGGTGTCCTTTTAAGAGACAATTTTATTATGTGCTTGTGGTGATCAGGCTGCCAATCTGGCCTATGCTTAGCAGCTGTTTTTTTGTGTATACTTGGGAAATTGTATCTATACTGCTTGGCTGTCAGAGATGCTGAGTGTGGACCAGTGCTAACGGTTAGATTGTAGGAAATAAGCTGAATAGGCTTCAAGTGTGGGGGTGTTTTTGTTGTTGTAGTTGTTTTTGTTGTTTGTGTGTTGGTTTTTGTTTTGTTTTGGTTTTGTTTTTGAGAAAAAGCACAACCCCATGCAGTCCTGCTACCTGCCTGTTCCATGTACAGGGGGAGTGCAGAGTGTCCCTGTGCTGTCAGATTGGTAGCAATTTTATTTTCTAAGACATGCAAAATAATTGAAAGAAGTATTTTTTTTCCTTATGCATTGTCTATTTGAAAGAGAAAATACTGTCTTATTTTTTAATAGGAAAGGTTAAAGTTTCTTTTTTAAAACTACATAGTGTGGGTGTTGTGTTGGGTGTTTTTTTTGAGGGCATTGAGAAAGTGTCACCAATAGGTCATTCATGCTAGCTTTAGCTTAGCTGTTGTCTTGAAGCACTGGTCCTCACAGTCTCCTTCCTTCTTTGGAACTGTTAATTAGTATTCATTTCATCATTAGGAGAGGTGGGCCTCCAATTCAGACTTTTGCATCCGGGCTTCTGGGAGGCTTAAGAACTATCAACGAAATTAATCCCACGTTAAAGATCCAAATGAGTTTCAAATCTTTGCAAGGCCTCTGTTTGTTCTAAACCTTACTATAGCCATTCAGTCAATATGCATGTGAAGTGATACTCACTGTGATTAATTTATGCATTTAATTCAGATTTCCAAAGAGTTCTCGATTGGGTAAAAAAGCATCTTAGATTTCTAACTTTAACCTGGCATGTTGTCCTAAATTAGGTGCTTAAGTTGCCTAAAGCAGATGCTATGAATATCCCTTTTATTCTTGCTAGAGAGAACAGCTTTAAGTTTGGAAAATAATGTTCATTCTCTGAACATTGCACCTATCTGTAGTCCAAATATCTGGTTATTGGCTGCACTTGACAGTGCTTTGAAAATACTCAGTTTTCCATTAGCTAGGAGAATAAATGTATTTTACAGATGTTAGGATTTAGGGGAAAAAAATACTTCTTTTTTAGTAGTAAGCGTTAAGGACTAAAGTTGGCTGATCCCACATGCAGACTGGATTTAAAGGCCACGGTCTTCCTTTCTTTTGACTTTGCTTGTTTACAGTGGTTGTGAAATACCTGATTCTCTGGTTTACTGTACTAAATTGATTCTTTCTTTAATAAGTTAATCCCTGTAAAGAAATAATTGAGGAACTGAAAATCAGTATTTCCTTATAGTCAGGAACAAACAAAGTGTGTCCATTTGCTCACAGACAAGTAATAACTGGTGTTCCTGGACAGACCTTCAGTGCCTAGAAAGCATGAAAGCTGTCACCTTTAAGGAAAAGTTAACATATTTGCAAGCTCGTATTTACCAGTTTTTCAGCTGGGGAGTCTCAAGGCTGTCAGATGGGTGCAGAGCACAGGCGTTTTGTGCACAGTGTGGGTAACATCCATGCAGCTTTCAAATTGGGGTTCCATGCAGGTCCCCCAAGTGTGCTTTTCTTTGGGGAGTTGTCACTTGAGCAGCTCGGTGCTATTCGGCTTCTTCCGCAGACTGAACAATGTAAGTGTAGGAAGTACTGGCAGAGGATCTAACCGAAAACTTCCATCTGCCTTTCACTGCGGGTGCCCCGCAGGGCTGGGGGTGCTGGGAACCCCCCAGCTCTGCACTTCAGGCTCAGGTGCAGAAGCTTATTAAAAATTGATGGCCTGAAATGAACAACTAGGTATTTTTCTGGTACCTGCTTTAGAGTACGGAGTGTTTGGCTGTTGCTTTAGTTCTGTAGGATTTCCCCCACAGAGTGTACTTGGTGAAATGGAATAATTAATATTTACCTATTTTGACTTGTACTGATGATGTAAAAGTTTGTTCTTGCATGGTAGAACTTAAAATAGATGAGTATAAATCCCTGAAGCATTAGTCAGTTGAGAGCATAATTCGGGCTATTCATAGCATGACTGTTTTTTGCAACAAATTACTTTATATGACAAGTTATGAGTTTGAAATAGAGCAACCTCATTCTATTATTTCTTCAAGCATCTTGTAAATCTCTTTTGATATTTCTTGTTTTGCTAGGAAAGTGTCTTTATCTGTGTTGTCCTATACACTTTCACTGTCTGTACTGTAAATATTCAAAAGAGAACATAGCAAGAGTGTGCTGCAAAAGGAAACACTTGGATCAGGGCAGAGTAGGAAGCCAAAGTGAAGTTGACCTCCTAGAAATTAACTCACATTTTTGCTGCATGTGCATTTCAAGAGCTGGTGCAGTTCAGTTAAGTTCTTTGGGGTTTGTTGCCTTGAGTAGGGACTGATACGTAAACCCAAAGACATGTGTGATCTTCCCAGAAGAGTCACAGATACTAAATGAAATTGTATGCTGGGGGAATAAAAGTTTATCTCCATAAGCAGGATCTTCACAACAATGAAATGCTGCTGCTGAGTGGTAAAGTGATACTGCCTTTTTTTCTCTCCAGACAGTTTGTCAGCTGTTTGGACCCCTTAGACAAGGGTCCATAAGACCAAGCACAGAAGTATGTTTCTTGCTGTTCAGTGCTTGCCGTCTCTGTGGTTCAGTGCTGGTGAGCAGTTTTACCTAGCCAGCTCTGCTAGTCCCAGCTCTGCTGATCCCTGGAATGAGAGGCTGACCTGCTTGTCCATTCAGAACCGACCCTCTGCCGAAGGATGTGGGTGTTGAGCTGTCGAGGAGGCGCACCCGGAGAGGGGAGTATGCTTGGATGAGCTGGTCTCATGGAGGAAATAAGGGGCCTTGTTATTGGAGCTTTCCCTCCCTCTTTTTTCCTCTGGCGTGGCAGGTGCTGGTTATTATTACTGGGTGTTTAAAGAAACTTTGTCATAAAGCGGCTGAATTGCCTGTTATATCAGAATTATCCTTTGGAGGTCTTACTTGTGTGGTGTTATTTTTGTTTTATTTTCTCACTAGCCAATGAAAGCAAGCAATAAAAAGTACTAGTTGTGGGTCAATGGCAAACTATGGCTGAGAAGTTCTGTATAAAAGAGGTTTCCTGAATTTTGGCTGGCATGAACTCAGGTACATTAAGCCTTGTTGGAAGGGGGAACCTATTCTACTAAATTTAATTTTTTTCACAGTGAAAGGAAGGCCACCCCAGGAGTTGTGTCCACAGGAGACTTAATAGAAAACCAAATTGCAGGGCTTTTTATATGTCAGGATGAAAATACTATACCAGCTATAGGAGAGGACAACTTCTATGCTGCAGTGCGTAAGTCAAAGCTAAGTCTTGCTTAGGCTGGTAAAATAGCAGTTAGCTGGTATGATGCTGACTGTGGCTCGTCCTTGTCTTGCAGAAGTGCAGCGGTGGATGCCTCAGTTCACCTCTGATGCAAATCCACAGCGTATTGTAAGGTGATAAATTCTTCTCTGCTGGTTTCATAATCAGGGATCGGTCTTGGAGAAGCTTGTGCCTTCCGCACAGAGGAATTCTGTAATTTATAGCTTTAGGCAGCCTTTTGTACTACATCTTGGTAATCAGCCCAGAGGAGGAGTAAAGGCCAAGAGTTTAACTTTACTCAGTGTTCACTGAGAAATGGGCATAATTAAATAAATTATTTTGAGCAAATATAGGTTCTAACCTTTTCACTCTTTTTCCCCCCTTAAATTATTGGACCTTGGTGTAACTGGAGCCTGAACAGCAGCCACTAAATGAATTCCAGGAAGGGATGTGAATGCTGTTGCTGAACTTATTTCTGTTGCACCTTGAAACAGAACTTTTCTGGTAGCCTTAAAATGTTATTATTTACTTTTGCTGCCATTGTGTAATTTTTATTTTTGTTATAAATATCTCCAGTTGTAGTCCTTTTCGGCTGTGCTGTGGCTTAGAGGAGCATATTTTCAAGATTCCTATTGGAAGTGTATCCCAGATTTAATCTCTTATGAACAGGTCTGTTCCCTTTTAGCTTTGCCAAAGCAGCAGGAAAATATTCAAGCGCCTGAGAGGTTCATGGCTTGAAATGTGAAGCGAGACAGCCATGTCCACCGGGGGAGTAAAACCTCAGATCTTTATTTAGAGTTTTGAGGTGGACCTCCAGGGTGAGCACTGGGAACAGGGAGAAGACCTTAACAGTATTGGCTCTGTATTTTCTTCAGGGCACTCCCTCTTTCCATGTGTGGTTTGGTAGTTTGGATTTTTCCCCTCCTCTTATGTACCACTTCTTTTATGGCTGAACAAACACAGACCTTGCTGTTCCTGTATCCTCCCACACGGTAACTATTTGACAGGGTGGACTTTGGCATCTGCTGTTCCCTGGCATATGTCACCACTATTGTCTGCAGGCAAGTATTGCTCGTCGCTTACGGTTCTAGCAAGATAGTGTGGATGTAACAGAAGAAATTTGGAAAGATGGGCTTAGAAGGTGAAATGGAGACAAGGTTGTGAGTGTGGTTGGGAAAGTTAGTTTAGAAGGGTAAATATTTCTAAACTGGAGAATTTGCCAACAGAGAAGTACACAAAAAGTGGTGATCAGGGAAGTTTTTGAATGTGAGAAGTTGGTGTCTTTGTGGATCCTAGTTTGCCTGGAATCCAGCCAGTGTGGGAGAAGTTCCCCTTGGAAAAGTTCTGGATAAATGCAGTATTCAAAAGAAGCAAGCAGAATGTTTTTCTATATAGTAAAATATTTATCAGATTGCTAATGAAGTTAGCCATTATTCCTCAACCTCAGCTTTAATTGCCAAAAGACTCCTTTAAGTTTTTTTTTAAATCTGAAAGGAACGTTCTACGTGGGACAAACAAGCAAAGAACCCCACTTAGAAAAACAGTGTGTTTACCGCATTGCTCTGCACCCTTCAGCATAAAAACCTCAGACCTTTTTGCCTTAAATTTGCACCTAAAGCCTTCTTGAAACCTTATCATTTTTTGGAGTGTCCTGCCATTATTGTATTTACCTTGTGAAGCTATAGATAAAGAAATAAATACGTTTGCACATGAAGGGAAAAAAAGAATATTTTCAATGCTGTAATAATCTGTATACTAAAAATGTACACTTTGACCAATAAGCATTATGCATGCTGAAAACCTGTGTTGGAGTGGTTTTGTTGGTTGGTTGGTTGGTTTTTTTGAGTGACTTAAGTAATAGGGTTGAGTGTTTTTTAGTACCATGGCTATATTTTATTATGTAAAGTTAATTCATGACACAGCAAGGCTCTGGAGTGGCAGGCTGCCTTCTCTTGTGGTTTGGTTTGGTTTGGTTTGGTTTTGCTGGCTCCCTTCCCGTGCACCGGTACCTGCCCAGAGGCAGCAGGGTGGGCAGCACAGGCAGTTGTGCAGTTCTTCTGTATGCACTGTCTTGCAAGTGCTCTTTGGATGGGTTTTATAACCTTAATTTTCATCTGTTATTAAAGCATTTGGCTTTATCAAGTTCTGTAAAGTTGCAGTGAAGTGCAGGGGATAGAACATTGTCCCTCTCGAGCATTGAAAAACACCCCATACAGCTGCTGCCATAGTTTATGCTCTTAATTTAGCATCAGTGTATATTCAAAAGTAAAAATCCATTATTTTGCTGAGCTGCAGGGATGACCATGAGAGACTTTTTCCCAAGATTTAGCTTCTAGCATTAAAAATGGACAAAGATAGGAATCAAATCTATTGTGGCATGTGCACTGGGCACACCTGGAAAAAAACCCACGATCACAGTGACAACTGTTGTGTGGAGTTTGTGCTCCCATGTGTATATTGCACAGTAATTGTATGCCAGATTTGGTGCTGTAGGTTCTATGCACTGTGTTTGCATGTGAAATTAAAACATACATAAAGCTTAGTCATGTCAAGAAGTGCTTGTCTAATAAAAAGCTTGTCATCTTTTTGGCTGTAGCAGCCTTGATATTTCAGTTATTCTGTAAGTCCTAGATAGTGCCGCAGTGAAAGATCTCACTGGAAACCAAGGCTGAAGTGAATGCAGGAGAAACATTTGCCATGTTATGGAGAGCATTGTGTAAGCATCTCATTAGATGTAAAACTTTCTGTAAGCCTTTACCCTTGAGATATAATCTGGTTATGAATGGTGTCATGTTAGCTAATCTGTAGTCTGTTCTTACAGTTGAATATGTGGAATGGGGCCATGATGGTTCTGAATGGCTTTGGCTACCCTGGACCTTTCCTGAGGTTTAAATCTAGACATTTGTGACTGACAGTTCACTCATTTAAAGCCTAACTCTGTAAAATGTCTTCAGGTTTTCCAACTTGGTTTCCTGATATGTGCAGCTGGGTGAATTGTTAATTCTGTTACACTCATCTCAAGGGGAACAACAGGTAATGATGGGGTGATGGTTTTACCCCCCTGGCTGACCCCAGCTCACACATGTGTTTGTAGGGGGAATGGAGAATGAACAAATGGCACAAATAGGAGGGCAGTACTTAAACTTGCCTGCACAGAAATGATATTTTCCAGTTAAAGGCATCCCTTATGGATTTCCTGGTAAACAGGCTTTTTCGAACGCTAAGAAACTGTGTTTACTTATTTGTTGACTCTGTAACACGCTTTACATGCTGGAGTAGAGGTAAGGTAGAGTTATAACTTTTAGTCTGCTGTGTTCATTGCAGTTTCTGCTAGTTCATTTCTCTCTATTTAAATTCGAATGTGAACATGCAGCATGACGTCCAAACTGCTTTTAAATGATTTGAAGAGTTCCTAATCATACTTTCCTAAAAAAAGATCTTTTATATATATATGATATATATATATAAAACTTATACATATATAATTTTATATATATATAATTATTTTTTTTTTCAATTTCACTGTTGCTATGCAAAAGACCCATGCAAACCAGAAAGAGATGTTAATATGATTATGCAAAATGAAAACAATACCACAAAACCAGCACCCCCACTAACCCAACCCAGGCTGGAACTCCACAGCTGAAATCCAAACCAGCAAAACAAGCCAGATACAAAAGGTGATGCTTTAGGGAAAAGAGAAGAAAGAAAGGAGATGGATACTGCTTGCACAGCAGTTTAAAAATAGACTGGGAATTGTCACTAAAAATAACCTTGAAAAAGTTGAGACGGGTTGTGGATGTTTTCTTCATCTTGAACAAGCTCCTTGAGTTAGTTTTACCATTTCTTCTGAGAGCTGTTCTGTTTAAAATAAGGCTTTTCATGTTCTGGACAATCATTTTAATTTTGTCCTTCCTTTTTGACCTCTGCTTCACTTTGGGCAGCTAAAGACTCCGTGCGCTTCTGTGCTGACACAGGCACTGCCAGCTCTGAGAGATCAAATTTGCAGTGAGCCCTTCATATTTTATGGCAATGCTGTAAGCACAAAGTGTACCCTTTCCGCTTCTTACTCTGACCTTGCGCTCTTGCAGATGTTTGCATTTAGATGCTTTCTAACACTTCCGGTACAATTATTCACTTGAAG
This sequence comes from Columba livia, assembly GCF_036013475.1. NCBI lineage: Eukaryota > Metazoa > Chordata > Aves > Columbiformes > Columbidae > Columba > Columba livia. The sequence goes on along the minus strand of NC_088607.1, from coordinate 28,333,045 downwards.
ATGTGACTTGTTTGTCGGATGATTTTTCTACTTTTGATTAGTAAGACTGTTCTGTATTACCTCTGAGGGGTGACTCTACAACTGCTTGGATATCTGAACACATTTATTAGTCCATGGGAAGAGGTTTGCCAGGGAAAAGCTGATGTGACTTGTTTATGTCTAAATTTTATTAACTGGCTACCGCAGACATGTTGCCTGCTAATTTTATGCGGTGTAATTAGTGAAGCGTTACAGAAAGTAACTGTATCACAAATGCTTTTCAGATCTTTGCAATGAGTTATCCTGGCTATCCTCCAGCGGGTGGATATCCACCAGCAGCCCCAGGTAAGTTCTTTAGATGGAGCAAACATTAAATGGTAGTGGTTGTCCTATCTGGAGTGTAAAGGTGGCATGGACTCACCCAAGCTATCTGTGGTCTCTTGTTAAGTCCTGTTTATCTTGGCTGGGGATTCAGATTTATATAATATGGGTGCTTTACCATGTGGTCACATCAGGTCCATTTTCATTCATCTCAAACGAAGCACACAGAACTAGGAGATGGTAGTGACTTGACCAGAATCAATAAATACCAAGGAACAGAATCTAGTTAGTACCAAGTCTTAAAGGCAGCTGGTGAGAAAAATTAGTGTGGGGAGAGATTGGTCACACAGTTTAAAACCATATCCCACAAATATTAGGGCCTTAATTATGACATTATCTGTAATTCACTATTCTCAGGCAAATTGTTGTATATGGAAAGGAGAAGGCTGTTAAAAAGGGTATAGATTATAACAATATTAAGCTGGTGAAATATGTAACTGCTACTTGGTATCAGGTTTTTGGTGATGAACTTTGCAGTTGTCAGTATTGTTGGTGGAAAGAAAGGACTGGACTCATATAGGCATGGTATATGTGGAGTTAGGCAAGCTGACGGGGGAAGGGGAAGCGGTATATGGTGAGAAGGCAGACCAGCCTGGGAAGATAAATGCCATTTCTCAGCAGAATATCCTGGCTTAGTTACACTGCTGTATGAACAAGACTGTATTGCTGTGTGCAGCCACGTTTTGTGACTTGGGTATCTGTGAGTGTAGTGGGTCATGCTTTGTTAGACATCCCTCAAATTAGCAGCCTAAAAGGAGTTAATGTCTTCCTACCGGAATACCCAGACAACTTTGTGGTTTAAGAGAAACTACATCTAGTCAAAAGATGGTGTTTACAGTATTAACTCTTAAGTGTCAACCTTCAAATATGTTTAGAGTTGTTTAAAATGAGAATGGATATATTCAGTGATAAATGACATTAGAAATATTCGATGAGGTGTCTCTTTATATCATAATTGCACTGCTACCCTGCCATGTTGAATAGATATCACATTAGAAATGTAAGTAGTATGGAATAAGTTTTAAAGGGTGTAGTTTCTGCTTTCAGCACAGGTGTGTTTGATTTCAGGTAGCAGTCCTTGGGGCGGCGCTGCCTATCCACCTTCAAATCCACCTCCAATCGGTCTAGAAAATGTGACTGGCTATGCCAGTCAGTTCAATCCCAGCTACATGGCTGGAATGGTGAGTTGCCTTTCCTTTATGTGTTTTACTGTGACTTCCTTAAGTGCAAAGATGTGTTTCTGGCATTGCCACTAAGAAGTTTATCTCTTGAGTTCTGTGCCTTTATGTCTAGTCTATTTAGATGTTGAGTGTTCAATATAATCTGTTGAAGAAAACAGTTACTGCAAGCAATTTCTTATTTTAGGAAAGCAGACCTATGTTAAATGTTGATTTAAGAGCTTAACTTTGAAAGTCATGTATATAGAAGTAATATAACTTGGCTTTGCTGTGCAGAGGAATAGAGGAACAGACTGTTAACACTGAGTAGCCACTCTTAGTATATTCCCATGGGCAAACGCGGTCCAGATTCTGCCTATTGCCTGGATTTTGGCCATTCTAAATAAGGAACAAGTCTGTGCAATCAGCAACTCCTCCCTGAAAAGGATTTGGGATCAGCTGTCTCTCAGAAGCACTGATATTTAACCAATGACAGTAAAGACTTTTTGCATTGATGGAAGAAAATGCAGATGTTTCAAATGTGACTTTTTTCTTTTTCATAGAGTAGTGAGTGATACTTCTGACAACTTAGTCTTCAGAAATCTGTTATGCTGCATAATTAATGCACGTTTTGTGGGAAGACATTTGTATTATAGATGCCTTTCTGAGACAATGGTTAAATGAAGTGATATGGCAGCCTGCAGTCAAAAAGCGCAGCAAACTGTCTGAGGTGCACATAACAATATCCACAGCAACTGGCTTCTGAGAACACTGCGGTCATCAAATGTCAGTTCTTATGGTTCCTCTGTAGAAGAGGGTCAGAGTGTCCCACGTGGGAAGATGATATTGCATGTGGAGTGAAGTGTCTTTGTGGCAGTTTCTGCAGATGTCTTTCCAAATGTTCTCCAGGAACTGTTGCCAGTTGTAAACTACTACAACATCCAGTGCATCATAAACCAGCCAGAGGTTGCACATAGTAAATCCTAGCACTCAGATGATGCTGTGGTTGCATAAGGCAGCCTTTGACAGAGAAGTCATAAGCATAGTTTTGTTTTGCTGGGATTAATTGTCATAAGGCTTTAGAGTAAGAGGTGCATGGCTATTGGTCCTCCTCTATGTGAGTGGTGTGTGATGCTGGATGCAGTGGCAGGTATGTGTCTGTTTGTTCTGCTTCTTCATGTTTGGCAGCTGATGTTTACAGTAAAGCAAGTGTCAACTGAATACTTCTTTTTTTTCCATCTTTCTGGCTAGTAAGACATGATGATTGCGAAGTTCCTCGTAGATGCAGAACTACCTATCTGTGTGGATACAGTGGGAGGTTGTGTTGTGTTAAGCACGTTATTGAAACTCAACCATTTGTACACCTTCCTGTCTCTTGCTTTATTGGCTGTCGTTGCAGGCATCTAACCTGGCGGGGACCTTTGGAGGGACAAATGCACCGCAAGGCTTATATCCTTCAACACCTGGGGGTTATCCTCCAGTCCCTCCCGGTGGCTTTGGGCAACCTCCCCCAGGACAGCAGCCCTCCTATGGAGGATATCCTGCACCTGGAGGGAATGCGCCAGCTTACCCGGGATACCCAGGCGGCCCCGTGCCAGGCCAGCCCACGCCACCGCCTGGTCAGCAGCCGATGGGCTTTTCAGGACAGCCACCAGCACCTTACCCAGGGCAGCAGCCCATGCCAAATTATCCACCAGGCCCAGCTATGAACCCATCTGTGCCCTCTTACCCAGGAGCTACTGGGCCTGCCGTCTCTCCCATAACAGTAAGAGCATTCAGTGTTTGGTTTTTTTTGGGTTTTTTTTGAGATGTAACCATGTGTGTGGTTCTCTACATTTTATTTGTGTAAACCAAGCCTAAAATTGAAACAAAAGTAATGAAGTTTGTCTAAAGAGATAGAGGGATCCCTTCCAAATACAATCAATGTAGTCTCATGTGACTGGAAAAAATGCTGTTTTATCACATTTTCCAAGAAGAAAGATTTTAAATGAATTCAAAAATAATGAAAACTACCTTTCCTAATTTAACAAAGTATTGCCAGTTGTATAATATATGCAGTTTCATCAAACCTTAATTGGTTGGACAGCAAATTCAATATCAGTGAACCTTCTTGGCCTTGCATTTTCTTATAATTTGAGTGTAAAAGTGAACAAATTGTTTAAGGTGGGTTTTTTTGAGTTTTCTCTGTTACTTTTCTAACAAAAATAAGAATGGTAACAGTAGTCATCTTTCCTAAGTAGTAAAACACAGTTTTTTCCTGATTAACACTAATAAACAACTCAACTTGGTCTGATTTTAGCATGGATACCGAGGCACAATCACCGATGCACCAGGATTTGACCCTCTGAAGGATGCAGAAGTCTTAAGGAAGGCCATGAAGGGATTTGGTGAGCAGTCTATGGATTTGCATTTTTGTTAAAAGTAGAATTGCAGCTTTGATTCAGCAATGCCCTTGTCCATTGTGGCACTTGTACTGAGTGGGCTAGTTCACGTGCATGCTCTCGGTTATCAGCAGAATTATTGGAAGTGTAGGTGTAGGTGTAAAGAACATAGTGTAGGTGTAAAGAACATAGTGAGTTTGGCATTTGATTTGAGGTTGTCTTTTTTGTATTGCTGTATTTGTGATTGAGAGCCGAGCTTCAAGTTCTGTGGCCGTATACTAGAGAAGATACTGTAGATGAACTAAAGGCATACACATCTTTCAGTTGGTTTTAGAAGAGATAGGATCAAATGGGAACAGAAAGCTGAGTCCTCACATGATGTATGTGCTCATTCTGTGGTGTCTGTGTGCATGTACAGGAACCGATGAGCAGGCGATTATCGATTGCCTTGGAAGTCGTTCAAACAAGCAACGTCAGCAGATCATCCTGTCTTTCAAAACAGCTTATGGAGAGGTAAATACATCATGAGAACAGAAAGAAGGAGAAATGAGTCTGCGTTCCTTCACTGGAAGACAGAAGACTTAGTGTTTGGAGGAAAGGATTGGAAGTTGCTTAAGGGGAAGGTAGTTCACAAGTCATAGCCTCTTTAGGGTTCTGCTTTTACCTGCTCTTGGTTTCTTCATGCAGGGTTTCAGATGAAACATATAAAGCAGTTTCTCTGACAAATGGTTACTTTGACTCTTTGATCTGTTCCGTTTGTTTAATTGGACCTTAATTACCTAGACATACATGTTACTTTCAGCTGGTTTTAGTGTTGTTAAGTGGAATGGCTTTACTTTGATATATTATTGATGCTCACACATGAAGAATTCTAATTAAACTCCACAACTTTTGTGCTTACATTTCTCAATTTTGGTTTTAATGCATTTTTTTCCTTGTTTTTACTTCTCATTAGGATTTGATCAAGGATCTCAAGTCTGAACTATCAGGTAACTTTGAGAGGACGATCTTAGCAATGATGAAGACACCTGTCATGTTTGATGCTTATGAAATCAAGGAAGCTATAAAGGTTTGTGTAGGAGATACAAATTTGTAAGATAGAGGAAATATTTGAACTGATAAAATTTTTGGTAGTCATTTAAAAGCTCGAACTTACATTCACTCCTCTCCACCCAGAAACTCAATCCGCTGTTTGACTGATCTGTACCCCATTTCTTGGAGGTATATGATACTAAAATTGAGAAATAATTCTTCCCTTAGATTAAAGAATATTTAATAGATTGGCATTGTAAAAAAAAAAAAATGTCAATAAGTAAATGCACAAAACAGTCAGAAACAGAGTTGTAACAGTTTATTTATTACATAGTCTTGAGTAAGCCAATGAGGCAGCTCTCTTCTAAGCCAGCCCCTGCATGGGATGCCTTCGTTTCTGAGTTTTTGCTTTGAGCTGTGATGGAACTGATTATGAAACCACTTCACTTAGAGTTTCCAGTGACTTTACATTCAGTACTCAAGAATAGTTCAGAAAAGTAGGTTCATAAAGACTTTTGAGCAGGGTGTATGTATTTTTTTTAATCTTTTCCCTCACCTCAAAAGTGTATTTTCCTAGCCTGTGTTGAACCTTTTCTAAAATATTTTCCTTTAAAGCAATCAGACTATTTTATAAACATTTAGGTTTTTAAAACAAAAATAGGTCAAACATTTGTATTTCAAGACAGTGTTTAAATGAAGGTGAAATAAATATTTCCCTTACTGAGTCGGTATGTATATCTACATGTTCTTTGGCTGCAATTTTCAGTTACCTATGAAGATGAAATAATATTAGCTGGATTGTAGTTGCAACTGCTATCTATTAACTAGTAAAAGTTACCTCTTAGAAATAGGAAATTAATCTTTGGTAGGAAAAAAAAATTCTTAAAATGCTAAAATCTCATGTGAATAATGGCATTTTAAAATGAAATTTTGTTTTCATAATTATTCTAATTATCTGTTCGATTTGTACCTAATATATATCTGTGTCTGGAAGTGTGTTAGAAGTAGCATTTAAACTACTCACTTTGCCTTCTCCTGTAACAACATTATATTCTGAATTATATTTCGTTGTATAATTGTATTACATTCCTTTTAAACTAGGTTGTAGAAGCAAGTTTTCAATCTGAAGAGTGTGTTTTCTCCATATGATTTGTTTTAGGGCGTTGGCACAGATGAAAATTGTCTCATTGAAATCTTAGCTTCTCGCAGCAATCAGCATATTCAGGAACTCAACAGGGTCTATAAAGCAGGTTAGATTTGCTACGGTTCCATTAAAATCTTATTCCTTAATCACTGACTGACAAAATAAATTTAGGGAATGAGCAGAGGTGTGTGATGATTGATGACTGTGTCTCTCTTCTAGAATTTAAGAAAACTCTGGAGGAAGCAATAAAAAGTGACACATCTGGACATTTTCAGAGGCTTTTGATTTCACTTTCTCAGGTACTTCCATGCTGGGATTTTGGAGTTTGAGTTTTGTGTGTGTGTTTGTAGTATTTTATTAAAAAAAAAAAAAAAAAAAAGGCCCACCAGTAACAATTTTGTATCTTTTCTTTCAGGGAAACAGAGATGAAAGTACAACTGTTGACATGTCTCTTGTGCAAAAAGATGTGCAGGTCAGTAGAAATTCCTCATAATTTCTAAGTATAGTCAGGTCAGTACACTGCAATTTGTGTGGTTTCTGCATACTCCCAGTTTTGGACACCTTGTGACATCCTGATGCTTTTGTTTCAGTGGATGGAAGTGACATGAAAAGCCCTGACAGAGCACCAGAGCTGTGTAATTTCATTACAGAGATGAAGCTCTTGGCAATAGAGTCCTTGGGGCGGGGGGGGTTTCTCTCTCATTCTGTGAGCTCTCTGGCTTTTCCCGGTGTTAGGTGACTCCATTGTGCTACTTATTAAGGGAATGGTCCAATGAGATTTGAGGTGGTATATGTGTGGATTAAGTTTTAATCTATTAAGCACCTGCATTAGCTTTGCCTGTTATTTAAGAAACTCTGGCTTTTTGCAGCAAATAAGGCACTTGGACCTAGTAACTCTTGCCCCATTATTTTTTTTGTGTGTTCCATTTCACCACACAGCAAAGAGAAAACCCTGGATCGTTTCAGCACACTACACTCATATAAATAGCAATGTAATTAGCTTTCTACATAGTATACCATAGCCAAAATCCAGTGACGTCCCAGAACATACCTACAGGCATAGAAAAAAAGCTAAATGTAAACCCTGTTAGGAAGAACAGTTCCCAGGTTCTTTTAAAATAATTTTTCCTCCTTTAGTAATCTGTAGCTCTTGTGTGTGAGCATTTATGCTCAAAGCTAAGCAAGGAAGACTGCAAGCATGACATGTTGTAGGAAGGTTAGAGCTACTTGCTGTTTTCCAGCAGTAGATAGCCTAAGAAATAAGCACAAAAGGAGGAGAGGCTGTAAGGAAGCAGATCTGTAACTGAGCTTTTCAGCCCGGCTGCTTTTCTGAGTAATGATGTGTGAATTCCCTTCTGTGTTCAGGAGCTATATGCAGCTGGAGAGAACCGTCTAGGAACTGATGAATCCAAATTCAATGCCATTCTATGCGCAAGAAGCCGGGCCCACCTCAGAGCAGGTAATGGTGTCCTCTGTATAAACAATAACTTGGTTCTATTGTATGTGGTGATAAAAATGTACAATACTGCTCTGTGCCTGAATTTCCTCTGTCTGTAAAATGGGTGTAATGATACCTCAATGGAAAGCAGGGTGAATTCTGCTGAGAGAAAGGGCACACAAGAGCTGCACGTTATGATCATATTTCTTAAATATCAGAGCAGGTAGAGGTCATGCTTGTTCAAATGTTTCTCTGATAAAAGAATTGATAAACTAGATTTTTTTTTTTTTTTTAATTTTGTATGCTTGTATGTGCACAAGACACTTGCAATCCTTCCCTTCCCCTTTTACTTGCTAGGTATTATATCAGTCTGTAGTGGTAGAAATGTTTTAGTAACTACACGGAACTTTTCCAGTCTTCTACGTATTGAGGCACTTACACAGGAAAGGGGATGTGTGTGTGAGGTAACTTGAATGTTTTCTTCTTGATTTTATTGACACACGAATCTTTCCTAGAAGAATTTTCACTATTTCCCTTACAGTGGTTTCTTGGTCTAGCCCTTGAAAAATAAGTACAGAACTAGACAAGCTAGAAGGAGTGTGATGACATGTAACTGGAACAATATGGTTGATAACAGCATTAGTCTTTGAGATGTTAAAACTTGAGTGAGTGTACTGTAGTATCAAGCTGAGAAGTACAATTGCAGTGAAGCCGTCCAGTGTGCACCAGTGCCACCTCTTCTTGTGAGGCTGACTCCTGAAATCTTTCTCTTCTCTTAACAGTCTTCAGTGAGTACCAGAGGATGTGTAACCGGGACATCGAAAGCAGCATCTGTCGTGAAATGTCTGGAGACCTGGAAAAGGGCATGCTGGCTGTAGGTAGGTGTCGTCTCAGCAAGTTCATTTCTGGTATTACACTAAAACTGGCTGAGATGGTGGCATCTGTGACTCCAGCTAAAGATCATCTTCTTAGTAATAATTCCAGTTTTCTGCTTTTTATGTTGAGCTTTCTATGAAGTCGCATGTGGCCAGTAAAGCAGGACACTTAATTTACCTCAAAATGACAGATCAAGTTTTTGCTTCAGGCAGCTGCAGAATTTAAATTTGACATGTTAAAGTGGGGAAAGAATTATTAACTGTACTTTCCATTGTTTTCAGAAGTGATGAGAACTTGTACCAACCGCTGTGGCAGTGAGAATGTAATATTTGGGACAGATTTGGAAATCAAGCAAAATATAAGCATTAGCCCTCCAGTTAGTTACCTCTACTTCTTTTTAGTAGAAAGAAAACCGAAATTTGATTGTGAAGAGGTTATTTTTTTCAACATTTCCTGTGGTCACAGCTTTGTTAAATCTTTGTTTGTAGTTCCTCCAGTACTTTTGAAGAGTAAAGACTCTTCCCTCAAGTCTACTGTTGTCCCTTCGGAGGCAGTCATTAGTTCCCATGAGGTTGGGATGAGGCCTCAAGCTGTTGTGCAGTAGTTATATTTGGAATGTTTTATTCTAGACAAAATTTTGGACCTCTTTTTGTCTCTTGTCTTCTGTCTCTTGTCTCTTAGACCAGACTGCTTCTTTATATCTCCATTTCTTTTTCTGTTTATTACTGTGAATTTCCTGTGGTATCTAGAGCTGCTGCTTTGAAAGTTTTCTTTGGTTTTGAATATGATAGTCACTAGAAAAGTGATGTAACAAAAAACCAAAAACAAATCAAAAAAACTCCCATGGACATAAATAGGAAGAGTGTGCATTGCATCACTTCAAAACAAAATGGGAGAGGACATTTGGCTCAAATTCATTAGGTTTTTTTCCATGGAAGTTTCTAACAAAATCTTGGAAAAATGGGAATAAATTTTAAAACTCTCATTTTTTTTACTCCTGTATTGTGCATAGGTGAACTATGTAACTATTTTTCTTACTTTGCTTGGCCAAGCTGTCACTGTAGTCACCTTTTAATGACCCAAACTGGGTCCAGCTCTGGTGTGATACGCTTGCAGACCTTTTCCAGGATTTAGAATTTGTCACCTCAAAAACTATTGTTAGAAAACTTAGGGAAAATAAATATTTCCCAGTGTTTGTGGAAAAGAGTGGCCTCAGTAAAGAAACTGTACTGTCAGAGTTTGGAAGTCATTTCATTTCATAGAGTTTTGCAATCATCTGATAGGTCTCCATGTAGATACCCATTCAGAACTGGGACTGTAGCTTGCAAAGGAGTCAACAGCCTTTTGAGCAAGATTTTACTTTATAACCCATTTATTGAATAGATTTTGGCTTGAGTTTTTTACTTGTGTATATATATATGTATATACGCATATATAAGTCAATGATGTTAGTATTGTTTGTTCTGTGAACCTTATTGTCAGGGGGGGAAAAAAAAAGGATTTCTAATTGAAAATATTTAATTTTGCTTTCTTTAAAGCTTTCTGGATTGTACAACTGGTAACCTACAATAACATCTTCAAACATCTTAAAGTGCAAGTGTGTTGTTTTAGCTAAATACAGAGATAAAGAAACATGCATTTCATCTGGTTTTGGATTGTATTATATGTACCAATGACAATTGTGTGTGGTGAACTGTGCTCTCTCATCTACATTTTCTTATTCAGAAAAGTACTTCTTCCTATATAGAACGTGTGTTGCTGTGAAATGCGTATTTAGGTTTACCCCTTTTGTTTTGTCGTGAATTTGTGTGATTGCTTTTGATACCTTTTTGTGCTATAAACTATAAGCCAGGTGTGGTTTGTTTTCTGTGTAGTTTGCTAGAGATTGCATGATCCTTTAGTTGTAACTAACATAGGATTAATATATAGGTTTTAATTCTGATGAGTGAAGGAGGATTCTTTCATATCTTGATCAACATGACAGTAATTTGATTTAGATTTTGCTCTTTCAGATTTCTAATGAACTGTACTAATTAAATATGAAACGCAGTCATTACTAAATAAACGTGTCAAGAATTTCTCAGGAGTCCTGGTGAACTTTATGCTTAAAAAAAAAAAAGTGTAGCTAACTTTAAAGTAAGCGTGAGGTTTCTTTCCTAGCTTCTTCACTCGTATTAGGGCAGGACTTAAATTTGTCATACCTTGCAGATTCATAGCCTAAAAAATCTTAAATAAGGAAAAAGCCAACAGCGGCACTAACTATGTGTTCCTTGAAGCCTTTTTTCCCCCTCCCTATCTCTTCTTCATAAGCAAGAATCTGGTCAGTTAGACTTCAAAGATTCATTGTGGCTGTTTGATGCTAGATGGTCTCTAGTAACTGAAAAGTTTGCTTTGAGCCATCAGGTGTAGTAGGTTCTCCAACTTTATTGCAGCTACTGTTTGAATTAGAAATCATTTCAGCGACTAAGTGGGGTGGAAGCTGCATTCTATCAAGTGAATGTTTATGTAAAATTAAAGCATGTTGTTGTTTAGGGTAAGCTCAAAAAATGGCTGTGAGTTCTGAGGACTAATTGAGGACTAACACCTGATTTCTGTGATACTGTTTCTTTTTGCAGTTAAGTGCCTCAAGAACACGCCGGCTTTTTTTGCAGAGAGATTGCAGAAAGCTATGAAGGTGGGTACCTGTGACAAGATACATAAACTTATAGCGGTGTTTTGGTTTTGTTTTTTTAGAATGTTTGTACAGCTCATTGGAATGAATTGTTCAACTAAAGGTATTATGTTTTTCAGTGGGCTAACAAGATAAAGTCATTATTATGAAAGACTGTGGAATAATCTAGCCAATATGAATTTGATCCACTTAACTGAGATGTGCATACAACCGTACCTTAAATGAAGTCTTCACTTCATAAAATAAAATCTGCTTAAGACTTGTTGAAATTGATGTCTTTTAAGTAGTGAGATCTAGCAGAAATAAATAGGCCATTAAACTCAACAAACCTTCCTGACCCCCTGTGCCTCTGACTGCCCCCTCTTTTTTTTTTAATTCCTAACTGTTCTTTTCCAGAGAAGTGACATATTAGTGTCCTACCAGTATGTTTTATTTATTGAAGTATGATAGGCCAAATTCTGTTCAAGCTTATTGAAGTCAATGGGGTTATGCTGGTAAACTATTTATCATATGGGGGGGTCATGATTTTTCTTTTCTGTTTTTTTTTACCAGTACTGTATTGTCCAGCATTTCCACACATTATTAACACATATTGGTTTTTTGTTTGTTTCAGGGAGCGGGAACAAAAGACAGAACTCTGATTCGAATCATGGTATCACGCAGCGAGGTTGACCTGCTGGACATACGTGCAGAGTACAAGCGGATGTATGGCAGATCCCTCTACGCAGATATCACTGTAAGACTGGGAGATTTTATCTTCCCCCCGTGACATCCTTTCTGCTAAGTAGAACATGGATCCTTATGCAGAACAGCTATTAACTGCACTGAGCCTAGCTGGCTGTGTCTGGTTTGCTACATTTATCGGGAGGGTGGAGGCTGAAGTGCTAGAGAACAGACAGCACTTGCTTTTGCGTGGGGGCTAGATGAGCTGGAGATGGGAAAGAAGTCAACAGGCAAAGAAGAAAAGATAAATTAGTGCAAAGGGATTTCAGAGACCAGGTTTTAAGTCTGGGTTGTGTCTCAGTCTCTGTATATGATCTTGTAGAAACCACAGAGTCTTTCAATTGAATAACGATGGTGCTCTACCTCATGTGTGTGTTAAAGAGTTGAAAGCTTCTTGTACACTTAAAAGGTTGCCTCCTCTTCTCTTGCAAGTAAAATATTTTGGAATTAAGTTAAACTTCAGATTCTTTAGTGGCTGATCCACTCTACTGCTATTTACCACTGTAGCAGGAGTCAAGAGGATGTCTGGCCAGTGGGGAGAGTAGTAAGAGCTGGAATAGAGTGAGTGTGGCCGCTTTTCATTTGCCTTGTAGTGAAGGTGCCCAGTCTGTTAAGCCCTTATTTATTCCTTCTGCTGTTGACACTGAGGGGCTGCAACTTGGAGAAGTTTGGAAGGAATCCTGTGAAGATAGTGAAGGATGATGTGTGCAAAAGAGTCTTCTGCCAGCAACCATATGGTCTTCCTGCCTGTGCAGCACGGAGGGTCACTTAGCAGAAGTTTTTTCCAATTGTGTAACTCTAGAGTGAAGATGTGCTTCTAGTACAGTAGTTACATGCCCTGTAACCACCAATGTGAGTGGAAAACAGTGTGACATGGGTCAAAAAGCATTATGTCTGTCTTTTTTTTTCCTCCTTGTCTTTTGATCTAGCATTGAAATAACTTTACTGCTCAGAAACCAGTCATACTCATTTAATGGGCTGAACTTAATTCAAAACTTGGTTTCTGTAAATATGAGGCACGCGTGCACACAGTTACGTGCATGAAAACTGCTTCCTATTTCTGTAAAAACAGCTGAAAACACCCTTGGAAAGAAAGTTCTTAATTCTTCCTGTTCTTTTGTAAGTGGACAGCAGTTCTTTCCTTTCAATGCATATATGAACAGGAATGTTTTCTATTTTGTGGATTGTGCTTGCACCTGCACAGGATTTATCCTGTGAGGTGTCTCTTTGTCACTACTGTAATAATTTTGATCTAGACAAAACAGTTTTCAGTCATACCTGAAGATGAAGGATGAAATAAATGCACTAGCTGAAGCTGTTCTGTGAAAAGGATTGTCAAGCCTCATCCACCAAATTAGTTAATGAGCAGCTCCCAGGCAACACTTTTGACTTATAAGAGCACCAGGCAAAACTCAGCTAGTAGGGCGTTTTGTGATTAATTGCTTCTGTTAATGGAATCTTTTGGTCTTTTCAATGCATGTTTGTGTGTGCATCCATACTGACTTTCACTGCCCACAACAGGAGAGCAGTGTTCTCTGGTCATGAAAAAAACCCCTTAGATCTTTTGGTATAAGGGCATTGTTTTTAAGGTTTGAACATAACAAACAGTAAACTTTCACTCTCTGTCCTTGGAAAAATACCCACATTGACTGCAAGGAACAGGACTTCTGTGTTAGTTTTTCCATATTTACATACCTTTTGCTGTAAGACAGCTTTTCAATGAGAGTTCTTCATTGAACTATTCCCAGGGAAGTAGTTGAACCAGTATACCAAATTCAGTTTGCTGAAGAACGATATTCTCTATGGACACTTTTGGTTCCAGTTATGGAAGGAGCAGATTTCACTGTGTACTTGTATTGGGATGATTTCTAATTGACAGGTTTTTAATTTTTTGTTTAAGATGTTGCCATCTGCTTTCTTTCAGCCCTGGCTTCATCTCTTTTGCTTGTTAATGTCGTTTTTAGGATGCTTACCCTTCTTTTTCCACTATTTTAACCCACGAGTCTTCAACTTTTCTTTTTCGTTGTCTCTTTCCAGGGTGATACTTCAGGAGACTACAGGAAAATCCTCCTCAAGTTGTGTGGTGGAAACGACTAAATGGAACATGAAGTTTTTCTTGGAAAAGCTGCTGTTTTCGTGTTTTTGCTTTAAAGCATATTTTTGTTTTTCTCCAAAAGTAAACAAGTAATGACCTGTTTCTCCTAAAGCAATTAAAGTTTTAAAGGTAACATTGCATATATCTTCCCTTCAGTTCAAAATCAGTAGGTAATACATGCCAAAAAAAAAAAAAATCAAGCTTATGTGCTATCTGCTCAGGATTTTTTATAGTACTCTCAGCAATCCATGAACAACAGGTCATTATTTCCTTTCTGCTCATATTATGCTGAAATAATATGTTTGTTTTATGTAAGAAAAATCACAGTTGTATGATTTAAGGTTTTGTTTTGTATAAAAGTTACATGTCATTTTCATGCAAATTTTCTGTATGTTGCATGTGGAGTTGGTTTCATGCCAGCCTGCTCCCCGATACGTGGAGTGAACAGCCTTGAGTTTTCGTTCCTAGTTAAGACTGTTTTGACAAAGCTTTGTCAAGTTGTGTTTTCTTTCCTTGATTGTTTTTAAGGAAGATGTGTTCCACATTTCACTCTCACTAGGGCAACTGTCACAAAGCAGCAGTAACGCTGACAGTAGTGAAGATTCTGTAGTTAATGTTTTAAGGTTTTGGATTGTGCCTTAAATTTATCTATGTAAGAAGAGATTATGAAATTAAACCTGTTTATCTTCTAACTCTTTGCAGACTATGCTTTTTTGGTGTTCATGATGATGTACATGTGAGTGATGACTTAATTTTATGTAACTTAGTTTTTCCATATAAATTCTCTGCTTGAATCCACAGAATTATTCAGAAGTGGTTGTGTTGACAAGAGTTTGGGACTTGTGTGCTGTTGATGAGCAACTGGCTGTACATGATACGTGTAGTCTGTAGTTATTGCTCAGTATTTTCATTTTGCATGTTGCAATTTCTCTGACTCTTGGAACTCTGCTAGCTATCCATGCTAGCATGGATAACATCTCTTCAGCTTGTCATTCTCAAAGTAGAAATATATAAAGAAACAAAGAAGAAGTACAAGGGAGGAAGATGTTTGGAACTAGGTGAGTGAAAAGAGACTGCTTGTTAATCAAGAGTGTGCAAACTCCTGTTATTTTACACACACAGTCTGCATTCTGTAAAGGTTGGACAGGGCCTTTTTCCTAGAAGAAGCTGGGTTGCTGCTTGTTATGGAAAAAAAATTGGGGGTGTCAAGGGGGTGGATGCTGGAATTAATTCTGGATTGCATTGTCACTATGGCAAGGGAGAGGAAATAAAGATACCAAAATAATGTGGGTGTGCATCCAAATGACGAATGTGACTAGTCCCAGTTCTGACTAGGTCGTGCAGACAGGACTCCCGTTTCAGTCAATGGCAGCAATGACTGTGTCCAAAGCCAGACTACTCCCTACACTCATTTTTGTTTAAAATCTAAGCATATCTTCAGAGGAAATTGCAACTGAAAGTCTATCTTCATTGAATTGCACCAATACCAAGTGTTCAGTTCTTCACCAGGGAAGGAGTAAGCTTTTGAGTTAAGTTTGTTAAGCTGTGCTTTAGTCTCGGATGCCACCAGATCTTATTTTCTTACTGAGAGTTCTGTATTTGAAATGCACTTTTGATTAAGTAGAAAGATGTAAAGTATAAAGCTTTGATATAGTGTCTAAAAGCAAATACATTTTTATTATAAAGCACAGGAACACGAAAAGCAAACTACATCTGAGGATTGTTTATCCCCGCTCAAATTCTGGAAACAGACGCTTATTAAATGAGCAAAAGTGCAACTGTTTGTGACAACTAAACTGTTACATTCAGCTGTCTTCTGTCTTTGCAGTGCTCAGCTGGTATCTGTATAGAGAAGAGTTGATGTAATTATTTTTGGCTGCAAGATCAGGATCAATTTTTGTAGATAAACATAATTTAAAACTTGAGTCCTGCTACTTTAAAGTGGGTAATTGTCACTTTGATTCACCAAATCACAGAAGGAAGGTCCTTGAACTCCACAGTACTTGAGCCACTTGGCAGTTGTTGCAAGCTCCATCTGAAGAGTACTTACTGTAGATGTGCTGCAAATATGCTGAGGTTGACTTAGGATTTCCATTTTAAATTCACTTTAACACTTTGCTAGAACACTTTTTAAAGTGAATTGTCATTGCAGGGCAGTAACTTAATTGTTACCTATTAACTGCCCCTCACAGAAAGCTGGTAATTTTAGTGAATGACAAAGTTGGTGAGGACATAGCAGTCATGGTGACCAGATCCATACAGCCAACTACAAGAACTTAAGAGCAACATAAGCTCTTCTGCTGTCTGCTTTGAGCCCACCTTCTATGATGTAAGCGCACTAGATACGCACGTATGTGTGTAAATTAACAAAAAAAACCCAGCACTGGCAAAACTCTCTTCATAAATATGTCTGTGGATGCTCGTACCTTTCCACAAGAGGTTTGTTTTCCACCAGGAGTGTCTCTCACTTTGTTAAATGCACTATAGATATTTGGGCAGAGGATGAAGAGGACTGAGCATTCTAAGAAGATGTGCAGAATGGGTAGTGTCATCCAAATGATTTCTATCGTGGTTTAATTTATTCCAAAAACATTTATCCAGGAACAAGTTTTGTGTTGAGGGGCTTGTGAGTCAAAATTGGATTTAAAAGATCAAAATACTTCCAATAACTTTTGTATTTTGTAGACCTCCTTTGTTTCATCTGTCACATGAGAAACAAAAGAATCACAGGATCTTAAAACTGAAAGAGACCTCAAGATACTTAGTCCATCCTGCTGTTCTAAGGTGTGATGCTTGTTTAACATTTCTGGTGCTGGGGAAACTAAGTCATATAATTTCAGTGGTTCACTGTCCTTTTAAGAAAACTTTATGTTGTGTTTTGCTTGGCTCTTTCTTGCTGCATTATTTCTTGTTCTATTCAGTTTGCAATGAGGAAGAAATCACAACTTTAATCTTTGCGGCAGCCTTACTCGTTCTGGTGGGTGACATTGATACTCTCCAGACTAAACATCCTCAGTATAACGATCTTTATAGCTCATGTATCTAGCTCCTTGGATGGAATTTTGTTTTTTGGTGATGTTTTTCTCTTTTCTGCAACATGCCTCCCCTCTCTTTAGTGGTTGTTGAAACCTGGTTTTCAAAACTGGACCTGGTGTTTCAGCTAAGGCCTTATCTGCACTGAATGGAATGAAGGAATTACTTCACATCTGGAGAAGGGAAAATATGGCGTATTTGGTAATAACATATGTAACACTGTTTTCAGTGTAGGTTCTATCCCACTAGATACTTACCATCAAAAATGTCCATAACTGGGGTTTCTGGTGCGATGGGGATATTTGATGTTGTCTCATTGATGATGTTGAGGAGTGACTTGACTTCTGATTCTAGGTGCTCCACTGTCTTTATTACCTTCTAATGAAAATAAGGGAGAGAAATGGAAAAAGGGAGTAGTCAGAGGGTAAGTGTAAGTCTGACGTCCTGTAATGCTAACAGCTGATTCAATTTGTAGTGTGTGTGTTGCAGATTTAAATGTTTCTTGTGTTGTGCTGGCCTCTAGTGGCATGAAGTATTAAAACTTTTTTCGCAAGACTGAAATTACAGCACCTCTGTATAAAGAATCGCCCATAATTTGAATTCTTGGAGACAGCTTTGCACTTATTTGTTTTCAGTTCTCTCTCATCTCTGAGCCAAGAAAAGAATCTGCATGGAAGATGAGAGGAGCTGATGGGGTGGAAAGAAGGGGGCTGGAACCAGAGCAGGAGAGAGGTAATGTTGCTGTTTGAGAACCAAGAGCATGCAGTCCGGCAGCTGCCTAGCTGGAAACGCTTAGCATGTACACGTATCTTGTGAGTGCTTAAGACACAATGGGAAAAATACAAAAACTTTGCAGCTTTTCTTAGAATCCCAGTCATAGTGTTCATTTAGCTCTGGAATGTCTGCAGGAGTGAGCAGAAACTCCTCCGTCAGTCTTGGGGTCACCTGCAGAATTCACATCCAGCCTTGAGCAGATGTGGAAGTTTACAAGCATCAGTTCTGAGATTGTTATATTAAAGGCATACTTATAAGTAGTTTAGAAAAGGCTGATAAGTAATGTTCAGTGATTAGTTAATCAGTTGTTTGGAATTCATTGAAATTAAATGTTTCTGGGAATAATGGCTTTATGCGTAGTTACAAACCATGAGATCTGAAAAAAAAAAATAGACCTTAAACAGAATAATATGAAGAAGGGACAGTGTCTAGAAACAGCACCATTCTTTCTTTTCGTTGGTCAAAAGGGTGGGGCAGAGGTCTGGGAAGCTCCAGGAACCAGCACAATAGCTCTTACCTCTTCAATAACATCTAAGCGTTCGTGGATTGTATCATGTTCATGACACCAACTTCCTCTTCCCAAGCTTCCAGGTAACACACTGACAGGGTCTGCAGCAGCTGGAAAAACAGCCACGGTTAATTAGCAGGAGCTTTTTAATACCTTTCTGACTTCTGAAGTGGTATTTTGCATGCTAAACAGCATTGTTCATGAAACCAAATGAGGAGTCCCAGGTAGAAACTGAACCTCTCTCCCAATAACTACAGCTCTACCCCAGTGCTGTGTATGTGTCCTTGCCTGTGCACATTGTCAGGGTTGGTTGGAACAAACTGTTTTTTCTTGCCAGGGGTATTTTTCTTTTGTTTTGTTTATGTGTGTTTTTTCTACCTGTGTAGCGTAAATTTATGGACTGTAACTCCTTCTGCACAAGTATCAAACTTAAGCGTTGCCTTACAGATCCATTCCTCCTATACTTTCTTCAGAAGCAGCTGTTAACAGTAAAGCTTTGAAGAACAGCTAAGTTTGTCCACTTGTGTCCCAAATTGATACAAGCTGGTGATTCCGCTGTGCCAGAAACTCGTCCATAACAGTCTGATTTTGCAGTGGAAAGGGAATAATAGTGTGTAGAGCTGATGCTGTTTGCTGACCAAATAACTTATAAATGTTATTATATACTAAGTCACTTATTCCTGTCAGATATCTGTATTTACCTCTCGGTACTCATGAACTCTTGCTCTTTGAGTATTTGATTCTGCTGGCATGACTCCATGAAAGGTCAGTACCTCCTGGTGTCCATGCTTTAGTGGAGCCCATTCCCTTCTCATAACTTTCGTGCAACATTCAGTAACATTTAAATATTAATATGTGTGCATAGAACTGCAGTGGAGTATTTTAAACACCACTAAAATGACAACATATCTTGTTCCATTTTGGTGAACTGAGGTCTCCTTGTTTGAGGCCTGGAGAAGTTATAATAGTGAGAAACCAACGGCAACTCATTCTGTTGCCGTTTGATTGTAAGAAAGAAGAAACTGAGCTTGTGTTGTAACAAAGAGTAAGAAACATAAGAAGAGCAACTAGTTGTGTCCTCAGTTGTGCACATGAGCAGTGATTTAGAACTCCTGCGATGCTTCATTGCAACTCTGTGCCAGGATTCCTGGAGTGTTGGTATCAGATGGCGGCAAACACGTGTCGGTAAGGATTGCAGCCCTTGCGGTTTGATGGGTTGAGATGTACTCTGACTTGGAATGGTAGCCTTGAAATTGGAGGGCGGGAAGGAGGAGAAGAGTAACACTTAATCTGAGGCACTAGGTGTGGCATAATTTAGAAATTGTTTTGGCAGAGTTTAAGAGATAATTTCTTAGTTATTTGTAATGAGATTTTGATTTGGGTTTTTTGGTGTGTTGACCAGGAGGTGGTGCTGTTAGGACAGAATCCAAAAGAACTATTCTATCTGTTTACAGAAGACTGCTGAAATATGGCAGGTACTTAAACACTAGCTGCTGTGCAGTTGCCCTTTTTTTCCCCTTTTGTTGCTGCTGTTGGTGTTTTGGGAGTGTCATTAACTTGTAACTTAGTGGCCAATTGAACCATGCTACTTCTCAACATTTTTGCTTATGTACGTGTTTATTCCATTCTGGCTTGAACAATATGTAGATACTGAAATCCTGTGTCAGAAATGGAGGTTACAATGCAGTGGACAGTCTTTCTCTACAAACCATGTCTTTCTGAATAATAGGATAACAGCAAGGTAAGCTTCATTTTACTGTGAGGGATTAATAAAATTTCCACTTTTCCAATATTCCCATCCCTAGCTCTCAGCATTAAGCTTGATGGCCTGATTCAGCTCTATGCTGAACTTCTGCCCATCATGTTGGAGAATGGACCAAGGGGAAGCAGAAGGCATGGTGATGAAGTAACTGTAGATAGGTTGTTGACTGCTGAGAGCATTCCCAGATCTAACTACAAATGAACTGTGAAAAAGAGGTAGCAGAAATCATTAGGTGGACTAAGAGTGAATGGGAAAATTTAAGAATCCCTCAGGAGGTTATTTTTTCTCTGTATTAACTTAGTTGTAGGTGGCTGGATCACAAGGTTGGATGGAAAGTCTGGATGAAGGCTAGGCCAGCACCAGTTGCATGTGGTTGTTGAAGGAGCCTTTGGCCAGCTGTAAGTTACATGCCAGGCTTCTTTAGTTTTGTCTGTTCCCTAGAAATGGAAAATGCAAGAGAGTTAATGTTGGCTAGTTAACTAATGTTAGCTTTGGCCACTTCTTTTTCTCTGACCATACATCTTGCATCGTTCTGGTCCACTAAAGAAATCCCAGAGCTCTCCTTTAGGAGAAGTAGCTGTCTGTCCTGCCTGAATTGGATTCTGACCCGGAGACCCCTAACGGCATGGTGGGCATGCCTGTTGGCACTGTGCAGGGGCTCCTTTCACCTTTTTCCTGCTACAAGACCTTAAATCCTCAAAGTGACTCTTTGAAGCAGAAATTATATAAGGTCTTACCCCAAATGCCACTTTAATAATTCCTTTGGTTTAGCCCTTTGGTGCGAAAGAGGTTTTTGTTCACCACAAACCTCAGCATCAGGCTGACTGCTGCTCCAGGCACGTGTATGTAGATGGCGAGGTCAGATATGATGGATGAGTGTTGTTTGTTCAAAGAGGGGTGTGCTGGGGTAGGTATGTGTAGCCAAGTTGTTGCATCTCACTGTAAGGTTAGCAAAACACTGCACAGCTTTGTGCATGTGTGCACGTCTAGAGAACTGGGTGAAGGGGTTGCTGTGAAGTGCAGGACTTAGCAATGCTTGGTTCCTTGAGGTGGTTGTTTCCTCTCTTCTGGCATGGACAGAGAGCACTTTCTGGCACTCAGAGCACATTGCTGCCTTATAAACTGTAATGGGTGAAGGAGGAAGTGTCTTGTCCAAGTTTGATAGGGCTGTAAGATGTTACCCAGAATCACACGTCTAGTGCAGTGTCTAAAAAAAAAAAAAATCTGACAAATGGTCCAAGCCTAAGTGTCTCATGAAGCATCTGATAGCTGTTGTTAGCGAGCGGTAAAAGTGAGCAGAAATTAAGGTGTGTGTAGCTCCCAGAGCTCGCAGAATGGAGTGGGTGAGGGCTGACCCAGCAGAAGGCCTCTCAGCCAGGGCCCACGTGTCTGTCTCTGGTCAACAACTTCCACGCCGGGGCAGAGCTGCTCTAGCGATTGCCCCTTCCCCACCATGCCATGACAGGTACTTCAGGTGGGCGGCTGCTGCTGCTGCCTGGGCAGCCTTTGCTTTGATCACTGTAGTTTTCTTCTGTTTTCTCACCCTTGGCTTGAGGCTTTGGCTGCTAAAAACCCTGATTGTTACTTTGTTGTCTGTCTTTAGCTCTTAACCCACAGGCTTAAACTCTGGGGTGAACTGTTCATAGGACATATCCAGTCCCTTGTAAATGTGGCACGTATCTGGGTCACTATGGTCAGGCAATTCAGCTGCAGCAGTAATTTCTATGTGCTCAAAGAGAGTCACGTGTTGCTTATGAGTACTTCTCTGTATTGTAGTTGGTGAAAGAAAATGACACAGTCCACCCTTGGCAATAACCTTCTCCAGCAGCATCTCTACCACACATAATAATGGCAGTCACCATGTAAAGGGAGTGAAGAACGGAAGGCTGCAAGCTGTGTAAGCAAAAGACTAATGTCCTTCTAGGATACTTCCATGTACTTGCTCTCTTGTTGCTAAAGAAATATTTTTTTAAATGTAAATGAGAATTTTTACTTGCCTATGTGTCAAAGCACATGCGTAAATACAGAAAATTTTGATAGGAAATTGTAAAGCTAACAGACTTTAAAAGTAAACTGTTCTTTGTATGCTGTATAAATTACATACTTAAAATGTGTGGGTATTTGCAACCTCTGACGCTTAATCAAGTGTGTAGGAGGTATATTTCAATGTCTTGAAGATCTCATTTGAAACTTAGTAGATTACTTCAGGCAGGTATTTTGTTGTAATGTTACCTTTCAGTTCATTTCCCATCTGCAAGTTCCCACCTGATGCTTCTTGCAAGTGAAATGCTTAGTTCAGTTCTTGAAGTCCATTCTATTTGTTACATGGGTGGTTATTTTCCATCAAGAATCAGAACTCACTTGTTCAAGAGGAGAAAATGGCCTGTTCCTTTTTTCCTTTGATCCCTTTATGCTATATTGGTGGTGCCCATAAAGCTGGGTAGTTCTAACCTCCTGATGCTGTGATACAGTCAGACATCAGCAAACAGAGCAGGAAAATGGAGAATCTCTGAGCTGATTGCTAATAAGGGTATTTTTTAATTGAAGAATATGCTTGTTGTTTGGAAGAAGTGGCACAATGAAGAAGTAAAGATCTGTGTATCGTGCTCAGCCTAACTGTAGCAGGGGACAGAAAAAGCAATGAAATAAGATTTAAAATAACCTTAGTGAACAGGTTAAGAGCAAAGGCCTTAGTTTTAGAATATCTCTGTTAAGCTCCTCTGCCTCCTGTACATTTGATATATTCCCTAGCCTCCCAAGATGTTGCTTCTACACACTCCCAGGTGAAGTCCCCTTCTAGGACCATCAGGGTTCTGTCTATCCAGATGCTTTTAAATGGCTCATTTTGATTGTCCAACTAGTTGCTAATGTTAAACATCAGCATAAGCCTGAACAACTGTCTCTTCACTGTCATTTGCTGCTGTAACTGACAGAACTGAAGTACGCAGTTACACAGATCTGGTAGGCCATTATAAGCATCCTTCCTAAAGATGCATTGCTGGTCAAACTGAGGTTATAGGCTTGATACAGAAATTACTGGGTTGGGGTCTTTGGTCGGTGTTGTGGGGAAGGTCAAGCTCATTGACTGTAATGTTCTCTGTTGGTATTAAACTCTATAAAATTCCTTTTGTATCACTCATGTGGTTTTGAAAGTTAAATGAGAGTTCATGTTGTGATCAGTAGGGCGGGAGGGGTAAAACAAAGCAAGCCACAAGCCAAATGAGAGACAAGTGAGATGGAAACAGGAACCAGATGGCAACTAAGGAAGGCTGAAATAATGAGATAGAACAAGGGGAGTAAAAGAGAACATGTATAACTCTTCAAGAAAACATACTGTGCTGTGTGTTTTTGTTTGCACTGCCTTAGGTTTAGCAGTATCATTTTATTCCTGGAACATATAGCATAACATGACCAGATAGCTTTTAATGAGAAAAATAAAGGGAGTAGTAATGGATTTATGTTCCAATAGGAAAAAGGTCATGAACTTGATACTCAAGTTTCAATGGTGAACCCCCTAACCAGTTTTGGAAGAATGCAACAGACCTCTGAAGGGATTTTCTTATCCTTGCTTAAATTATTCTTTGTCTAAATAAAAGCGTTGGACTCCACTTTAACCTACATATATAATTTTGAAGTGCTAGCTCAAGAAATTACATGACTTACAAAAGGGGTTGGTGAAGTTAATTTGCAGCTGAATACAGGAAAGGTTCAACCGCTTTGAAACTGAACTGATACTAATACTATCAGTATTAGTGCTTTCAGACCTAAGACCATGTTAAGCCAAGACTCTTAGTCATATTTAATTTTGGGGACTGTTCTTAAAGACATCAAAATTAGTTTCCAGTTATGTCAACCATTAGTTATTTTGGCATCCTGAGATGTGGAAGTACTGGACAAACTTTCTGTACCATTACAAGTTTCATTATCACCAGTGTGCCCAAATTAATTTTAAGATGTATTATATATTACTCAATCAATATTAAATGTTATTCTTAGTATGCCAAAGATATATGATTTTGATGGAATGTGTTGTATTGGAAATGGTTTTTAACACACAGATTGTCTTCCAAGTCTTACCTATTCAGGAGCATGTCTTTAACTAGACATAGAGCATCTTCCAAGCTGTACTCTGTAAAACACTGCCTAATGCTTAACTGGGACTTAGGCAACTCTGAAAGTTTAAAGTTTCTAGTTGCTTAAAGATAAGAGAATTCTTGCCTTTAGTGATTGCAACAAAGGCTGCAGGAATTGTAATAAATATTAAAATTTCTTAGCTTCTTATGTACTGTCATAAAGTTTACAATGGAGGAAACTGCAGGGGTTTGCTTATATATAAATGCATATATAAAAACATATACAAATGTAAGTATATTTATGTACACACCATTATTAGGCTGTAGCTTTTATGGCAGAACAACATCGCAAATTCCACACAGGGCAAATGTGGACTATCCGAAGTGAGAGATGGAAGGTAGACAAAGAATTGACAGTAGAAAGCTCTACTGGAATCTGGAGGGCAGGGGAGGATTGTATGGTTGTTTTTTTTCCTTTTGTTTGTGGTTTTGTTTTGTTTTTTAATCATGTCAAGAAGGTACATTGGAAGTTTCTTATGCCTGATTAAGGATTACTCTGTAATCTATACATCACTTCAACTGCTACCTGAATGCCAAGTCTTGGAAAGATTTCAAAGATGGAACAAAATCCAAGGGATTCCTCTGGCATCCAAGATTCCCCACAAGCCTGCGGGTTAAGAGCTAAAGCCTCTGATAATAATGGAAACATCCTGAAATAAGTTTTCTTCATGAAATTATTTTTAATATGAATTTTAGAAGCTAAATAACCGTATCAGAAAGTCAAGTTCCAAACTTACAGACCTAGTTCATGCTCTGTTTATCAAGATGTAGAATATGCTGCTATGAATACTATTTCAGATCCAAAATCAGTTAAGTTTGAAGTTATTTTAATACTTTTTTCTTCTGAAAGAGAAGAACCAAAGAGGAAACCTCACGGATTGTGTGAGGTATTGCATTAGTGAAGGTGGGCCAGAGTGTTAGCCTGTCAGTTCTCACTTCTCTAACTCATCTGTCCCATCAACCTACATGTGAGATGCCTCGTTATGATGTGTTCTGGCCCTCACTTATGCTTGTGAAGTCAGAAATGAGACTTGATAGGAATTGTTCCTGACTGAGATGGCTGCCGTGTATTTCTGTGTAAAACTGCTTTGTTTGGAGGAAGGTTTTGCTATCATGATCCATGTCACTCTCACTTCACAAGGGAGCTTCAGCTCTCGCTTACCCAGCAGTGGATCCTGAGAAGGAATGCACAAGGCCAGGGACAGGTCGTGCTGCCCGTGGGCTCTTTTCACGCACAGCTAAATCTGGGGCCCCTGCCATGGGTGTCTGCCAGAAGCAAAGTTACTGCTTGAAAAAACACTTTGCTGCTGTGGTACCATATTTGTGATTGTAAGAAGCACTAAAGTTTTGTGTATTTTCATTCAAAGGAAGGAGGATAACAGTGTTCCTGTGACAGAGTCGTTGGCTTGGAATGTGTTTCCAGCATGCTGGTGATCTGAACAAGCAGCCAGGGAATGTTCTCTTCTGCTTGCTGATGCAGTGGGAAACGACTACAGGGAATCACGCTTGTAAGAGACACGAGCTATGTAATTTGCAGGTAAGTTACTCTAATTCATATACACATATATATACATACACATAATTATGTATGTACATATGTATGCACACTTACATTCATACATTCTAGATCCCAGCATTCATGGCCAAGACTCACAACTGCTTCAACCAGAGCAGATCAGCTGGATATATACATACAGCTGCATCCTGCAGATGAACAGCAGGAATCCTATATTTCTAGATCCCAGACTTCTTTTTAGTTTAGTATTAACCTTTGCTTCACACTTGGAGATTACAGAGTCCACAAAACTTAATACATGTCCTTTAACTAAGTTTAATAGAACATAGGGGTTTACAGATATATAAATCTGTGAAACAGCTCACTTTTATGCAGAACCCTTGTCTTTAGATGCCTCATGGTATTAAGAAACACGTCTACATCTGGGTGCACTTTATTGTGACAAACTTTTTCTCCTTCCTTATTGAAGCTCAGACATGACTGTTTGTAAAGACTGTAATCCTTGGATTGGAAACTATAATGCTGGTAGGTTTCTATAAGGACAGAAAATACCTCTGACATGTGGTATAGGTTAAAACCACTACTGGTTTATTAGTAGAGAAATATGAGTCCAACTCTGGCTTTTACTGTGGATTTAGTTCTACAGTGCAGTAGTTTAATCTCCGGGAGGCAAAACTCTGTTCTGTGAGAATGCAGGTGGTCAGTTCTGGGAGAAAGTAGAGCTGTTCTGAATGGGTTTTTCCTCTCCAGTTTCTGGGCAATAGTCTAACTGCAACTGCTGAGTACCTCCTTTATAACAGCCCTTTTCACTCCAAAACCTTATAGGTCTTCACAGCTTGACATGGCATGTGGATGTCAGAGGATCCAAAATGTTCTGAGAAGTTGTAATATGTTAGTTGAAGGAAGAAAAAACATTGTCAGTTTTCTTTTGCTTATAGTTAAAACCAGGTGAAACTTCCCCTGTTTAAAAACAAATCATGCCACTATGTGGAGTATTGAGCAGCAATGCTTGGTGTGGAGCTCTCCTGCTGATCTCTCCCTCATCACCGGCTCAGGATTTGGCTTGCTTAGCTATGTGGAGCATGTTGGCAGGGCTGGCCTGCTTGTCTGGTCCTTGTTTACCTGAGGACTGCAGGTCACCTCTCTGCCATGCATAAACATGCAGCAAAGGCTTTGCTGTTGTGGTGAAGCACTCCTCAGAATTATTTGCCTGGAGGTTTTTGTAAGAATGGAGACATGTTTAAATGGGGTAGGTGTTAGATGCTCCAGTGCCCCAGGGCTACATTGTGTGCAGCGTTAGAGCACCCCACAAACTAGCCCAACTACAACAGTAAAAACTAGTAACTGCAGTCATTTGGCAAGAGCACGCAATTGCATCCAGAAGGGCTCCTGCACCAGCCTCGCCTCCTGGGCTGCTTGGCTATGAGATTGTTCGAGTTAATGACTGAATTAAAACACAAGTCCTACTTTGGCTAACCCTGAACCATTTTTAAGAGGAACCCATGGGGGCCGGAGGGGATAATCTGTAATGAAATCAAATGTTAGAGTCCTAAACTAAAGAGGCAGCAAAGGGTAAGTGAGTCTGATCTCTTTAAGCCGGTCAGACAGCCGAGGTGCTCCCTGGCTGGGATGGACACAAGTTTTTCCATCTCACGTGAAGTACCCCATGGAGACAGTGGAAATGATTCCTTGATTGAGTGCCACCACCTGGCATGATGCTGGGTACTAGTCTCCATTGCAGTTATTATTTGAGCATTATTCTATTTGACCGGATTTTATCTGGTGCTAATGATTTCGGCTTAAATGACACCATACTTTGTGGGGAACAAACAAAGACATACTTCTAGCTTTTTTTTTTTTTTTTTTTTTTTTTTCTCTGAATGTCACCGTTCTTTTGCAAAGCTCACAAAAGGATATTGAGTACTTGTGGAGTGAAAACAAGTTAGAGTGCCCTTGTTGGGGTATTGATATTTCAGTTCATCACTGTTAAACATTACAAAGTCAGTTGTGCGGGAGGGAGACAGGGCAAGGAAGAGTGACTAAGACTTGGGGGCAGAAGGGACTAAGCTTTTCCGGAAATGTTTTCATTGTAATGGAAACTTAGTACTTTGCCATGAAATACAAACATTGTGTGTTATCATGAAGCAACAGCAGAGTGAAAATAAAGTGGGGCCTCATCTGGCAGAAAACATGTAATACAAACGGGGTAGGAAGCCAGGTTTGTGGTTACGTGGGGACTACAAACCCTTGAACTAGCCAAACTGAATAGCTCTCAGTCACACTGTCAACTACAACATGATTACAAGTTACTCTAGCACTAATCTGCTGTTAATGACAGTAAAATTCAGATTTCAGCTTACAGATACTGTGTGTTTATACTTTGTACTCCCAAGGCATTTAGAGAAGATGTTACATACCTCGAAATCTCAGGAGTAAGTAAACCAAAGCAGAAGAGGAAAAAATACAGTGCTGTTACAAGCAGATCTCAAAAGATGAGTTTGAATAAAGGAAAATTTTATTCACCTTAAACTTTTATGTCATTTCTGAATATATTAGTGTGTATGTTATTAAAGCTGCCAGAACAGTAATGATGGAAATGCAGGGTACTGGCACTTGAATGCAGTTCTAAATTTCTGAAAAATACGATGACAGCATCTCTCTTGAGAAGTGAAAAATCTTTACTGAAGAAATATGCCTCCAGGACAGACTTAAAAAGCACAAAAATTGAGGGTTTTGTATTAAAAACTATATTGCCACAGAATTTTGATACATACCTGTGTCACCTTCATATAAAACCCATAACGTAGCCAATTCTTTACCTCCTCTTCCCACCCCATGCAAAAGCTCCAGTTTCTGCTTTGCAAGCTTGGAATCACTTACCTAGAAGATCTCGCTCCTGCAGGACTAAAATAAAAGCCAGCACCCAAAGGCAAAGCATGGTCTCAGCCTCTCCAAGCTCTGCTGTAGTCCTGGTGCAGAGCCCCGCAGCCTCCCTCCCAGCTTCGCACTGACTCCTCCGTCCAGCCGTTTGCACTGAGGTTTAGCCAGAGTTAGGAGGAAATATGCCCAGGCTGAGCCAAGATTCTCAAGCTGTTCTCTTCTGCTTCCCTCCTTTTAAAAAACACCCTTCCAGCTCCACGCAAAGTCCAGTTACCCAGGCAAGCTGGCCGTGGTCCAAGCTCCCCAAAGTATTTTTTACCCTGTATTTATTTATGCAGTCTACTACTGGAATGTGCTGAAGAGTTATGAATCCTGTAAATATGGCAAGTGGGGCAAGAAAAGGAAGGGAGAGGGGAGGAGGAAGGAGTGCTGGATGTTTCTTTCCCTCTAGGGTTTCATCTAGGGCGGGGAAAGCAGAAACATTGGAAAGCACAGAGTATTTGATACTGTGGTCTTACAGGGCTTCTTCTGTCATTTGTTCATTTTTAACACTGCAGAAAAATATTTGGGGGGCAGGTCAAAGACCTGCTGGATGAAGCGTGGCAGCGCTGTGGGAGGTGGCAACTGTCTGTGGTGCCCTGTCTTTGGACGGTATCGTCTGAGCTCTTTTCAGTTTGCAAGGTGTTTGAAATAGGTCGTTAGGTTTGGTAAGATCATGTGCAAAAAATAGCACAGCTAATGGTATTCTGGCATCATGTGTGATTTTTAGCAGGATCTTAATTAAATGTTATCTGTTTGTTTTGAGAGTTCACGGGAGCTGACTGGAAAAGTATGAGTCTTTGACTCCACTAGACTGATGTTCAAAGACTTAAGGTATCTCCTTCCCAGTATTGTTCTGCACGCCTTTTTTAAACTATTGCTAGCAAAAGGTAACAGGTCTTTAAGCTGTCCTACTTAATCCTAAAGGCTGTTGTCCAGGATAACAACCAACATTCTAATTATTTAAAATAAAAACTTGTAAACTAGAACAGATTTCCTTAATCTTTGTCACCTTTCTAGTAGTCAGAAAATTGAATTATTTGAATATCTGAAAGTGAGCCTGTAGAGATGCTATCATAGAGTTCAAAGTATAATCATCCTCAGTGACTTCTAAACCAAGTTAGATTGCAAGCTTGATTACAAGGCAAAATATCCTCAGAAATATAGCTCCTGTGGCTAGAATTCAGCTGGTAATTTCTTTGAGGCACTGAGGAAACCGGGGCACTGAACAACCTTAGTGTGTATTGAGCCCTCAGGGCTGGTGCTAGTAAGCTAACCTTTATGTGAAAGAAAAATGAAATTGTCTATGATAATTAGAGCAGCAGTTTTCTTCAGGGTGATGGGATTTAAATCACCAGATAGCAGTACTGCAATTTTTACAAATTCTTGTTTTGAGAATAAATCTGGTCATTCCTGATGAAAAATGACATAAGTTTTAATTTTGTTATAAATGAGTCTTTAGAGAGGAACTGTGACAGGTAGCAGTGAGTCCCCACTCAGTTTTGTTCTTTGTTTGAATACATGTCGCTGGGGTGGCAGGCTAGGATTTTTGAAACGAGAGGTTATCTGTGAGTTGTCTGTGCTTTGGCGAGAGGAGACTGAGGGGCAGAAGAAGAATATTTATGAATAGTTGGTTGCTGTTTTCTGAATGTGTTTGTCCTTTATCTTTGTCCTTTCTTAAGCAGACTCACCCGATGCATTCTCTGTATTGCAAAGCGAGCCTTGCTTTTCTGTGTGCTCTCTGCTGTCTTCTACACCATACCATTAAAAAGCAATGAACATTCATTGAATCAGTCTTCTCTTCACCACACTATAAAAAAATAACACAATTTCCATTCCAGACCACCTCTGCTGTGGTCACTCACCCCTTTTACAGTACATTTCCTTGAGACTCCTCCTGAATCACTCTCTGGCTCCTGGAACAGTTCAGTCCCTCCAAGGCACTCACTTCTTACTTTTACATGTCGTGTTATGTTTGACTGTTGTGAGGAGCTTTGTGATATCCGTAGAGAACTAAACAAAATAATGAGGGTTTTTTCTAGCATCATAGTCCTGGGGTTGTTTCTGTAGTGAGAGAGAAGGTCTTTCAGCTGGAGGAAAATGCAGTCAGGGAGAATACTGCTAGGTAGGATTCTGGTTTTCAGTAGGACTACCTGTCCTGAGAATCCTGGTTAATTACCTAAGATGAGCTTTGTTTTTCATAAATACTCAGAATGAAGCTACTACAGATGAAGACAACTTAACCAGCAACATGAAGTACAAAAAATACAGGGTGTGTGACAGAAGTCATTCCATTGCGAAGTAGAAATCTTTTTTTTTAGTGCAAGACAGAAGATTTGAGAGCAGAAAGAGTATCATACAAACCTATTTGTCTTCTGAAAAGTTAGTCTGTAGTTGATTACCCTCAGAGAAAACATTCTTCAGCACATTCATCTTGGAAATGTCCATATATGAGAATATAATGAGATCATATGAATATAGGTTTGCAAAAAATCCAGCTGTTGAGATGTTCCCAAGATACCAGCAGCCAATAAAAACATACCAGTGAACAGGGATGTGAATTTTTGCCAGCAGGCAGTCTGGTTGAAAGGGAGAACAAACACAAAGATTAAGTCTATTTTGGGAGTGGGTTTTTTTGTATAGTCCTTCTGTATCTCTTTTTTGGAGTAGTCAAATGCATGGCAAAAGCGATAAATAAGTGCACAGGGATCCCACTGAGTGCACAGGGGGAAGGAACAGCATAAACAAAGGGCATGTGTCAGCACAGGACATATGTGCCATGTGAAAAAGATCATATTGTTATTGGGTGTGAAATCCTGCAGCATGGACTGACAGAGGATATAGCTGAGCATACACTTGGCAAAAACTGGAGTGTACTGTGCTGCAGTCTATTGGGACTCAAGTAAGAAAGAAAATCAAGTGTAAATTACTTCAGGAAACAAAAAATATGGTAGAAAACCCATCCTTGTAGGGAGAGGAAAACATCCTACAATGAAGAGAAGGAAATGAAAGAGAATAATCTCTGTTCTGGATTTAACGCTAACGGATGACGAAATCAGCGCAAGGTTCATATGTCCTGCCTGCCTGCCCCTGGGAGATTTGTGTCCATTGGGGCTGTGGAGATTTCATCACAGCCTTAATGTCTGCTAGCTACTCATGACGCAAAGTTCCTGCTACTTGGAAGATATTGAACACCTTATGTAAAATAAGGCTTAATTCATGATCCTTTTAGAAGAGGTCAATTATTTTCACTCTCTGTTTGCTTTCTGGCTGCTGTGTTGGAACAGCAGTTGGATAGATGTGGAAACAATTTTGTTACCTGGAGAGGCTGATTTCCACAGAGCAGGTACGCAGCTTGTGGACTGCTTCTATGGGAAGAAAAGCTTGCTCTGCAACCAAAGCATCTATTTCGTGAACAGATGAAAGACATCTTGCAGCAGTGATTTCCTCAGAATTAAGTAGGCGTTGCCATTTAAAGCTTTCGATGGTAGCAACTCTTAGAACCATGTCCCTGCCAGTCTCCACCGAGCCTCCCTATTTTTTTGTTTATGGGGCAGCCTTGGTTGATGTTACAGGTTTCATGGTCTGCAGCCTTTAATGTGTGAATATCTTTAGGTTCTGTTCCAGTGCAATCCCCTCTCCAGTCTGTCATACATCAACTTGTACTAGCATTTATTATCTTGATTTGTAAGGGACATAAAAAGTGTGAAGTTCTCTTGCTGTTGTCATAAATGTATGATGTTTGACGCTGTTTAAAAGAAAGAAATCAAATGGTTGATGGTATGAGGTACTGTCAAGATCAGCTCTGTCTCTAATTGTACCCTCCCTGGAGAAGTTAACGAACGTGTGTGTCACGGAGTGGACAACTCGGATCCAGCCTACTTTGAGACAATACATTTTGTACTACGCCTAAAGCCAGCAGTGAGTCAGCTGTGGGAATTGACTCTCTTGTGTCATGTTGGTGCCAACACACCAGGCTGGATTCTGTTTAGCAGCATTAGGTAAGCGTCCGATGGCTTCGGGCTGTTTCGCATCTGTGGCTTCAGCTTCCTGGGCAATCATTTGTGAGGAAACCGAAGGAAAAGGTGGGTCACATGGAAGATTAGTGAATGCTGTCATTTGTTTTGCATTTTTAACAAAGCCTGGCCATGCCTCAGAACCCCCAGTGAAATATAGTATGCGGTGTGCCTGCCCATTTTAGAGAACAGAAAACTTTGTCCTAACAAACCTGGATTAACTATATTCCCAGCTAAATTAGTGACTCGGTAATAGACTCTTGACTCCCAGTCTTTGCTGTTGTAACTTTACGTCCACCCATTGAGTCACATAAAAATGTGAAATAGATCCGTGAGTCCATGGCCGATAATATTCTAGAAAATAATACTCATGGGGGAAGTACTTGATTATTCCCAAATTAGAATTAGTCAGCTAGTGTCTTGAGCAGATTGCTATTGCAAACCACACCAATTAAATGAGATAATTACTTGAAACCAGACCAACATTTTCGTTGTGTGAAGTAGCAGATAGTATCTGAGAAGCTATTCATCTGTTGAATAGCACCTTGCTGAGCACGAGTCATGATGAACAGCAGTAAAGCAGAGGTCTGTGTTACTTAACATCTGTGTACCTTTCTCCTTAGGCAATGCATCAGCCATGTATACGAAGCCTTTGAATATAGTTAATATTTGCCATATGAGGCACTTGGAGATATCTGAGGAAACAGAGAAACAGCTGGAAGTAAATCCTGTTTTGGATTGCTACTCAGCCTATTCTCCTTTCCTCTTAATTACCACAAGGTCACGGACAGATGCAAGGGAAAGAATGACTTGCCAGAGAGAGAATCCAAGTTAATCACTCCACTGCCATTCCTCTGAAAATTTACAGTACGTGTATTATTTTACAGCCAATGTAGTAAAAATCCCAGGTTAAGACTCCTTTTAAAATACGTGTGTTGGAGGAAATATAATACTGTAACAGGATGGTCATAGTTGCTTTGTTATTACAGATCCCCCACATCTTTAGCTGCAATTTTTCTTCAAGCATGCTTCTGACATGTGCTTCTAGGCGGAGACTGAGCACGGATGTGTATGAATTCTTTCATCCCGCTGCCTGCGTAGTTAATCACGTGTTGGTTCCTGTCCAGCAAGATTCCCCAGCAGTGCAGCTAGCTATTACTGTATGGTACTGGCTTCTCGCCTCTTTAATTCCAGCTGCAAAACTGTGTTAAAAGATAACTTAAATACTTTTATGATGGCACTATTTAATCGAAGAATTTGTGGTAGTTGCCACGGGGAAACTGTGTAATAATGAATGGGAAGAAAAGTGCCCATGAAACATTTCCTATTAAGAGCTGATCCAAGACATGAAAAACTTTGAGAGAGTATGAACAAATTAATAAATTAAGAAAATTATCATGCACCACAAGCTCTAGAGGCAAGGAATTAATTCAGATTGCTAGAAACCAGATGTGGGCTCTGTATTCTTGTCATCCGCTCCTTATTTTGAATTTTTTTCTAGTGAGATCCTTGGAGTGTGATCAGTTCCACGTGTGTTTAGGGAGGAGGCTGGTGGTGGTTACACCTGCTGCATCTGCACAGATATTCTACTCAGTGTTAAGGATTAAATAAACAAGAGCAAGAATTATAACTTGAAACAAAATCCTTGGAGGAAATTAGGATGGCATGGATGCTGTTTCTAATGCCAGGTTTTAGGACATCCTACCTTGCTTTAAGAGACCAGTTGGCTCTAATTATATTAAAATATCAGTTACAATACTCTGTCCAGATGTTGTAAAATGCTTTAAATTATCTGTTCCAATGGTTCTTTAATTCAGACCCACCACTGGAACTCATTGTAAGAATAACAGAAATGTTATTTCTTAATTCAGATATTAATCTCTGTAATTTTGTGGTTTTATTTCTGTAAGTGCTTTTTGTTTTTTCCTTCTTGGATACTACTTTTTGCCACCTACATGATAATGAGGGGATAATTTTCTGTTTCACATCGGTGACTATCTAAGATCTCTTGTAATTAACATCGAGAAAAGGGAAATAGAAGATTACAGGATAAAAAAATGTGGAAACAGAATGGAGGGCTCGTTGCATGTGTTCAAGGAATAAGACGCATCAGAAGTGAGGATAGAGAAGTCATGTGAATTATCAGGGTGCTATAAATAATTATGATGTAATCTATTCTCTTTAAACTATCGTTAGGGAGAGGAATTAGCAGAAGCTAATGGGACAAGAGCCTCTGTGGTTTGAATTTAGGAGAAGAAATGACACCAGTCTGGGGTGCAGAAAGTGTTTTACTGGTGTTAGATACTGAGACCAGGAAGCAAACACTGGGAGGGACTTGATGGCGTGGGTGGGACAGAGCGAGGAGCGGGCAGGGATGAGGAGAGGTGGTGGGGTGGCCCAGCAGAAGGGCAGGGGGGAGTGTGGGGAGCAGCTGGATAATGTGGGTGACCATCACCTGGCAGCCAGGGACCTGCCCCAGGAGTGCTCAGTGAGGTGACCTAGTTCTGTCTGCATGGCCACCAGGTCACCCAGAAGCTGCTTGTCTCCCACCCCGCTTTGGCTCCGGTGGCTCCTTCGTTTTGCTCTGCCCACCATGGCACCTGACCAAGCTCAGGGTGAGCTGATCTCCAGCACAGTCTGAGCTGCAACCGGGAGTTCAGTGTTTTAATTAGACACAGCGGGAGGGGAGGGAAGAGGATTTAGATCAATGAGAGTCCGGGCCAAAGTAACAGACCCTGAACTGTTACGTACTTGACTTTGAGCTTGCTTAGGCTGTCGGGAAAGCAGAGGAGCACACACAAGTACCAGTGCTGAGGGGGTCTGGCATGTGGCACCCCAGCAAAGCGCTTATTTATTTCAGCAGAAACCACCAGCCATTCTTCACTGCTGTTGAATATCTAAGCAGTGATGCTTTAAACATCTTCATAGTCTTTTTGAGCCTCTGAAAGCGTCATGTAATAGTTAACCTATAGTCTGCAGCAAATCAGGATCCCTTTCAGTAAGCCTGTAAGAAGCTGTCTGTGTTTCACCTTGCATCCGCTTCTTGTTTGAATGTTTGGTGATTTTTGTTAGTCAAAATAAAGGTAATGGTTATAGTAGCACTTTGAAATTATATAGTGCCACTGTGATGCTCTAATGCCATCTGAAACAGCGGAAGGTGAAGCTGTCGATGGCAACTGCTGTGCTCTGCACAGACAAACTAACATGGATCCTCAGAGATTCGCTGTGTGGGCAGCAGCTGATGCGCCTGTCCTTTCATGTGAACACAGAGACGTGACCAGTGCTTTAGACCCGGGGGACAAAAAGCCTGGAGTCAGAGGTAACATAAGGTTTCTCATGTTACCCAAAAATATCTAGATACAGTCTTTGTCAATTAATAATATTTTGTGAGGTATATTTGAATAGGTTATTTGATATTATCATGCATCTGCAATGCTAACTTATGGCTTCTGCATGTATTAAAAATGTTATCCTACAACTTGAAATTGAGATAAGCAGGATATAAAATCATGGAGTAGTTTGGGTTGGAAGGGACCTTTAAAAGCCATGTATTCCAACTGAGATAAATATCCCAAATAGCAATGCAAAATGTTTTGCTGGTTCTTATCAGTTATTTAGTCTGGATAGTAGAGACTGTGTATTTTTTTTGTAACAGCAAAGCACAAGCTTTGTGCTGGAGTTCCCCGTTTCTGCTCAGCTGTTGAAATTGATTTGTTCAGCATTTTAGAATTAGACTTCTGATGGATATAAATACTATTTTTAGGAGGTAATTTTTGGACTTCTAATGTAAAGTTTCGCTCTTTGTTTTGAGAAAGTGCTCATACTTTCTGCAGGATGTTTTCCTGCTAAGCAGATACAGTCTGTCCCACATCATAGCTTTACACAAAGCCTACTCAGGCTTCCCTCCAGCCTCTTGTGTCAGCAGATATGTTCTTTGAATTGATGCCTGTCCTTTCTCTCAGCCACTACAAAATGTAGCTGAAGGAAGCTAGATCTGTTTCTGCTGATTTCAATCTACCATACCAGTCTTTTCCCAGCTTCCTAAAGATAACAAACAGGAACATGGCATTTCCCTACCATGGGTCAGCTGCTCTCTGCAATAAATACGCTGGTGGCTGAAACTCTGGTCTCCTTTATAAATATTGATTTATGCAGAAATTGAGATAGAAGTCAAATTAGTATGCTAAATTAGAAGAAAATGTGATGCTTTTTTGTGTATATTCCTTCTTTCCCCTTCCCCTTTTCCCCTTTCCCTCTTGCCCTTTCCCCTTTCCTTTTTTTAATTGACAATTCTTTTTGAATTGTCTATATTTATTTATCCATACTGATTATTATAGTGGTTTACCACCACATCTGCATCAATACATTGCATAATCCTAAATTATCATTTTGGTTTTCCGTGTTGCTAGTCTCGGAACAATTTTTATTGTTTTTCTTGGCTTAACTGCAGGCTGTCTCCACCCTCTTCTGCAACTGATCAAATTCTGCAAAGAATTCTCTGCTTTGGATAGACTATCTCTTCCCACCCATGTTGTCCTCATTGAGGCTGGAAATGTTATTAATTTTATGTTGTGTGGGGAAAAACTTGGCTAACCCTTCAAAACCATCTTTCAAGTCCTGTAATTCAATGTAGCCTTTATTTACAATGGTAATAGCTGTTTCTCCCAGTGTTGTCCAAACTGAGTTTTCTGTGGTTACAAGGGAATGGAGCACTGTTTTCCATTTTCATGGCAAAATGGTCCTATTTTGTTTTTCAGTTTGGGGAAAACACAGCATAACCTTGTTTAGGTGGTTTTCTAGGAAAAGAAGCAGCTGTTACTTCCCACATTATGCTATCTTTTAATGGCTTGTGTGCCAAGGACTGAGGGTGGAAGGCAGATAATCATATACAACCTGATGAATGTAAAACTGTTATTCTGAGATTGGGACTTTTCTGTTTCTTCCAGTCCTAATCCTTGGTCTTGCACACTAGCACATGAGCACTGAATTTCAGTTCTGGCCCTTGATTAAAGTGGGGGTTTGTTTTGGACTCAAAATTATCTAAGCACAAGAAAATAATATTGCATAATGATGTGGACAAAAACACTTCTCAAGAATTGCCATTTCAGATGGATACAGTGCCCCTGATAGAGGCCAGTTGTACTGAGGTCTCAGTTAGGTATGCCTAAACTGTGCAGATAGGAATGATGATTTCCTTGAGCAAATACAAGATGTGTGAGTGGTGAAAGTAAGGGAGATGTAAATGAAACCTCTGGAAAGCTATATGAGACCAAGGCTCTGGCTTTCTTCCCATAGGACCCACCAAAGAGCAACTGGGAGGAGGTAAAAAACTCTAGACTTGAAAAGAAATCTGGTCTGGGGAAGACCTGTAACGTAGTGTTGTCCTTGACGGTTTGATGGTAATCTTGTTGGGTTTCACTTGAGCACATTCTCTCATGCTAATGCACACTCTCATATAAAAAGTCAAAGATAAAAGGTAGTTTTTCCTTCCTGTGGTGGTTATGGTGTTTTTCAAAGCACTTTGAGTGGGTTTGGAAGTGGCTGTATTAAATTATTCCGGGTCATGGTTGAAGAGAAGTGGGGAAATAGTTATTTGAAGAGTTTGGCTTGTTTGGAAGTTAGATAACAGGTCTCCAAATAGACTATAAGTCAAATCGAATCAATGCAAAAGGCACAGAAAAGTCAACCCCATCCTATCCCAGGACATCTAGTTTGTTGTTCACGTGTTAATTCTTTGATTAGTCTTATGGTCCATATTTTTAAATCTTCAAGCGGTTACCGGACTGATCCATAGATACTTAGGTGGCTTTCATATGTTTTGTTCTGCTGGTAGTGACTGGCTTGATCCTATTCAAGATGAATAAATATAATGAAAATAATGTATCTCAGTCTGTTAGCTAAGAGGCGTTCAGCTTTTCAAAGCTAAGAGACAAGAGTGAGATTATATGAGAAAGATGTGCAGGATTAGTTATTAAAAGATGATATTCTGGAGGAGTTTTTTACTGATTAAATGCAAAACCAGAGAGAATTCAGGGCATCCTGGGAATTTCAAGTGCAGTAGACAACAACCCCTTGCAGACAGTTGATTCAAAGGCATGAGTGTGAAAAAGGAACTGACAGCAGATGGTATCAGGGAAATCAGTAATAGGATATAGCCTTTATAGCTGACAAGTTCAAATGCATAACTGGTCTACCATGACCAGTCAGTCTCCTTTGATGTAAATGAAGTAGGTGGCACCATAGGTAACTGGAGTTGAATCCTCTCCCCACACCTGACTGGATGCTTTTGGTGGCAGTGGGAAGGAGGCTGAGTGACACCCTGCGGCTGTGACTTTCGCTGTTTGCATCCGCCTTGTCATTTGTAAAGGTTCTCTAAAAGTCACAGTGCTCTGCTTGGAAAAGAAACATCTGGAAAAGTGATGAAATCAAGGAGCTGTAAGGTCCATCATACCGTTTTTGACATAGCTGTTAAACTATGGGTTAATCTAGTTCAAGTGTATTAAACCTTGTACCAAAAAGCATTAAATATGTTCTTAAATTCATTCCCAGCATCAGTACTTTGATGTGAGACTGCCCCTAAAAAATGCCATTCACAGGGCTGTTGCTGTCTGCTGGAGAGTTCTGGTTCTTGGACAGCAGCAGCAGATATGCCAACTCCTGCTAATAGTTGCATTAATAAAGACAAAGGAAATAAATAGGAACTTCCTGGAGAAGGAAATTAGGAAGAAGTAGGAGACCAGATTAACTTCCTAGATGAAGGTGGCTGAGTTACTTAAAGGATTCAAGTAACAACAGAGAGAGGTGTCTCCGAGAAGACACACAGATGCTAAAAAAAACAGTGCCTGTGAAAGGTTACAAAATCCAGTTTCTCTAGAAAGAGAAAGCAGGACTGTTGTACAGCTGTCCTCTCTGTGTGCACAGATAGTGAAGGTGGATACGTGAAGTGGCGGACAAAACATAAGAAGCTTGTAAGGACAACGAAGTTTGACAGGCAAGAATGAAAGGAAGACAGATCTAATAATAGTGTGTGTTTAACTGTTTATCTCTCATTAAGGAAATAAGCAGCTTAGAAAATGGTCGTAGTTAACTTACAGCAATTAACAGTGATGCTGTACCACCTAAGACACTGCACACTCAGCATTTCCAGCACACACTTAGGTAAAGGCTTTGAAGGAATGTTTGATGTGGGCCTAAATCTACAGCAGAAACTTCCAAATATCCTTTTTCCCTAGTGGGCTGCTTGTTTAGGAGTGTTTGAGAAGGACAGCAATTCAGTGCTTCATGTACTTCTGTCCTGAAACAACTTGCTGAATTTGTTTTGAACTGCTTGGCCAAGTGGTCCCAAAAATCCTTTTACTGGTTTTGTGTGGTCGACAAATGCTGATTGCCTCATTTTGCGGGGAGCTGAATTCATGTCAAGATGTGAGTGCGTTGGTCTGGGCACCCAGACACCAAAAGCTAGGTATTGTGATTTTCACCACTTTTAAGTTCCCTTTCCTGCCCACCATCGCCCTTCGAACGTGTTATGAGCAAAATAATAACTCCATCCGCCTTCCCTCTGTGCTTCAAGGCACCGTCGCAGTTGGCCCGGACTCCTCTGGGGCTTAGCACTGCTGTGCTGGCAGCCACCGCCCGCTCATCTCTTCACCTCCGGCAGCCGCCTGCTGCGGGGCTGCGGCCACGTGTAGCACATGCCACTTCCACAGCCAGCACATCCACTGCCTGGAAAGGGAAGGGTTAAGGGGTTTGCGGTGGGGGAGATGGCAAAAAGTGTTCAATCCAGAGCTCCATCTGTACTGGTGGAGTCAAAGGAGCAAGGACCTGTCTGCCACAATTGTGTAGGGAAGGCTCCACCAGCACAGCTCAGAGTTTCCTGGAGATCCCAGAAGACTATTCGATAATTTATTCTGACTCTCCCACACAGAGCAGTTTATATTATTTCTCACAGTACTCTGTGGGGAGGGTTAGGTCACAGCTTGGGTTAGATTTTACAATGTGCCTGTTCTCTCTCTTGGAAATTAAGGTTGTGTATGCTATCAGCAGAAAGCAGAGCATACTGAGGGACCACTGATACCTGGAAAAGGTCACCTGGTCAGTCCCTGAGCAGCCTGGAGCCCTGTGCTCCATTGGGGCTGTATACCAGAGGAGAGAAACCAGAGAAGGACCCCCCGCTCCCTTCCCCACTGCACAGGCATCCTGCATCTGAAATCTGGCACTGCCTTTGCTAACACTCCCACAGGGCAACGAAGAACAGATTTAGATGTTCTTGTTTATATTGTTGCTGCAGTCTTTTCCCTAGATGATCTGTTCTTTCTGTCTGTATGTTCTGGATACCTTTCTTTTTCTGCTACAAGGACTTGTGCCAAGAGAAGACCCAAACAAAGTAGTTAGTCCCCTCTGTGCCTCAGTCATGGAGACCCGTGTCCCTTGGTGCTGCTTTAAAGGATCCATGCAAGTGACTCAACCACCACTAAAAAGGTGTCCCTTTCTTGCTGTTTCTGCCTACCCAAGTGCACGCTGTTAAATCGCGAGCCCTGCAGCAGGTCTAGATCATGTTCCACAGATAAGTGGTAAGTAACTAAAGCTTTGAGTGTCCTGCTAACAGAGCGTCACCCAAGCATAATCCAGGCCCTGACTCAAATTGACAAGGACAGGCTGGCCTCTGAAATAATCTCTTTAAATAGCAGCAGCCATCTCTCGCACAGACGCTTCCCTCCCCAGCCAGTGCTGGAGGGCTGTGTACAGCACGTCACCCACTATTTCCCACCCAGGCACTGTAGGGCTGGCACTTCTCACAGGCAAGTGTGTCCCCTGCCTGCAGCCTCCCAGCTTTGCTTTGCACCGGGAATTACAATGAATTTTGCAGCACAGTTTCTCTACTCCAGGGCATTAAAAAACAGAAGTCCCAGGGACCGCTCCAGGGAAGATGAAGAGTACGATCCTTTCTGGCAAAGGTTGGAGAATATTGCTGTCTGACTTAGAGCTAGAGCGCTCCTTTCTCCCCCTCAGGGGTCATGGTCAGCCCTCGGGGTCCACCCAGGGCCAGGCCCAAGGACATGACAACCCCTGGACCCCTCCTGCCTCCTTACGGTGTCGTAGTTGGAGTTTTGCTTCGCCTCGTTGTTTATTTAGTCGCTGTGCTGTATAGGTAATACTTTCTTTTTCTTTTCTTTAGTCTCTAAAAAAAAGAAAAAAAAAAAAGAAATCTTTAATAATTTTCTGGTATCTCCCGGGGTTCTGTGGTTCAATTGCTCTTGGGGTTGTCCACTGGGTGCACTGGGACTGTCCGTACTTTAGACCTGAGTGGTTCAGCTTTTTCACTTCTTCAGAGCACGATATTAGAAATAACCCTGGACAGGCCAACGGACTTCTGAAAATGTATCTTGGGATAGCCTGTATCAGATCCAGGTATTACAGGTGTTCTGTGGTTGTCTTTGCTCTGGTGTTTATGGTCTTCTTGAACTCCTGTTTTCAGGCTTGGATGGTGCAGCAGGGAATTTGGGAGACGTCTAGTGCCCCTGCACAGCACCCATGTGGCATGGTTATATTTGTACAGCCTCCCTCTTAACCTTTTCCATAGCTGTCTTCTGCCCCAGTTTCATTATCTGGACACCTCTAGCAAGACCACAACCTGCTGTTGCCAGATGTGGTATAAGCAAAGGATGATTCTAATTTCCTGCATCCTGCCTCTTCTTACAGATGTTGGTAATATTTAAAACATAAATTTTTCAGTGGGCTCAATGCTGTTAATAAACCCTCATGGAACACCAAAGAGAAAGACAAAATCCTAGTTCTGCATTGAAAAAATGACTTGCCCAAAGTCATATGTGGTGTGACGTGTTCTGCAGTGAATGGAGAATCTTAAACCAGCCCTTCCATCTCAGAACCACTTTTTCCTCTCATTTGGGTTGTGTTATTCGTTCTTTATTGAAAGGGAATTGCGGATATATGTTAATCACCAGAGAACCTCTAAATTCACAATGGATTTAATTTAAAGAGGAAAAAAGTGTAATTTCTTGAAGAGTTTTAGTTACCAAATTGTGTGCAGTGTTATAATTTGTTATAGTTGTAATTTGACATTCATGGCTGTGAATGTCCTGCACTAAGCGCTTAGGGAGATGGATCTGTTCGAGGGACACATGGAAGGTGATGAAGCAGAGGTAATGGAGAGAGGTGACCTTCTGAGTTCTTGCTTTCAGATGACTTTTTCTCATGTTACCTATTTAGCAGCTGACACCTAGTTGTTATTGCCAGCAGTAAGCAATGACATTTCAGTAGTGTGTCTGGAAGACTAGCAGTGGATTATGACCACAGATGAAGGCAAATATAGTACTAGGCTCAGGCTCTGGTAAATCTGAATTACTGAAAGTAAGGAGATATTTTATCAGAAGCGATAATGCAGCTTGGTTGTTCCCTGCATGAGCCTGAACCTTCTTTGCACTTGTTGCTGGCATAACATCCCACAGTTTTGTCATCCCTGTATATGGTGAGTTATAAATGCCTGCTCAACCTCAAGGCTTGGTTGTTATGTACCTGTTTATGCTGGATGGTCACAGTGCAAACATCCCCTAACATTTGTGTTGTACGGGCTGGTAACTAAGCCCTGATCTCTTAGTCTTTAAGACACTCCAATAAGTAGCCCTGCTATGAACTTCCTGCAGGAGCC
The DNA here is from genome assembly GCF_036013475.1 of Columba livia. Taxonomy (NCBI): domain Eukaryota; kingdom Metazoa; phylum Chordata; class Aves; order Columbiformes; family Columbidae; genus Columba; species Columba livia. The sequence goes on along the minus strand of NC_088607.1, from coordinate 28,289,841 downwards.
TTAGGCAGGTCATTTGATCTGTCTGTACCCCAGTTTCTATCAATAAAGTTGAGCTAATATTTACTGAAATTGTCTTTCTGTTTTGGGGAAGACATTGGTGATTCCTGTATGATTTAGAACAATCACATTGCATAGAATTTGCCTGTGATAGATGCATTTTACATTCCCATCCTCTAATTGCTACTAGTGGGGGTGCTACAGTCTCAGACTGGTGTTTCTAGATACTAGTGTTGTACAAAATAATTATAATTTGAGAAAGTAATGTTTGAGTGCAGTATTGTCTTTGGTCTGTTTTGACTGTATTGTCAGAGTTGTAGTGTGTTGTTTCCCGCTGCCTGGGGGAGTTTAATTGTCACCCTGTAGTCCTGTGGAGGACACTTGGACACTATACAGTGCAGTAACCTGGAATAGCTACCAGTGAAGACGACAGACATTGTGATGCTTCTTGCTATTTGTTTCTTAGCAAGCCTCAACGTTTCTATCACTTCTCTTTCAAAAAGATCTGCCTGCACAAGCTGCTGAGATGCTTTTAAGAACTGCTGCTACTGCAGCCTTTTTGTGTGTTTGGGGAGGGGGGAAAAAAGTAGAAGAGGGCTGGGTGGGTTCAGCAGGGATTTTGCAGAAGTAGGGAAGCTCACAGAGAATTGTGCTGCCAAAAGGAGCTGGGATGGAACAGGCATTTTTAGGAGATATTGGGAAAGGGGATTGCAACCAACAGGGAAGTATCAGAGGAATGCGGATGGCTCAGAGGAGACGAGGCTGGGGACATGGAATAAGAAGGATTAATGGAGCTGGGGAGGTGCTGGGTAAAAGAGGGATTTGGATGAAGGAAAGGGCCCTTTCTGTCATTTCCTGGGATTACCTCTTTCTCCTTTGAGAGCAGATCCCAGCCCTAGTCACACCTCAGTCATAAACCAGGCAGACTGCTCCCTGCAGCAGGCTGTTCTCCCTGCCTCACCCCTCAGGACACGACCCACCTCTGCTCAGCACTTTGAGGAATGAGGCAGGAATGGGCTTCATCTGACGGGGACCTGTAATTGTCCTGTCATTGTAGGATAACTGCCTGGCCATTTCTTTCTCCTTGCAATGAAGGCAACAGTTGTGGTATTTAGGTATAGTGTGCATTTATCTTCCCAAACAGGGGTATTCTCAACTTGCAGCCATAAGATCTGAGACCATATATCCAGAAAGCAGATGACACATATGTTTAAAACTGTATCTTAGTCTGTTGCTCAATGTGCTCCAGGAAAGTGTTCAGGGAGCCTGAAGAGGATGGCAGCATATAGACAGGAGCTTCAGAAACCCCTGCACCCAAAACATTACCAAAGAATAACAGAAAAAAAACACATATAGAGAACATATGCATATGTGTGTATGTGTGTTGATGAGTTAACTATAGGCCAGCCCAAATTCACTGAGGTAGTTCAAAGTGGTATTCAAGCTTAAGACTTTGTGAGTTTGCCCTACGCCATGGATCAGCCCAGGTTAGACATTGCAATACGGAATTCTTCTCGTGGTGTAGACCTTTAAGGATGCTAAAATATGCTGCAGAACTTGTGCCATACTATCACTACCTCTTCACGCTAAGTGTGTATTATTGTGAATGCAGATGATAAAAACTGCTGTACAAATGACTAAGAAATGCCAAGTTTTCAGTCTTATACCAAAATTTCTTTGCTTCCTTTTGTGACACTTGGATTTCTATCTGTGAAGCAGCACAGTAACATGGGAATGTCTATAATTCTGACTTAATTTCTGCCTCACAATATGTTGTTGTGATTCATGCTGTAAAGCTGCCCAATGGGCCAAGTGCTAACACGGAATACATCTGTAAATCAAAATGGCAACACTGAGTCAGACCAAGAGCAGTCTACTGTCTTCTCTGTAGTGGTGGCCAGTAACAGAAGCTTAGAGAGAAAACAAAAAACCAAACAAAAACGCCACCTAAGGTACTTTCTCTCGTATCCTTTTGTAGAGTCTGCCAAGTGAGTGCCGAGGGGCTTCCTGAATCACAGATTGCTTCTTGACTGATGTGGTCGCTATTAGGCACATGTCCATACAGTTGCACAGTTCTTTTAGGAACCCATTTATACCATTGTCCTTCATAGCATCCAGAGGCAATGAGTTCTATGAACTAATTATTTTCTGTAAGAAGGGAACTTTTAAACATTCAATCTGGTACTTCCATATGATCTCTCTCTAACATTTATACTGGGAGAAACAGTGACTAATCTGTCCCAGTTTGCTATTTCCTGGACATCCATGACTTTGCAGATTTTTTTGCTTCTTCAGTTTCAGAAGCTGAAGAGATGCAGTTATATCAGTTAAATTTGTTTAGTCTGTTTCATGGATCCCAAGGAAAGCAATCTGCATGGGCTTCGTCTGATGGGGACCTGTAATTGTCCTGTCATTGCAGGATAACTGCCTGGCTATTTCTTTCTCCTTGCAATGAAGGCAACAGTTGTGGTATTTAGGTATAGTGTGCACTATTAGTGCATTTTATCTTCCCAAAATTATTTTTGTTGTTTTATTAATTTCCTAGTTTATTAATATTGCTATTTTTCCAAAATAATTTTCCCCAGTGCTATTCAACTTGATGAAAGTTATCAGTATATTCAAAATTGGAAACAGAAAAATTGTTCATTCCACGTTGTTGCTTTTTATCATTTTAAGAGTACATGTTGGCACACACTGTCTTTTCACTGGCTTTGAGACTTCAAACTATGTAAAGCTATCTACTTAAACAAATGATATTTTTTCCTGTTCCTTAATTATCCATGGAATGTATGCATATGGATGTTCTGTTTTATTTTTTGCAGTTATGCTGAGAAGCTGTTCTTGAAAAAGTAGGTTTATAAACTATATTTTCATGTTTGCTTTTACTAATCACTTTAAAGGTAAAATGTCATAATTTATAACCATGTAACAATGCTTGCCAGCTAGATGTT